>NW_026902137.1:4200000-4704148 GCF_033783945.1 Neopsephotus bourkii
CAGAAATTAGTGCATTAACATTCAAAGCAACATTCAATAAAAGGAGAAAATTTTACAAATAGGGCCTCTCAGTCAAAAGTTCCACCTTTGTGAATAAACAGAATCCCAGACATGAGCAAAACCTGGAGTGCTGTCAGGGCAGGGAGTTGCTTGGAAAAGTGGCCAAAAAGAAAAACTTTTCAAACTTTTGAATAAAAGGCAAAGTTTCCTTTAGCAAATATGAAGAGATTTTAAAATAATACTTAAAAAATATAGTTACTGTAAGTTTATACTTATAAGTCTTATTCCTCATCAGCAGATGGCAACAAGCGCTTCAAATCCAAAACCTTGTGTGACTAATTGAGGATGCCCACTTCAAAATTACAGCAACAAGCACACATAATATTTATTTCTATAAATAAACATTAAATGTGTCTATCTATAAATATGTGTTTAAACACACATTTATTTTTATAAAACCTTCCTAGCCAGGAACAGTATTGGTATCATCATCATTAGCCCATTCTTCTAAACCAGAGTTCTCCCACCTTTTGAACACAACTGCTTGTTTCTAGTTTCCACTATTGCTCCCAGTAAGACTACTGTCTTTTGCAATACACTGTCAAGTACAGCTCACTTTTCCTGTCCTCTTTCTGCATACCTCAAAGGACAAAAACACATGTACAAATGCTGCATGCATGTTCTCTAGCCTCAGCATAGTCGGACAGGTATGATGTAATTTTCCTATCTTCTTAATATTGAAGCCCTTTTTATTTTCTCATGAGCTAAGTGGATTTGTACAATACATTCATCCACACAGAAATTCATACCAAGAGCTGTGTGTTTGTATTAATCAAAAACATGTGGCAACACGTTATACGTGTAGATAAACAGCATGGGTAATTGAGAGAAATGTTCTGCTCAGCGTTTTGCTTGTTCTGGTGTGTCTGTTGCTTTGGTTTGCATTTAATAAGGAAAATTAAACAGAAAAAAATCATGGTTTTATAATTCGTTGCTGAAAAAGTTACAAATTTTTAAAATTCATTTTCTGGTCCCTACCCTGAACAATAACTATAAAACACAAAGTTATTTACTCTAGACAAACACCAGATTTTCTTTCATATGCCAAATTCCTTAAGCTATATTACTCTGAAATTGGAATTGATGGAGGACATCTGATGTAAAAGATTCTTTTCTTTAAGTTTAATATGTCACATCACATGATCTTGTCAGGTGGGATCATGTCAATTATATTTATGCCATAATGTGAATCAGCCATGTACAAGTTGACTGTACTAACACAGAGAAAGAAGATAGATTTTTTTTTTGCCGTATCTCAGCCATCTTTCCCCTTTTCTTACCTTCTTTTTAAAGAAGAAAAAAAATCTGAGTTACGAGCAGCAGCTAAATCCCAGACAACTTTCTACCAAGCCCAAATTCCTGATCCTAGTTTTGTGTGGGTGGATTAGAGCACCAATAATAGGAAAGCCATGAGATGAAAATGAAAGTGAGCTCTCCTTCCATTTGCTTTGGGCTCAGCTGCAGCTATAGCATTTTTCTCCTACAAGATTCAGAACTTGATTTGCAGAGATCCTTTTCTGACTAATTTTCCCTCTTCGTTACATCACTGAAACACGAGAGGAGCAGTGTCCGAGACCATTCACCTGAAGACGAGGAAAAATACATCAATGAACTGGAAATACCCAGGACTTTTCACAGCCTCCCTGACATGTGACAAGCCTTCCTGGCAGCCCAAACCACCATGACGGGTGGCAGAGGAAACCTGCCTGGCAGCAGCAATGCCTGCTATGCACTGGGAAGGGCATAGGACCAGATTCTGCTTCCACTTACAACCCCCTTGTTCTGCTGAGTGGTTCAGCAATGAAATTTAGCCACATAAAACCAACTGACTCAGAGATACAAGTGTATGGCACTAGTGACACCCAAAACCTGAAATCCCACTTGGATTTTCAATGTTATTTGCTAAGAGGGGTAGAAATGTGAGAGGGAAAAGTCCCAAAAATTGAATGTGCTACAAAATAATGAATTTTTGTTCATTGTGCAAAAATATTTAATTTTTTTGGTTTTGTTCTTCAAGAAAGAATGTATACCTGATGATGCAGGTCTGGTGTTGAGCCAGGAAATACAGCTGGGTGGAGGTTTCTGTCAAGAACATGTTCTAGCAGAGCTACAGAACTAAGGTCCTATGCCACTTCCATCACACTAGGGTTTTCACTTGTTCTGGTGAGACTGACCACAGCTATCCCTTTGGTCCATGGTGCTTCTCACAAGAGCCGCCTTTTCACAGTGAACTCAGACAAACAGAAAATCATGTGCTGGGGAAAACCAAATGCATATACTTGGCTTCAAAATCCAGCTTGACCATTTGAGCCCACAACTCAAAGACCAAGCTCAGTTACCAGGTATGAAGTGCAAAAGAACCAGATGCCTGTATTGTTTGTGGCTCTAGATTAGCATAATTTATCCTTAACTGTGAAGTTCACTTAAAATACACAAAAGCAGCTTTCCCAGTTCTCATTTAATCCCACACAGAAAGTTGCCTTAATTTGCAGTCAGTGGGGAAGTTGGCTGTTACACCTGTGCCACAGCAGCCTGTGTGCGACTTGTACTTCACTACCCTGGTGTGTCTGAAGGGATGCTTCTGTGGGAATAAAGCTGTGCACTAAAAATATAACAGGGATTAAAAAACCAAGTTGCTTCTAAATTTTGCATCCAGTTTTCATGCAAACTGAGAGCAGCCCAGAAATGCAATCTCAGACGGCCAATGCAACTCATCCCTGCTGCAGAGCTGGCGCACAAGTATAACCTTGCTGGCCGCAAAACAGTAAAGGGTCTCGACCTCCAGCTCAGCACTGCCTATGCAGGCAGAGCAAGAGAAGATATCATAGTAAAGTCCAAGGCAGGCATATTTAGACTGCCCATTAAGCATCATCTCATGAATTGTTAAATTAATACTATCAGAAGTATTAACTGCACCTTGACAGTAACTAATGCATTATCTCATTCTGGGTTTCAGCAGATACAGGAGAAGGATTATGTTCTTCAGAAGTTAGGAAGCTTTCAGCCTCATGAGAAAACAGTTCCATCTGGGAAAAGGGACTACAGGCAGGTAGTTAATATAGTCCCCAGAGGAAAGTAAACCAGAAAAAGGTAAAGTTGTGATATGATTCATTTGGCTTTCAGAGTTGCAGCAGAAGGGTTCTAATAGATGCCTGCTATTATCTATTAATTTGTGCCTTTACATTCAATAAAAACCTGATTCCCAGACCATTAATGCTAAGAAATAGGTCTTACCATAGAAGACACACCATCTCTTTCCTACTCTTAATTACTGAAGGAAGATGCTTTTACAGCTGCATAAGTGGACAAAATCTGCAGCAAGCTTCTCCATAGATCCATGAAAACAAGGTGCTACTGAGCACAAACAAGATATTCCAACTGGCAGAGAAAGATATGTTACATTAGTTTATATTTCTGGAGATGATCTAAGCCCTTAGTTATCTGTTACATCAAATGTCTCAGTTTTCCTTCTGTAATCTAATATCCACCTTCAAGCTTGCCCTACATTTAAAATTTATACAGGTTTTTTCAGATGCTGCCATTTTGCCTCAGGCTTTTTAGGTGTTAAGCTCCAGTAATAATCTACACTGTTTCTTTAAGAAAGTTCATCCATTCACTTTAATTACATTTTCAGCCCTGGTTATTGTCCCCGTGCCTGCAAAGAATGTTTCCAGCCATAAAAAACCATTATCTGCCACAATTATGGATAACCAGAGCGTGGCCACAGGGCAGAAATGCCATGGTGAAAGATTGTACCGCAATTCAGCACAGAATTTATAACTTTCCTCAGGGCTAACTGTCAGCCTGATCACAATGCCTGACAAAAAGATCTAGTAAAGCAAATGCAGATGCTTCTTCTCGCCTGCATGGTTGCTCTTTTTAGTTTTTTTTTTTTCTTTTTGAGGTGCAGTTTGTTATAACACATTAAGTTGCAGCCACTCTACATGCAGCACTACAGAAAAGACACCATGCCTGATTCAGTTTTCCGGAGCACAGATTTAGATCATACAAATCCAGCACCATGCTTGTAAATACGCATTGTTCTCTGTGCAACCAGAGCATCTCAAAGGTACACAGAAAATACTACTGTTTATTTGCTCTGGTAGCAGAAGCTGCAGGCTCAGTTTCTGCTGTGTTGTGTTCTCTATGCTTGTTACTGATGCCAGATGGACCCAGAGATGATTTTCCGTTGCTACCCATGTTACTGCTCTTGCAACATTAGATCATTCCATCTCTAATTCTTGTGGTTATTAACATGCAGAGGAATGCTAAACTGGAAGAAATATTAACTTCTTGACACAGTAGTCGAGTATATCTAATTATTTCTCTAATTCCATCTGGACATCTTTGTCCTAATGGAACAGAGGCTTGTCTTATGCTTCCTGATGTGCAGGATTTCAACAGAAGAGGGCAAGAAGATCATGAGCCCCATCAAGATATTTGTTGATGAGAATAATAATATAAATCCTTCTGTAACGTTTTTTCCAGCCAGAAGTCTCAAAGCACAATACAAACATGACTCAGAATTATTCTTCTTGGTTTGGCTGGGAAAGAAAACTGAGCAGATAGGAGAGATTCTTGGGTGATGTTCCTGGCATCCCTGACACCTATGCAACCCCCAGCACAGCAGCAGGAGCTGCTGTCCCCACCCATGTGCATGGTAGCCATATTTCTGGACCCTTGTGAAAGGACAATGCAGGTTGAAGTTCTTCCCCTCAGCATGCTCCAGGCTTGCTTTAGCCTGTGTCTGGGTACTGTTCTCCATTCCCACAGAGCAAACAATCCCCAAAGTCAGACTTTGTGCCTAATCTCAAACAGACCTTGACATAGAGGTGATAACAGCAAGACCAGGATCTCTCATCCTTTGCTTTCAACAGAGGATGTTGCTTTTCTCAGCAAGGAGGCAGCTGCTCAAATACAAATGCAGAATAAAGACCTGGAAAGGATATTTGATGTCTACCCCAATCTGTCCCTGGGATTTAAAAAAATGTTGTGCTTCTAAATGGGACAATAATGCCTACGGGCATCTTTTTGCACTGTTAGGCATTAAAGGGCTTTTAAAAGCTTGGCTCCAGTGCCCACAGATCAGACTGAGAGCATTCATAGCAGTTTCAGTGTAGATCAGCCCAGTTTCTCCTCCTTTCAGTTGTCATTACAGGAATCCAAAATATGGAAAAGATAATGGTTAAAAATTTCAGATAAGATGACAGAACTGGTTTTTGCTCACTTCTGGGCAACACAGTGTGATGGTGCAGCAAGTGGGTTTTGTCTAGCAAAAACCCTTTGACTTTCATTCTAAGCTCCCTGGGCTTCATTCTCTTGAGTCTGACCAGTTCCAACTCTGATGCAGCAGAGCTCTTTGTGAAGGGAGTATTTCTCACAGTCTTTGAGATGGCAAATCTTCCACTGTTCCCACCATCCTAACCCCACTCTGGCATGAACATGTCATAAGATTTGGCACCTCTGAGTCAGCTTCAAACTCAGTTTCTATCCTAAACAAAATCCAAGGCAGAACTCCACCTCTTGGCATCTCTTCAATAAAACATCATTCTACCTGAACCTCAGAAAAGATAAACTATTAAAGTAATAAGAGGATAATTTAACCTCTTTAATCAGATAATCCTCCAGCACATTGGACATTTATTTGCACGGTATATTCTACAGTAATGAGTTTGCAGCTCAGATCTAAACAATTCCCCACCCTCAGAAAAAAGCTGAAGGAAGTGGTTGAGACATTCCATATCTCAGGTGCCATTATGTGAATGTGAAAACAAATGAGTTTAATTGGGGAGAAATTCATCCCAGACAGAGGGCTTGCCCAAGGCCCTTGTCTGAGAAACCCCACTTAACTCTGCTCTAGTGCAGAACAGCTACACAGGCACTAGATGCCAATTAAGCCCTACTTATCTTTTTAATGAAGGGCTGAATCTGAAAATGAATTATTGTTTTGATGTGTAAATGATGTCGGTTTGGTAAGGTAGTGAAAGTATTCTATCTGGGGGGACAAGCAAAACTAAAGTGATCAAGTGGCTGCATGAACATACATGTAAATGCTACTGAGCTTTCTATGGCTCTCCAGCAAGGAGGAAAATTCTCCACAGTATTCAGACTAAAACTGCATATTCAGCAACTTGAATCACTCTGTGTCTTTGTGCCAGTTTCAGCCAAGCATTCCTTTCAGAGACCAAAACAAACAGAAATACTTCCCTGAAAACTAGAACTTCATTCCAGTGTTTGCTAAAATAATTTCTTTTCTAAGCAGTTGCTCATTCTCACACTTCCCTCAATTCCATGTATGTAAGTGTTGAATGTTCAAAAATAAAGAAACTGGTTTACCTTGGGCCAAGCCAAACATTTCTTTTAACTTATCCATAACTTTTCAATTAATGAAAATATTTAGATTTTTTATTTTATTTTTTTTATTTACCAGGATTTTTTTCCTAAATTTAAGATTGTCCAGGACAAACAAAACCACTGATTAATACAGGTCAATGTATGGTCCAACACTATGCCATTAATAAAAAAAAAATAAATTCATTTTAATCTCATTTAAAGTTCAATTTAGGGAATAATTGTCATGATTTCTTTAGTTTTTGGTAAGCTGTATCTTTACCTTAAGTAGCATACATCTTCCGTGTGGCTGCAGTCACGAACAGCTCTTTTTGAAAGACAATGTCACTGATAGGGATCTTTGGAAAAGGAAGCAGTACTCTTGCTATGAAACAGAAGTGAAATATGGTGCTTCCTCCTCACTCAAGTGCCAAAGACTCGTGAACTAGCTTAGATCCCACCAACAAAATCACTAAAGTTCATCGGGTTTTCAAACTCCTACCCTTGCATCCATGAATGGGTGAATGGTGAAAACTGGTGTGCAAGACTATAAAGCTCTACAGATGAGCTCTCCCACCCAGTGATTTTGGCTTGTGGCCTAAAGCTTAAAGGAGTGCAGGCACTCAGCTGACTTTAAAAAAGGAAGCCTATAAAGAGAAAGCTTAAATACCCATTGGAAGAGCCTGAAAATCACCAGTATAGAGGAAAAAACATTCAGAACTGTGGACAATTTTTATGATTTTTCCAGTTTTGAACTTCTCCTTAACAATGCTAAATAGTAGGACATGTCTATTTGAAAACAATAATGCAGATATTTTCGATGTGCTAGTAGTCAGAACTTCATTTTAGTAAGTAGAACTGATGAATTAATTGCCAGACACATGAAAGACTGTTGTATTCCTAGGACAGATTGCATGATATAGTTAGACTTCAGAGAATAGCTAAAATGATATACAGTAACCAGTATTTAGTGGACAGAGAAGTCATGGTCATTGGCAACAAAGGGTGGAGGGACTTGCTGGTCTTTCTCATCTACGAAATAGACTGGTTTTCTGAGATATAAATGAATGCCATGATTAAGGCATGAATAATATACATTAATCTATAGCAATAACCCTCTGTATTTTGAAAAATCACTGAGATGTCATTGGAAAGCCACACTCTGCAGCCACACTGCACTGGTCATATAGGTTTGGGGTCTATAGCTAGATATGTTAAATTCCACTTTATAGTTTAAAAAAGACAAAATGCCACCCTACTGTTAACTTAAATCATCCTCATTTCTGCTCCACCTTCATTAATTCCCTTTGCATGATTGCAAGATCAAATCCTTCATCCCAGGCTGTAATTACAGAGCAGTTGGGGAATAGGTGCCATATTCCCTTTCCAGGGTCATATAACTTGTTAGTCAATCATACTGTTAAGACATTTTCAGTTTTAATAAATGAAGGTGGTGTTCATCTCATGGCTGAGAATGGATATTTTCATGGAAATAAATATCTGATGCATATCTTCACAGCATCTCCTTAAGAAAACCATTATCACTTCAAAATAGTTCCTCCCAGCAAAAAGTGCGATTATGTCATTCGTGTACAAGCCAAGTAATGATGAGATGATAGGTTGTGTTTATGTTTTTGCCATGTTTCAGACCCAAAGAATCAGCCAAAGAAAGCTGACGAAACTTGAATACAGTTGCAGACCAGAGAGACTCAGAGCTTCAGCCACCTGCAGTAGTGCAAATGTCCCTCAGAAGCTCCATTCAAGCTGATTCACAAATTCAAACCAGGTTTTGAAGCTGCATTTAGTTAGAGCTTGTTCCACAAGTAGATCCACTGAACAAGGGACTAAGAGAATTCAGTTCTGTGCTTAGATGCTGAACACCATCCGCTTAATGGCACCAATTACCACTGATCCATTGTGCTAGCTTCTTAACATTTAATATCTTACTCCCTAAGATATGAAAATAAGTTATTTTAAGCTCCTAAAATAGATTTGAAGAGTCTCCTAAAAATTCTCAGGACCAGTCTCATTCAAAGGTGAGTGGGATTACACCCAGAAGTTACTCAGATGCTTTTAAAAATTCCTATTTAATTTACAATGCACAGCCCTGAAGTAAATCTCCATTCAGTACTTCTTGTCATCAAGCTTAAGAAATTGACTTTGGAGCCAACACACATCTTTTTACCTGTGTTTTCTGTTGGCTGGTTTTCCTGCTGTAGCACAATGCTGCAGTGCTTCATTCACAATCATACCCAAAACATTGACACAGGACCCAAACTGCTATTCTGATCTGGGTCTATGGAGTGCTCTGAAAAGAGTCTGTGTTGTAATGGGCCCACACAAGATCAACTCTGCTTAAGAATATTGTCTTTGGTAAATAAAAAGATTTAAAAACTTGACAATTTGTGATAGATTTTGCAAAATATTATTCTTTGGAAGCACTAAACTGCCAAAACAAACCTTCTTTACCACATGCTGCAGAGGTTAAGACTAATGTCAAAATGAACTCCATAGATGTCTTCGGAAATAATGTCTCTTAATACTCTAGCTAAGCACCATTTGTTAACTTAGAAATATAATGTTTGGAATGCATATTTTGTATTTAGCATTTGCAGTGCACAGGAATGTACATTTTACAGGTTTTTATTAGTGCAAACATTTAGAAACCAAGCAGAAGACTGATTTATTATTACTGTTCCTACTAATAAGTATATATATTATTGATGCACACTAAGTTCCCCGTCAGGATAGTGACCCTATAACATTAACTTTTAAATAATGCATAAGTTGGCAAATTTCAATTTATGCTAATTGTTTCTCATAAACCAAGGTAATTAAATGCTGCTTCTGCAGTTGCATATACAAAACTGTAGGGTGGACCTTCCTCCTGCAGCACTGCAGCCATGCAGCTCCCTGAGAGTGAGCTGAGGTACAGAGATAAAGATTAAGCTATTGTCAGGATGGAGGATCACCTTTGTGAGATGCTATTATATTATATTATTCTTTTAATATTTGATTACACTTGAAACTGTGGTACTCTGGCAAATATTACTCATTAGAAAAAGTAATACTAAGCTTTTCTTTTTTCACCTGCATCACTCTGCAATAATCCCAATGCATGATTTGCGATGGGATAGCTCCTGATTTACACTAGCAGAAGGAACGTAGGCCTACAAGTTTCAGAGGGTATTTGACTCATCAATTAATAGGCCAGGTCAGGGCCACTTTCACCAACTCGGCACAAGGCTTGTAACCCCCTTAAGAATGATGTTAGTACCTGGTTTCTTTTCCTGCTCCTAAGTAAATCCCTTCCTTACCAAAAGGCACCGACACTTAAGCCCTACCATTTCTAGTGAAAATCAAGAGAATAAACAAGATGGAAAATTCCCCTAGCAAGCTCTGGGGAAGGAAAACATAAAAATCTCTAATTGCCAAACACTGTGAGAATTTAATTGTGAGCCGTCCCAAGCCCCTTGCTGGCTGCGCTGGGGAGGGAACTTTTGCTTCTACAAAACCCATCTGCCAGCAGCTGGGGCTGCTCACACCCTGTTGTTGCAGACAGCAAGGAAACCATCCAGTGTCCCAAAAAAGTTAATGAATTATTCTCCTCCTCCCAACAGACTCAATGCTGGAGCCAGGAGCCGTAATCGCACTCTTGCAGCCTCTGAGTCACTGTCAGACAGAGCCCAAAACAGAGCAGCCTGCACAGTCAGCAGAGGCGGTATGTGCATTGTGTCTGTAATTCGGTCAAACCAGTTTAAAAACAAACTCATCTTCCCTTGGCCCCTCACAGGCCCCTCTCAGTGCACACAAATGCTGCAGCCTCCCGCCGTACACACGGCTTTTTTGGAAGAGAGCGGCTGTCTTGCATGAAAGAGCCTTTGCCCACATGAACCAAAGCTGAGGTTTTCAGGGAAGCCTGCATGAGTCAAGCATTCAAAACCCATTAAAATTCAATGGGAGAGGAGCGCTTGTGCTCTTGGGTGCCTCTGAAAATCCCATCCTCTGTCTCAAGGTTAAATCAAGACGAGGACAGGAGCTTTCACCTTGCTGTGTTTTCTAAGGACAGAAGTAGAGTCCGCAACTCCAAAGTCAGGTACTGCAAGACCCTTCTGCTCATTGCCATAACCACAGATAGCTTCCATGCTTCCCCAAAGCTCCCTCTGTGAGTTTCCTCTATATACCACAGTCATTGAGCAGATGGAGTGGATAAATGGTCACTGTCACAAAGTAGTGATATCGTGGAGAATATAAATACTTTTTTCATTTCTTCTTCAAACATTCATGTCATATCTAGCTGCACAGAAGTGGGAATTTTCCATAATGGACCATTTTCCATCTGTCTCTGACAAAAAAATGGTTGGCAAAACAAATTAGTTTCCCTTTCCCCCTGTTACGGCATTTGGAATGAAGTGTCAGAGAAGTTCTGGGAGGTATTAAGGATCTGTAAGTAAATTTTGAATATTTTAATATTAAAAATTCAAACCACATTGATTACCTACAAGAGGCTCCATAGTTTGTTTCTGCTGCTTGGCTGAAGTGAAATGCTAGGAGTAGTTTTCCAGTAAGTGTATGTACTCAACATTTCTATGCATATTTACCGACATTTGTTTACTATCATTATCTTAGGTGAATGTTTCCACCACAAGGTTCAGCTGTATGTTTGATCAAGAAAGTAAAAATCCCAAACACCCCAACAAATTAACATGATTATTAACATTATCATGATTAAAAATGTGAGAGCATCTTGGGGGAACTCACATTTGTGTTAATTTTAACTCACTTAAAATTGTTGCTAAACCATCTATTGTCATTTACACCTCTATTCTTCCAGTGGAAATAAAAGTGCATTTTTATTTTTATATAATAATACAAGAAAAAGAAAAGAGGCTAATTTCTAGCTAGTAAAGCTGGTATAACATTTCAAGGCTCGATTTTTCAGAATAATCATGTCAAATATTTCAACATACAAAGGACTAAAATGCAAAAATTATTTGTATTTAATCATTGTGCTCTATGAATAGTCTTCAAAATTAGTGATTTTTCAAATATCTTAAACATAAATAAAAAAACATAAAAAAGTGTTTCATCAAGTCATGCTGACAGTGTTTGTATTGTTTGCATTGATTCAGTAGCATGAAATATCACTGTTGAAGAGATAGACTGACACTTACTAATACCCACTTTCCAAACTATAACAGCAATAACCATTGAAAATTTCTAAGAGATCATCCTGAAAAGAGTGAAGATAAACATGCATCACCTCTCTTCATACTCCAATAAGAACATTACTAGAGTACAGTGTCTTAAAGTAATTCATTCTACCCCAGAATAACACAACAGCACTGCGAACCACAAATCCTCAACATCACTGTAAATGTAAAGTAAGATTTTCAGACATTTTCTCTGGAAACAATTAACAATCACTGAGTAGAAGTTGCAGGTGTGCAAAACTTGCTCATGTTTTTATGCCTGCCACAGCTAAGTAGTATGACTGGGAAAAGAGGTCCTAGTATCCAAGTCCCCAGCCCTGTTGTCCCTTATTCAAACTACCACAAATTCTATGCTGAAATATCACTGTTGACCTGACCCCAAGGCAACTGCTTTTCCAGCTGATCCTAGGGCAGCTATTGCAGCCAGTCAAGCAGTTATCTGTCAATTTTCAGTGCATGTCATTTCCCAGTAAACCTTTCCATGTTATGTGATGAACACCAGCAGTGCAGTGCTGGTATTTACAAACACAGCTTCATCTTCGGTCTTGCTGCAATAGACCTACAAGTTGGTGCTTTGATGGCTAGAGGAGAAAAAGGAACCTTGCCAGAATAAGAGCTAGCTTTATCAGGAGCCCTGCAGGAAATCCTCCTCTATAATCCATGAAGCACGAGACACCAAAGACACTACAGCCAGCATTACAATGGTGAGACCCAGCTTCAGGAAGGCTACAGGATATGACACAAAGGCCAGTCACCATAACTTGGCCAACCACCATAACATGACCCATGAGAATCAGTAGAACTTGAGGTGCTGAGGATCTAGGCAGTAGGACATATCTACCTTGTACACTTCAAAAACAGATATGTAGGAGCTGGTTTAGCTATCAAAAGCAACCTTGCTACACTAGCACTGGGACTATTTTTCCACTTGTGAGCTCCAATGCTTAGTTCTAATGAGGGTACCTGCTGCTCTACACAACAGCCATCTCTAGTACACTAGGTTCCTGTGGTACAAATGGAGATAAATGATAAATAGAAATCATTATACACAGTGGGGACTACTTGAACACCTATGCTGAGACAAAAGCCAGAAGAGCAAGGGAGGTGGGATCTCAGACCAAACACCCTCTTTGCACCAGCTCCCAGCATTGCATCAGTAACCTGTGCACCTCAAGAGCATTTCAGGGAGATCCAGGAGGGACTGTGCCTACTTGCACAGGGAATTCAAACAGCTTATTACCAAAGCCATTTTCTTTTTTTATTATTACTTTCTTCAAACAAAGCTAATAAATCAAATCACCCAAGATGACATTATGCAAAGCTTAATTAGATTTGGCACACAACTCGCTAGGAGTAGCACCCATCTGACTTTAGATCAGAGAACTCCGGTTTGATGGGTGGAACCAAATCGCCCACTTTGGAGTTGCTAAATCTACTTTTAAATGCAGTGTGTTTGCATTTTTTCACTCTGGGACCTGGAGGAGGTTAGCTTTGTTTGACTTTTGGGCAATGGGAGCAGTAGAAGAGAATTCAGAAATAGAAGGCTACACGTTTATGAAGAACATAAATCTCTTATTCTGCAGGCATGGAAGATTCACAAAGAGTTGGCAGCAACTATTTCATAGAGCTGCTTTTCACAGAGCTACTGGGAGCTTGTGGAGCTTCCTCCTTGACTACCTGCTTTTCTAAGACATTCTGGGGTATTTTTAATAAACATACATAAAACTCATGAAAAAATACTATTTTAACAGCATATTATTTGACAGAGCAACCTTCACTGCTACTACCTCTCTAGATTTTACTATCAATCTCTTTTCTTAAGCACACAGCTCCTCAAGAAACACGATGCATTTTAAAAAATGTAACTGAAATTTTTCACAATACATTTATAACCCTAATAGAGAACATTAAAAGAAAAAAAAAATCTTAACTTTATTCAAGAAAAGGTGCATAAAAAGATTATTTAAAAGTAAAAATGCTTCCCTCCACTTTATCCCTTTTCTGCTGAGAGGGAACAAGGAACAGAGGGGGGCATAGGAAAAACTTGCACAAAAGAGTAGCATTTCTGCAGCCTGCTCCTGAACCCCTGCAGCAATCTCCCTGTTCCCTAAATCCCCCTTTCATGGAATGACATGTGAGGGAAGCAGAAGGGAAGGGAAGAGGCTGGTTGCAGACATGTGCATGTAAGTACAGCAGAGTTGTACTGGAAGTCCTGTGCTCCAGACAACACAACAAACCACAGCCTGGGTGACAATGCAGAGAACATGATGTTTTCTGCACTATGGATGGCTTTGTGAATGGGCTATGTCTCAGCTGTCCAGAGTCTACTTGCAAAAAAGGAAACGGGTGTCAGCCCATCACTGCTGTGACACACCAGAAAAGACAATGCTCCCTGTTAAACAACAACAGAGCTGGCTGGACGCACCGGGTCTGACCACACAGAGCCAATGCACTGCACGTGCTGGTTGAAAGGCGTGCACACTGGAGCCTACCTTCTCACCCTGCCTGCCTGCTGGCTCCCACGCACTATGCTCTGCATTGCCATACCCTCACCACGGCTGCAGCAGCTTAGTGCAGGAGCACTGGCATGGACCACTGTCAGACCTCCATTGCACTGGAGAGACATCTACTGAGCTTCATGCTCATCCAAACCCTGGCACAGCATGGACCACAAGGCTTGCATGCCCAAATGACACCAGCCAACACAAGGCAAACTTTAAACCGCAACTGCCTGCAATGGGAAACTCATGCAGTCTTCAATCACAACTTAATTCAGAAAAAATATACTCAGCAAATCTTTTAACGCCATAATTATTTAATCAAGAAAATCCTAGGTCAATTCTAGTCAACCAACATTAAAAATAACAAAACCAACCCAAACATGTACATAGTTTCAAATTCGTTCTTTGGAATGACACATACATTCAGGATCTGCCTTTAAAAAATACTGGGCACTACTGTTGAAGCCTGACTTTTGTAATCTAAACACCTACATTTTTCTAACTGCTAGAGGAGAGCCTCACATTCGCCTTATTCACAAATATAGAAAAGGACAGAAATAATTAAATAAAGGCAGTCTGGTTCATGCTCCACTGCACCATATATGAGAAGTTGTGGCTGACAATGACATTGAAAACCAGTTGTCAGTCTAATGTAATCAGAGAGACAATTGGCTCTGCTGGCAAGAACTGAATTAGTGTTTTCTGTCTGAATCAGTGTCATCTTCTAGGGAGCAGTGAAGCTTATGCAATGATCACAAAACTCCCCAGAAGCTGCATTTGTTACTGAAATATGGTGGTGCTTTGGTGCTGTGTAACCTCATTCTGTAATACAATATACCTCATGGTCATGCTGCTGTTCTCATGTTTCTTGCAATTATACAATTCAATGACCAGATACTATATCAAACTAGACAACCATAACATGAAAACTTTAAAATCTCCCTTCAAGAGCTAACACAGTTTATTCTCAAATGCATTCTCTGCTCTCTTGCACGCTGTGCGCATATGCAGAGCATGAAATCAGGGTGGAGAGTCCAGTCCTAGATACTGCCTCAAATGCTTGTAGTTTGGGAAAGGCAGAAGGGTGAGCAGTGTTAGTCCTCATTTTCCTAACGAGGACAGTGAATAAAACTCAAACCAAGGTTAGGTATGAAAAAATCCCACTTTTCAAGTAGGACCCATTGTTGATGCACACGTGTATTTTGCCATGGGAAACTAAGAGTTTGTCTTTGAATAGACTCGTGCTTTGTTGGTACTGACAGCACCTAGCAGCTTCATCTTTATTTTGTTTCAGTGAACACTAGCATGAGCTGGTTTTGAGTGATGGAATATGCTGTGTACTAGCTTTGTTTTTTCATTTCTAAGTTTTCGCTTTCGTAGAAGCTTGTTCTTCATCTGCTGCCTCTTACCTGCAAAGCCACCTCACTAGCCCCTCATGGGAGATGTGAACAAGTTTGCAGGGGACTCCTTTCACACAGTCCAAGAGCGTGGAAGAGCAGACATGTACAGAGCAGAAAGGCTACCTCAGAAAAGCCACTTATTTTCAAAGAAATACTACTTCAGGACAAGGAACTACCAAGATCTTTACATCAACACACAGGAATATTATCTTAACCACTGTGTTTCTATAACAAACAACCAGCTCTCAGAAGTTTCTGCTTCCTGCTCTATTTAATTATCTTGCATTCAGTGATATTGAACAACACAAAATTCAAGCATTAATCAAAGCAATAAAAGCAGATGGTTTTTATGTTATTTCAGTTTTACACATATTTACTCTTTTTCATCTGTAACATCTGTTTCTTTAAAGAGCTATCGGTATAATGGGAGGGTACACTCACTGGATTGATACACATCTGTAATCAGCAAGCTGATGGTCCTCCTCAGGCCAAGGAGACACTAGGTGATCTGTCACTTAAAGGCAGGCCATCAAAATAGATACCCTCTTTTTTATAATTAGCGTTCCACATTATATATTCATTAAGACTTACATAAATTATTTCCTTGTCCAAGGTTCAACTTTTCTGTCCTTGTTCAGACAAAGCTCTTGTTGAATCACAATGTGTTTGCTCAACAGGATATGGACACACTTTCAATCTGTTATACTGCCATTAGTCTTCGTAAGCCTCTAGTCTTGCTCAGACAGAACAAGGGACTAGTCAGATCCTGAAGCCCTTCATATGTGATTCCCTCATAATTTCTACCAAAACCACCACAAAAAAACCCACCCCGAAATAGAAAAAAAAAAAAACAACAAACAAAACCCAAAACTGAAACAAAACCATTCAAATACAAGAATTTTTAAAAACAACAGGAGTCTCACAGGAATAGGAAGCGTTGGTACGCTACATCTGCCACACCAGTGCTTCAGACCAGGCCTCCACAGAGCTCCCTGCTGAAAGACAGAGCAAGTGAGATGAAGAGAGAGGAGGAATGGTTTATGCCTTACACCTACTGTTTGTTAAGCCAAAGCCCCAAACAGGAAATGTTTCACTAGCAAAGTTTTGTAACAATGTGTGTTTTTCATATGTAGAGGGCGAATTTTGTAGGTCACTTCAATAACCATTTTGGTCTACTGAAACAAGGCAAAGAAGAAAAATGCCCAGTAGGGGCAAGGCAGATGACCACATCCCTTTGGCACACACCTTCCTGTCCAGCTCTGCCCTCTGAAGGCATGTACACTCTCCAGTAGTGCTTATTTATATGTCACATTACGGTGATGAATGTTACTATTGCTCTCCAAAACATATGCTCAAAGTTTATTATGGCACTAAATACGGGCTGGGTAAGAATCTGGATTGTTTAAGTGTCAAACAGTGACAACATGTGTACAATACAACACAGACATCAAGGGAGAACCAGCTCAGCTAATATGTGGTATTCATATAAGCCTTTAAGAACAAAGACCACCCATAAAGCAAAGCCAAGGCTGCCACAAGAATAGGTGGTACTGCTTCCGTCATTGCATACTGTGTGCCAATTGGTTTCCTAATTAGATTTGCAAGTTAATAAAAGGCAGAAAATACAATAAAAGAACAGTATGTTATAACTTTTCCTATGGCAGACCTTGCAGTAAATTCAGCAGATTTCTGACCATGGCAGGTACCCAGTGCATGTTTGTTTTTCTTATAACTAGGTTTGGTTTCTTTCTGTTTTGCATGGCTTGTACCTTTTTTCATGCGAGTGAATACTTCCTTAACTAGGATGATCCCGAGCACAACAGTTATTCACTAAATAACGGTCAGCATAAATAACTCTCATACTTCTCAGCATCTTCCTTTAGCTGATGATGTTTTGTTCCATTTCAGATTCATTTTGTTAAAAGACACAGTAAAACGGTAGTACAAAAAAAACCTAACCATTAAAAAAAAATAATTAAACTACAAGGAAAACACTCTAAAGTACATTTCCTTACACATTTGAGTTAGACAGCTTGGATACAGCAGCACCACATGAGAACTGCTGGAGCTCTAGTCTCGTACCACAAGACCGAAGGGTTCAACCAGAACTGGAGCACCTCTCAACAGCACTTCAGAAGGACTGAAAGGAGAAAAGGAGTGAAAACAGAAAGTGGCAAAAAAGGACAGGAGGGAAGAACAGACTGAAGAGGGAAAACATGGGGATGGAAATGAAATTCAGATTAAAACCTAATGCACCTTCATCATATGTGTATACAAGTGAGTTGTAAAAGAATTTCTTCCCTTGATATATCAAACCCTTAATAGACAACTTGCCTTTCTCAGCAACAGATAATTAATAGAATGACCAAAGGAAAAAGCAAGCCTAAAGAGAAAACTGCAGTGCCATCTTGACAACTTTTGATCATATGAAATCATATTTAAACCTGAAAAAAAACACACTGTCCAGACTGTGGTCTGCAATGCAAGGGTTTCAGCATGCAGGAACAATTCTAATAAGACCTTAGACTTTCAAACAACACAGTGAAAGTCCAAAAAGATGCTACCACACCTTAGCATACAATCTCCAGTGCAAACTGGAGAAAGCTATTCTAAGAACGTGAGCGGTACTACCTACACCACAAATTCAACAGCAATAGTAGCAATCCCCACACACTTACACCAATTGCATGGAGGGTAGGACCCTGATAATGAGCCAAAACCTGGAACCTCTACTATGATTGCAGCTGCAAAGGGTTTCACTGCTGGTACCAGCTCATATTCAGATGGTCCCTTTGTCCAACACAGCCTTACTCCCCAGCCTTTTGGAGCGTGGTATAAAATCTTTTCCTCAGGCTCTCTCAGAGGAGGTGGGTTGAGTGAGGTTTGGGTGCTGGAAAGAAAGATGTATTGGCTCAAAGTTAAACAGCTTTTTGTATGCACAACCTGAGGCACAAACAAGTCAGGATTTGCGTACTGGACCTTTGCATACACAATCTGTGTACTTAGAAAAAATTGTTCATTAGTCTTTCTATTGCATGGGTGTGAAAACACTGGGTCAGCTCCTTTATATTTTAAACAGCATAGAAATGAGTGTGAAATTAGGAAATTCACAAACGTCTTTCTACAGCCCATGGACTATCTGAAGATGCAGTCCTGGCCCTGACCAAGGAATGGACAAATAAAACTGCGTCATGGAGAAAACAGGCTGGATGATCAAAATGTTCTGTACAATCCATGGATATCTGGGTTCATATCAACAGCTCACTTCTGGCCCAAGCAGACTTCAGTGGCACTAGAGCTAGAACAAAGATTCAAGCAAAGAGCCATAATGATGGTATAGGAGCAACATGGCACATGGGTCTTGATGAGCTGCTTCCATTTTAATTCTTTTCCATTGTTCTTCAAAGGGGAGGACCCCAGCTAACAGGCCTTTTGGAAGAAAAGCGCTTTCAGAAGTGACTTGAAAGAAAACAGGGTGGGGGAAATCTGATTTAATAAATGATATATAGGAGTATAATTATATGGTTTTAAACACAGTTCCAGTTCACTTGTCTCAGCAAGAAATGCTGGTGTGCAGAAGAAATCATTTATATTGCTTACTATGGTTTTTCAATCTTGGCAAGCACTTTTTCCATTCTAAGATGTGGGAACACCCACATCAGTAATTATATACGTTAGCAAAAATACAAGATAACTTGTATTCTGGATAGGGGGGTTTCCCCCATTTCTCAGTGAACTCCTAGGGCAGTAAAAGGAAAAACTGCTATTCTATAAGCTTCAAAACTGTAAAAAATTATTACTGAGGTAATATTATTATAAGGTTGTCTCTCCATAATGAGCCATAGAACCATTATCCAAGCATTTATCATACATTACACTTCTGTGACAAAAATAACAATTTGGCATTTTTCCATTCTGGATACGTTATTCAGTGTGAAGAGGGTAAATAGTCCACATAGTCTGGTGCAAATGGGCAGGACCAGTGGTGAGATTTTACACATTTGTAAGCACAGGTTACTTGGTAGGGCACATTCACGTATGCATACCAGTAAAACCCAGTCTTAAACATGAAAGCTAGAACTTCTGCACCTGAAACACTTGCTGAGATCTTCCTAGGGGCAGAAGTTACGGTGGAGATGTTGAGGGAGACAGAGCTGCAGATTCCCACTGATGGCCGTGGGATGAGGCTGTTCATGTGCTCCAGCCACAACCTGAACCACTTGTGAACCACACGAGTCTCCTGAACCACAGCTTGGCTATCCTCAAAACGCAGCGTTATAAAATCCAATTGGAACCCGGTAACGTCCACTGAAAACGCCCTGAAAAATCCCAAATTATTTGCACAAAATTTAGCTCCATTAATTTTCTTGTTCTCGTAGTGGCTAAAAGAGACTTGAATATACAGGCTTTAATTTTGCAGGCGTGTACGTCTTAAGCTGCATAGGAGAGAAATCTTAATGTATGTAAGGAAACCATTCACTTCCATAATCCTACTACATGCATTAATATTTGCAGGACAGATCTGTGGGATAGTCAGAATCTTTTATGTGACCTGACACATGACAGACTGTACATTTTCTTTCTATGCACAGATTTTTTTCCCAATATGTGTCTAGATATAAAGATACGATCGCTCCTGGTTTTATTTTGTTTTCATTTCTTTTGTGGTTGCACAGCTCTCACATCTCAATAAAGATTTAATTACATAATGCATTAAAAGAGAATTGGGTTAGCTTTCTGTATAGTTTCTTAAATATTCTTTTCATTAACACAGATCATCAAAAGCAGTAGTGATAAATAATGGTCCACAAACAAAATTATAATTTATCCCTTTTTTGTATATGTTGGCCTTAAAGAGCCATTACACTAATTGCGCAATACAGAAATTGGAAAATCATGATTTTGTGACCCTGGGTATCCCCAACTTGCTACTTGCCACTAAGTCTCTGAAGCTAACTTGCATTCTATTTAAAAACTATATAGATTTTTGAGAGATAAATGAAATAATCTTCTTTTAGGGTTTCTTGCATGTCAGGGTAAAGCAAACATGTCCTAAGACCCAATATTTTGTTGCACAAAAGAGTTTCTTAGCAAGCAGAATTATGGTTTTAGTCCAGATTCCCTTTTTCCTGAAAATATATAAAAAAAAAAAGTCCTGGTTACCTTTTCTATTAATAAGTTGATTAATGTAGTTGGATAAATTAATAAAGAGATAACTGAACTAATCATACTTAATGTAACAGCAGATTGCTAAGAGGTTAGTCTAAGAACTTCTCATCATTTTATAGGCTAATACAAATAGACATAATTTAATGTGTTAAAGACCCACATTTTCAAATTCCAGCTTTACAGAGCTCACTTCAACGCTACAGGTGAGATTCCCACCACCTCCTGGCATGAGAAAGGCCAAGTGATGCGGCTGGATGAGAGTTAAAGGCAAAGCTGACAGGAAGAGTTTCCATGGGCTTTATACCAGGTTGAGACTCTTAAAATTAAGGAAAAAGATCAAGCCACACCAATCCTCAATTTTAATGTCCTAAGATGAAATAAAAAATTACCTTTCATATTTCTTTGTTTTTAAAATTTTTACCTCCTCATTCCCAATCCCTATCATCCATGTAATCCATATCTAACACTGGTCTTGTAACCTTTAAGTCATCATCTTTAATTGGAGCTGAATGATTGTATCAGATGTTTGAGAGCACTGCGTGCTCTTCAATAGTTCTGCATTTGTTTAAACTGTATTGGGTACAACCGGCACAGAAAAAACAGCTTACTAGGTTGCATGCCAGCTTTTTTAATATCTTCAATGGCATAGCTAGATAGATAATTTAAAATTTGGATTATTATAATGCAACATTCTTAAGTAGCTCTTAAAACAAAACACACTTCTCCCTCACTAACCCCCCAAGAAAACCCAGATGCACACAGTAAAAGCTGTCAAGCTCAGTCTTGTCCAAAGCAGATCTGCCAATGTTCTGACAATGTTTGCACTTGCTTGTCAAAATGGTCACTTCAGCTGAGCGTCATTTACACCATGGCTTACAAATTAGTCATGTAAATTACCTATAAATTTAACATGAAAAATAATCTACCTACTTTTAAAGTTACATATAAAAATATATGCACTTTCTATATATATTATAAAATGTGGCATCTAATGACCACATTATGAACACTTCCTGGCTGGAGCAAAATGTTGCAGATGTACTGTACAGAAGCATATGGCTCCTTGCCCATACACTTGGGTTTTACTCTCTCCTGTGCCACCAGCTCGCTGTCCAAGCTTGAAGAAAGTCACCTCTTTTATGCCTCACTTTCTCAAACTGCAAAGTGGACAAGACTGGCTGAATTAGCCCTTGTTTTATCTGGCAATGTGGAGAATATTTTCTATTTGAAAGCCATTTCACAAGCTGTTTTAGCAAGTGATCTGCTCTCTGAAACTGCTTAGAAAGCCATTTCCAGGAAGAGGTGAGAATCTGTGAGGTTTTTACCAACTGGTCTGTTGGTCCACGTGGCCTGTTTTTGGGAGCAGTGCTGGTTACACAATGTGCTGCATGATGCTGCTCATGTACAGGGGCTGGATTAATGCTTTTTCTGTTTATATGAGTGTCTTTAATTGTTCAGCAGATTTTAAAGATAATTAACCATATTGTTATTAAAAAAACCCAGCGCTGAGAGTGCTTCATCATGGGTTTCTTTCCCTCATTTACAGAGAGTTCAGTTGTATTTGTATGCAAAGACAAGTCGACTAGTTGCAATAGGAAGAGAAGAAAGACTGCAATGGAGAGAGGAGCTTGCAGCCGGGATTACTCTGTCCTAAACTGAGACATGCATCACAATAACAAGTGCTTATGCAGGAGGGAACTGTAACGCTTCCTGAGCTCTCACGGTGTAGCTGTATATGGAATAAATAAAACTGTTCAGGGTGTTGAAAGGAGAGGGGCTTTGATATAATAGTATCCCGGGTCTTTCAGAAACTAACAATGAGGAACACTTCTTAAAATTGGGATAGTGATATTCTATGCTTAGGATGAAAAACCTCTGTTAGTGGCTTTGTTCTCACCTCTTCCTTTCCTCTCCAACATCTTGGATACCAAGACCAAAATAGCAATGATTGTTCTAACATGCCAAGGAAACACCCTCTTGAACATTTATTCTAAATTGCTTCAACTTACTCTTTTTATCCTCTGATTTTCTAAACCAAACTTCCTTGTTTAACATCTGTTAATAAAAGAGCTTTGACCGTTAATGAAAATGGCCAGTGGCTGACCACTCATAAAATTCACACACAAAAACTTTGCTATATTTAGTCGTGACTATAACTGGGCATAGGCATACTACCTCACAGTACATGCCAACATTCCACTAATTGCTAACAGGGTAGGAGATCCCAGAATTAACAAGAATGGATAATGACCAGAGTATTAATATTGTGTTTCACAGCATCGCTGACTACTGAAATCATCTGCTGAGCCTCAAACTTTTCTTGTTCAGTTAAGTATTTCCCAAGGTATCATGACCCTCAAAAGACAGTGAGACACCAGATGTATGAAATTGCCTTCTCTGTCAAATGGACATTGATGCTAGCTGGACCCATAAGTACTCAAAGGAGCTGTAGCAACAGCAGCAACAGCTTTTTGTCCCTTCAGTGAAGGCTTCATTGAAATCCTCCTCCAACAATTAAACATGATGTAAATGGAAAGATACTATTATAGCAGCAGATACTACTGTTTTTATAGCTCTGAATATTGAAACTCTCAATCCATTCCAGCTGCCAATTGCATGGCAGAAAAATATTATCAGCTTTTTCATCCTATTAAGTGTTCATGGTATTTCTCAATTTCCATGCAAGAATCACAAAGAGAGACAAATGTTTATGCATCCTACTTCACAAATCATCATGTAGATATTATTCCTAATAAATTAAGAAACTAAATACTGGGTGTATACATTGATTTAGCCAGAAGTGTTTCAAATGGCAAGACCCTTCTTCTAAAAGCATCAACATGTGGATTTAGCAGCTGATCAACTCATGAAGGAGTAGGAAAGTTAAGTTAAGCCATGGCTCGTATCTCAGGATGCTGATGTATGTACCAAAGAGCCAAAAAGATTGACTTCCATTTCACATTCATGTATGTCCTATGCCCTAAAAATTCTGTGTGCATGAATCTACACAGTAAACAGAAGAGAAATCTGAAAACATCTAGCACACTGTCAGCCTACATAACCATGCTTCTTGAAGGAAGGCAAAATTCCAGAGGGTCAAGTAACTGGCATGTAGGTTGCAGCTTGTCTCGAGTCACAACTTAATTACATGATAGGAGATCAGTGCTGTACATGCACAAGGTGAATTTAGCCTGATAGTGGCCTGTTTTCCAATATGCAGCCCTACTGAAAAATAAATGAATCCCTGAAGAATCTGCAGAGAGCTGGAAACAGAAGAAGACAGCTCAGGTGATCCACACTTACACTTATTATTAGAACTGAGAGAAAGCTGTAAATAAGTCTGTGAATGTTCTGTTTCACTGCATTCAAGTTGCTTTTCAATCTAATTCTTCAAGTAAATTCCTACACATCAATCTCTGTGCAAATACCAGAGCAAAAAAAACCTGCGTGTCATTTCAGACTTTGGTATGTTGCTTGATGAGGACATGGGAAGAGAACAGGATCTGAGATAGTTGCAAGGACGTAAATTTTGACTGGAAAGAATGCAGTTCTAAAGTAGTATAGTTAAAAAATTTAGTATAAAGTATTTTAAAGTGTGAAAAAAGTGAATTTTAAATTCACAAAGATTTTTAGTGTTTGCACCAGCCCTTCCCCCAACCCATTTTTCCAACCAGGAAAAAGAAGCACATCATGTGACTTGGACACCCATTAACAAAGAGCTTAAATTTTAAACACTGGAAACCCACAACGTACTGCTGGCAACCAATCTACTGACAAAGAATGAATCAGGAAATCAGCTCAAATAACGAATACATTGAGAACATCATAATAAAGTCAATTATGATTCATACACAGAAAAGAGACACCATTCATTCACTATTAACCGGTGAATAAATCACTGAATTCCTCCTTATCCGAATATGTTTCTCTAACAAAGCTGGATCTTATAATAGCTTTCTAATTTAGCGTTTTCTTACAGTAAGGAAGAGGGAGAACCTATGTGAAACATGCAAAGAGTCAGTCTTTCTAAGACCCAGACTTAGAAGTGCCTCTTGGCCACCTTCCTTATGGAAATCAACCCACAATATATTCTAGGCTGTGGACACATCCTACCAGGCAGCTCAGCAATATATGTGGGACTTCACTACCAGCAAATGCAGGAGTTGAAGCTTTGTCAAATACATATTTCACTTGAGGTGAAATCCTGTCCACAGAAAGAGAAGTTTTGCATTTAGCTTCAACAGATCCAGATTATAGTTTGTCTTGTTGGCAATCAAGGGACAGGCAGTAAAAGCACGTTTTCCCTGTAGGTGCTCCTTTGTATTCTTCAACCACTTTCATCCACTCCCGTGTGCTTCTAAATCTTTAGCCAGACAGCTAGTTTGCATATGTTTTTGAGATACTAATTAAACACGTACAAACAAAGAAAAACCTTGAAGCAAAAGAGAAAACACAAAGAAATTAAGGAACAAGTCTTCAGAAGTCTCGGGAAAGCCAGTCAATTGGGTTTTCCCCACAGATTCCCCTGCTACCTTGACTTCCCCAATCCACACACTCCACTAATTCCAACAGTGAATCTATAAATTCACAATCGAGTGAAATAACTTATAGATATTACGCACAAAGCTACATGAGCATAACTACACACAAGCACATGCTTGTTTTAAAGAGGGAATCTGATCCACCTTGAGAAATGGGTACAACACACTCTGTTAATCTTCTATTTTCTTGAATTATGCTGTCGACAGCAATGCAGTAGTTCTAACAAAACTACACAGAAAAAAAACAGAAAAAAACCCCAAAACAAACTAAAATGAGAATAATAAATAAATAAAGGAAAAAAGGAAAAAGGAAAAAACCAAATCCAACATTTAAAGCATTACAGTAGTAAAATAAATCAGGAGATTCTATACGACTTCTAACACAGGGATAACAGTAAGGTAAAAGTCTGGGAAAACCAGATGCTTTTGGTCAAAATTTGAAATTATAGCAGCAAGACTGGAAGTTAAGATGGTCAATTCAGGATTATTACTTCTCTAGCTCTAAATTTCAGTGCAATAACTGGGTCATGTTTGCTTTAACATTATCTTTCTCCACCAAGGCGGCCAGAAAAATCTCAAACTGTACCCTCCAAATAATAATACAATCAAGAAAACTTTTTTACACTTTGCCACAAAAGCTCAGGTTTCCTCAGGCCTACATAGGGAAAAGATTATTTGGGGTTCAAATAATACCTGACAAGTAATAATAGCTTATCTCAATAATTTTGCTCTTGGGAAAACGGCAAGAGGTGATCAACTTCTGTTCTCATTTTCTATGTTTGTTTCCTATGAAAGATTTTTTCTTTCACAATGAAATGCAGATAAGAAGTTCACCTCAACAAGATAAAGAGTGAGATGGGTGCAATTAACTCTCTGGAGTAATTTGTTTTCTACAAGACCCATGACTTCAATAACATAACATCTAAAATGCTTGAGGTATCAAAAAACTGGAAACAAAACCAATAAGAGCAAGATGAAATGTCAGCAGATGGATTAACATCACCCAGAATGTGCCAGATTCTTAAGGCTATATTAAGCAACGTTTTTTTTCCAAAGCAAATTTTATGATAATTTTAATAACTTCACTGGGGAACTTGATTTCCTTTTCAACATTAATTTCCTATTTCCCTATTCTTCCTCATTACTACTGCAGGGAAGGGGGCTTTTCCCAAACTGCTGTCAGTGCTCCAGTGTCTCAGCTCGGTTATGGACTCCTCACCTTGAAGGGTAACGTGCAAAGTTCTCCGCCGTTATTACAAATGATCGTAATGTCAGATAATCATCATTCCAACATGATGCTCTCTTGATTTTTTTGTTTTTCATTTGCACATTTTCCCCCAAAAATTGTGGCTCCCTTCTAGCTGATTTGTCTATGCTTGTCAGCCATCACCTATGTGCTAGCTGTCCAGGGGTCTGAATACAACACACCCTCAGGGGATGACTATATATAAAATATGTGAAACTCAACAGACAGCTGATTTAATATGACCTTATCAGCTTATGGCACAATGTCTCCTACCATTTTTCTCTGAAAAACTTGAGGTGCTTTTGGCAGAAGGCAATAGATACATACATATTATATATGCGTATAATAATATTACACATATTACCATATTTATCTCCATTCCCAGAAATTTACAAAGACTGATGCAGTTTTTCCCATAATTTTTTTTTCTTAAAAAGGGATTTTCAAGAACGTTGAAAAAAATGCACATCATTGCCTAAATGCCTAGTTTTCCTGTCAAGAAAACAAGGGTTTGATGGGGTAGTTTGGTTGTTTACATAAGAACTCTTTCATTTGTTTTGGGGGCTTTTATTTTCCAATGACCCTTGATAAGACCAACACAATCCAGGAGAAAGAACAGAAATTCCTACGCATGGGAGGACTCAGCCAATTGAGCTGATGATGGAAACTGCAGCCATGTATAGTATAAATGCACAAGGGAAACAACCTGCAAAGGTTATTATATAGGATATCTGGCCAGCTGTTGACCTTTTAGAAACACACTATTTCAAGACAGCAGCAGGGTAGATGCGCAGCCTGTTATCTTTCATGTCTCTGCTTTATCCCTTCCAAGGCAAAAGCAAGTTGGAGAATGTAACCCTGACATAGCCATCGTGCTTGTTCCTGGCACCAGCCCAGCCATCGGTGGCCTACAGTCTTCTCATCCCCTGATGCAGTCATAACAACTCCATTTGCAATAAGCACAAAACAGATTGGTAAGTGAATCTAAACGTGTGCCACTGATCCCTGTGGCCTTCTCCACTACTGTGGTCTGGATTTTCAATTAATTCCTATTAAAGCAACCAGCTCCCTTTAGAAAATGCTTTTGATTCTGTGTAAGTTTGTTCTAATTAGCACCGAATAACGAAAGTATTACAGCAGCACCTATTCTACCAGCATTTTTAACAAGCTGTCAGAGAAAGAATAGTGTGAATAACAGCTGAGTTTAATATATTATTTTGCCCTTTTTTATTATTATTATTTTTTCATTGTGTTGCTTTTTATATTTCTGGGTGACCAAAGCAACCAATTTTGGGGTTAACTGAACACACACGAATTCATATAGTTCCTTGACACAAAGAATTTAATCTCAATAAAAAATAAACCCATGAAGAAATCTCCAAAATGACTCAGGGATGTGTCATCTGACACATTTATTGCTCAGGGTCCCTGCCAAAGCCCTTCAATATATAATTATCTCAGCTGTGCAACAACCCTTATTTCTATGCATTTAAATTCTTCAGATTTCTCAAGGAGAATTTTAATTGAAATCTTTTCAACATCAAAATGATATTATGTTATTTGGTGTCTGTCTTCATCAGAGCTCTGATCTGGACATGATAAAAAAGGCAGCTTATTCTAAGCACTGATGGAAGATACCTGAGGACTTTGGGGATGTGTGATCAATTCCATGTTCCTGTAAGACCTGAAAGCTCCTGTAGACTCCAGCAGGAGCAAAGTGTGAAAAAGGCATCTGTAATTATTCTTGCATGCTACACTTTTAAGTAGTAAGGAGATGAGAAGAAATCGCTAACTGCTGCTTCTTGTAAATAACACCAATCCTGCCTGAGTAAGTTCCTGATCCTTAAATCACTGAGATGGAGGAGTATTGCTAAGTTTTTGCCCCATCTATATAATCTTTCCTGCACGTCCATTTACTCATTCTGAATGATGAGTCATTCTTCAGCTCAAAGAGGTGCCTCACGCTACTTCTACACAATGGTGCTCTCTTTTTCCATGAAAAACAATAGAATGTGTCCAACCTTGTTTGAACATCTTCAGACAACCAGGTAAGAACACTGCAGATGTTTCTTCAGCCTAGGCCAAGTCTTCAGATGTTAAGGACTGGAGTAATTCCCTTGAAGTCATAGAAGTTCTTCCAATTTCTGCCACCTGAGAATGCTGCCTACTGTTTAAACCCGATCCACCTACCCACTCCAAACATTTACATAGAAAACAGGTTTAGGGAAGGAGAGATTGACAGCATCATTCCTGATATTCTGCTTGTGGGCTGGACAACAATTTATCTTGTCTCTGATCAAACCTACCAGTTATGACCAAAGTTTCACAACTACAGGAGGCTTTGTGTTGCAACTTGCAACAAAAAAATGTGGCATCATACATTATGGCTTAAGTGTTCGATGCATACAGATCTGTTCTCGTACGCTAACAGAATTTTCAGTATAGGATTTTTGTTGTTGTTGTTGAAGAGATGTAGCTCTAGTCTTTGAAGTTTAAGACTAGTTGTAAATTCCTTGAAGTCAGCCCTATTTCCTTTTATATTAGCATGTTAACAAGCTTTGGAAGACTGACAGACCTTACAGGAAGACACAGCTGGGTGCTCCTCTAGTCTAGGCTTAATGAAAACCAGAACACGAAGGCTGAACTCTGTGGCTTGTCTGCTGTTTACAGACTCGGCAGGAAGAATCCACTGCCCTAGTGATGAAGGCATAATGTCCTCATCAAATACTGATACTTTCTGTACTACCGAGGAAAACAGTTGGGATTAATTAGGAAAGGAAATGCCACAATATTTTAAATCACTTCTGTAGTTTAAACCTTTGTACCAGATGAAGTTCAACAATAAATAAATAAAAATAATAAAAATTAAAAAAAAAAACAACCAAGCACAACCCACCCTGTGAAATACTGTGAAAGACAGGATTTTGCAAACAGGGACTGATTAAAAGCTGAGGACCTAACTGTGAATGTGATCCAGATTTAGACTGAAAGAGATTACCTTTAAAACCCTCCAGCGTCAAGAGCTCTGTGTTACTGTGGGCTGAGTATGTGAAGGACCAGGAAGAACAAAATATTATGCCCCTAAAATTCAAAGACAGTAACGACATATAGAGCAATCCCAAAACCACATTGGGAATCAGTGTTTATCAGGATAACTGTGATTTCAAAGGATGCTCAAGGAACACCTATCACACAGACAATGTCCTCAAAGGACAGTGCCCAAAGAGACTATTTTGTACCCCATCTCCAGAGAACCAAGCCAACAATAAGAAAGAGCGGGCAAAGGCAGCTTTAACTAGCACTTTGATCCTCTGGTCCTGGGTCACTCAAGCATCAGTGATGCTCCTTCACACTTCTTCACATTGAAGAAACTCTTCAGCTCTGCACTGGCTCAGGACAGCCATTAGATATATCTCACCTCAATTATCTCTACTGCACCTGCCTCATGCCTCCACGTCCCTATTTAATATGCACAGGAGTATAACACAAGCCATCCAGAGTTGTTTTGTTGTCCTCTATTCATAGACTCATATCACAGAATCATAGAATGGTTTGGATTGGAAGGTACCTTAAAAATCATCTGGTTCCAAATCTCTTGCCATGGGGAGGACACCTTCTATTTGACCAGGTTGCATTACTTGATTTGGAAGCATTGTCACCTTCCTGGGAGTCCCTTATGCTACTCTGGCCTTTTTATACTGCATATGCTGAGAAGCAAATCTTTCCTCTCATTTCTGCTTGTCTAAGCCCTAATGGTTAGAAATAAAATTTCTGGGAGCTGAAAGGGAGATCAAACTCAGTTTCTGCATTCCAGAGTTTTCATATCTCTGGAGAACATTGAGGAATATTGTTTCAATACTGAATTTTAACAGTGGATTTTCCTATTTACATAACTTTGATTTAGTGAAATACATGCTCCAACACACTTGTACTACATGTCCAATTTCCACATTTATAAAAGACAAATATATGTATAAATCAAATAACTACAGGCACAACTGGCCAATCCTAGTAAATGACAAACAGTTTCTGTGACAGCTTCATTTTTCCCACCTATCTATAATGCTTATGCAAGTCAATATTCAGTGCTTGGAAAGAAAGAACATTCTCAGACTGAATAAAAACTACTTTTGTATTACTATTTTACATCTTTTTTAACAAAACGTGCTTAGTAAAGGCCAAGACAAATCTAGTTTCTTGGAGCAGTGTTTTCAAGTCAATCAGGCAGAGATTTGCTTTTGCTGTTATTACAGCAACATAATTAAAAATCTTAATGTTGACAGCAAAGGTAACCTTTAAATACTGTCCAATCTCAATAGTCATATGTTGCATTTTCATGCATGCTTAGAGCTTTTTGCTGGATGCCAGATTTCCATGTGCACCTGGTTATGCAACCAAAATAATCCAGCCAGAAATATAAATAATGCAAAGTCTGAACCTCATTTAAGTCATATCATTGAACATTCAAAGTTTAAGTTCAGAATCTGTTTTGATGAACACTTAAAATGAACCATTTCTTGTGCGACAAAGACAGATTGATCTGCAACAGAAAGGAAGGGGGAGCTTGGTGAGTTCGTGAAAGAACTTACTTTGGCAATGTTGTGGCCTACAGACAGTAAGGTCGTATAGGAACTTGAATCCAGTATCAGGTGTATTATTGTTCGGGGTTTTATTAAAGCTTAGTGATATTTGATGGTTGTTGGTTTGGGGGTTTGATTTTTTGTTGGTTTTTTTTTTTCTCTCTCTCTTTTGGAAAATTGTTCAGTTATAACTTTCCTGTTGCTATTGTTCAGTTTCTGGATAGCCAGGCTGAGTAGCTGAGATCTGTGCTGCTCCTCAGCCACCTTCTGGCAATTGTAGCTGCTTGTGCCAGCCTGATCATACACACTAGTGACGAAACCACAGACAGCAACAGCAAAGGTAACCTTCTTTCAGATTTCCTCTCTTTTGCTTTTGCTTCACATTTTTGGTCTTGAAATTATAATAGTGTAAACATAATACTGCTCCTCAGGGAAAGGCAAACAGCCTGGTGGGTATTTCTCCATCTCCACTGAGGAAAAATTGGTGACTGACTGGCATCAGAGAACGTCTGGATCTTTTGCACACTTAGGACCAATAAGTTGCATTTATTAACAGGCAAAACCCCAACAAAGCCAGTGCAGGACAGAGAAGGCAAGATATTACAGGTCAAACCCATAAACAAAGCAACGAGATCAGAATTCTTTACTGTGCAGAAACAAACTGGTGAATCCAGCAGAAGCAATAATGCTTTCAGTGCCAAGGGGTTTTAAACTAATGATTACAAAATGCAAATGTAAGATATTCAGAAAGTCTTCCTCCTGTTTCATTATAGACCATAAATACTTCGTGTATCTGAGTTTGCCTCAGCTTCTCTGGACTAACTCAGCGCAGTTCCTGAATAGACACACAACATGTCAGTTATAAAAAGAAAACACAACCCAATAATTCTGGGTCAGGACAGAAGCCAAACCTTTCAGGTTTATAAGTTATAAAACATGCTTTTATGTGCCTTGTGCACTGTTTATTCTCATGGGTCAGTTGGTGATGATAATATCCACATTAAAGATCTTCCTCTGACTTTACTGATATATCCTGTATCTTTCACTTAGCTGGTGTAACCAGTCCCTAGGAGTTCATACAACACTTCATTAGTGCATATTCACCTGAGATAGCAGTGTTCTACCAGATCTGAAATATTACTCTGTATCTATTTTTCTTCCCAATTACAATTGTAAGTCAGCCTGTTAAAAAGATATGCAGTTTCATCAAATATGCTCAACCAATGGAATTATCTTGCTACTTTTGTTCTTAAAATTTCATCTTAAATCTGTGCTTCTGACTCAGAATTCATAAAATAGGAACAGGTCTATAAATAACATAAAGTTTTGACTAATATAGATTGCATGTGCTCCTCTCGTAATCTCCATATAACCTCCATAATGTCAAGCCCCTGAGTGGTTTTGTTGATTTTGTACAGCATCCTGACATGCAAACTCACAATTTAGCCTGAAGTCATTTGCAATTAATTAATTAATCCCAACAGAAATTATCAAAACCCATTCACCGGGCATTGCACAGCCAGCAGCAGAGACTTCTTAACCATGGAGAAGAACTCTTCAAGCAGAAACAAAGCCCTATGCAGAAAACAAAATGTAAATTTTAGAACAAAGAAAGCTTCCTGTTCAAGCACTGATGCACAGTGAGTTGCCCAAGGGTTGCATAAGGTCCTCCAAGACCTACTTTGATGCCCATCACACTTCCCTCAAGGCTCTGTGAGTTGGGTCTGACCTCTGACATGGATTACTGTAACATGTCAACTTGCCACCGTAACATCACCTTGAGAAGATGCCTCAAAATACTCGGGAGGTATCCCAGATGCTTGTTGTGTTTTTTTATCTTAAATGTGCAAGAATTACATGTTCGTTTTGCAAGACAAATAGAAATGGTAGTGCATTTCAGGAGCTGTTTGATGAAAATCCTTAATTTGGAGATGTATTTTTAAAAATATAAAAACCTTCATTAAACTCACAAGAGGCATTTGCATTAACATGCACTCTTCAACCCAGCTATAGCATAGCTCCAGCCACTTTGATAAGAGCTGAAACTGATTACAGCTGATTGTGTAAACCTGACATTTCTGCTGGATGTTACCTGCTTGAGTAATCCTCTCCTTACAGTAAATTGGCTGGGGGAATAAGATACCAAATAATGCTGGGCTGGGGAAGGCAGAAGGAGGGAATCCCATGGAAAATACAAGTATATACAATTGCTTATAGCCAGTGGACAAGATTGGAAATTAACTTTTAATCCTTTGTTACACCCCCTACGAGAAGTGCAGTTATGATGGATAGCTCCACTGTGGTGTTAGAGACAGCACCCTACTGCACTGCATAAGATCCCTTTTACAAAAAACAGATTAAGCTCATTCCTGTTGTGCCATCAATCCTACCCTAGATGACTTCAAACATGTTTAGAAACTGCTGTGTTAAAAGATCCTAGTAAGGATGAAAATGAAAAAGTGAATTCGAGAACTACCTCCTATGCACGTTGCTGATGCGTGGTGCCTCAACGATGCTGGACTAGTTCAGTGCAGTTTCTGAATAGAGCTAGTTGATAAAAAAGCTTTTATAAGACAAAACATGTAAGTTACATAATAATCTAGGAACAGGAAAGGAAAAAAAGACAAAACAACAGCAACAGAACTAAAAATAAGAGATGTCTCAGGGCAAAGCCTCAGTGTAGTTAATCAAAAGATTTTGTTTTAATGGAGTAAGGATTTCTTGTTTCTCTGTCTTGTACATATAAACATAGATTTATACATACTTTTTCTGAGGAAAACGCTATTTTAAAACTGAAAACATTTCACTGGGTTTGGTTTTTGTTTGCTTGTGGGTTTTATTTTTGGTGGGGTTTGGGTTTTTTTGAGGGGGGGTTGTTTTTGTTTGGGTTTATTTTTTTATTTTTTTTAAATAAAACATCATCAAAATCCTCACCATGCTGTAAGGGGGAAAAAAAAAAGATAGAAAAAAAAAAGATGCCTGGACCTTTCCAAGCTTTGGTTAAAACCACATTTTAATGCAAAAAAACTCTTTTGACAACAGTTTCCCTTCATCCAGTTTGGTTTCTTTTGTTGTCTGCCAAATCCACAACAGGAAATTTTTTTTTCATTTATTTTTATTTTCTTTCTCTGATTTTTCCCACCCCTTCTTCACCCTTTAAAGGAGCTCCTATTTTTGTTCACTGGTGAGACTGCATACACAACTCTGAACCACCTCACTGACCATCCATTCTGCTGGGTCAGCTCGTCATTTCTGGATCTGTCCTTCCCTAAGATGCTCCAGGATGAATTATGCTTCGTCCAGGTCTAGTCCAACTCTAAAACTCAGCTGCTGGAGTGGTATGAGTGTGGCAGACATAAATAAGAGCTTCGTAAGTAGATTTGTTATGTGCAAAATTACTAGGTATTTAATAACTCCTCTCACCCATGTACAACCCAAGCACTTGAGTCAGACACATGGGGAGTGACAGTGCTGTGTCTGAGAGGTACCAGATGTCTGTGTATTTGAAATATAGCACATGCACACAAAAGAAAGGAACATTAATACTAATAATCTGACCCAATCCGACATATATCCCTCCTTTCCCTTTGAAACTGTTTACAACACTAGCTGTTAACCTACTCATTTTACTATGGAAAACTATACAAGTTTCCTCCTAGACTTTTTACTTAATGATTAAAGAACATTAAATCTATCTCTAGATCTTCTCCAGAATTTTAACTTTAAGCTCTTCACAGCGTATTTCATTAGTAGCTTTTTCAATGGGGTACCCATCTCCTTTCATGTGTGCAGGAGCTATCATGATATGATCACTAGTCAAGACTATTTCTACCCAGACTCTTTAAGTACACCAAATTCCACCAGAGATTAAATACATAACTATTTCATCCCTAATAATGGTTTTGACAGGCTTCTCTTATAACTTCTACATTAACTTCCTTCTTCAGGTGTTAGCCACTTTATTGAATTGATTAAAATAACTTCCTGGTTATGTGACTCGTATACTATAAAGCATTAAAGTTTAAGTTAATTTCTGGTGGTTGAGGCTTCCTCCGCATCTCACATGGTACTTCCTCAGTTACCTAAATCACTTTTCAAGCAGTATGTATATAATAAGCAATAAAAGAGTAGAAGATTGGACGACTGAGCACAGCACAAGGAATAATTTGCTGAGTTTTGTTTACACTGGATGTTGAAAACCCACTGTAAAAGTTAAAGGGAGGAGGTTTAACACCCCTGAGCCTGCTGACCATATGCACATCTGCACTTCCTGCTCTGTTCGCCAACCAAACACAAACCAGTTATCCATTTGCATTTTTATTTCTTCTAAACAGACTGATGTTTAGGACAGAAGAATCTAAATATGTGCAAGATAAAAAAAATGCATGAATGGCGTAAATCTGTCCACACCAGCTCCTTAGAAATACACATGGATAATGCAATAAGGCAGACTACAAAATCCAGACCATGGTTTGCAGATGTCCATCACAAACAGGCATTAATTAGCATCAAGCAGACTTTCACACTGAGCAGATGAGAAAGAGACTCTGCAGTTCCCAATGCTTATATGACGGTGACCCTTAAAAGACACCTTCTTTGAAAAGAAGGCCTGAGAGGGTTTTGCCCTGCCAGCTCAGTTCTGAGAAGGGAAATATTTTCACTTTTTCCTCTTTTAAAACAGTCCAAAGACCAACTTTCCTCTTCTCCATTCTGATGCGTATGTCAAAGGCACCCGATAGGTGAAAAACCTTGCCATGCTTCCGAGAACCATGGCCAGCTGGTAGCAGTGGATAAAGGTTAAATGTATATGGAAACCAACGCAGTTCAGAGGACTGAAAATGTCCACAGTTTCTCAAAGCTCCTTCCTTTCTCCCCCATTATCATCTCACTGATCCTTGCAAGATTCCAGATGCTTCAAAACTAAATGAGATTTGCCTGTGTACATTATAAAACAAACCACCTGAAAAAAAAAAGCCTGTTGTGCTTCACCAGTGCTGGCACTGCAGAGATGCTCTGGCTGGACCCACTGCCCAGCTGAGCTATACCCATTCCTAGCAATTACCATCAACACATCCCCTGTACCATTTGACAAAGCACCTTAACTGCAGACTTGCTACTACCACAGACACTGTTATCAGCACATTTCCCTGATAGAGATGGATAACCATTATTCCACAGCAAGAATTTAGGGCCGAATTCTCTCTGGGCAAAGCCCCACACAGGTGTCCATATCTGTAACTACATAAAGCAAAAAAGCAACAATGACCCTTACAAACTTGCCCATGAATCAATGACACAACATCAGGCCAATGAGTGCACATCTTGAAAACTGAGCAACTACCTTTTTTGCACTTAGTGACACAGAGAAAACATTGTTTCTCCTGTAGCCCCAAGAAAGGAAGTACTAAAAGATCATTCTTAAGTATCATAACAATTTTCACACAGCAGCTTCTGTGAGAAGGGGTTCCAGTTATTTAATCATATGAATGCAGGCAATCCCACAATGAATCAATTATATGATTTCCAAAAACTGAAACAAGAGGCACAATTCAGGACGAAGACAGACTGCAATTTACCTCCCCAATCCAGTAGCTGGAGGCTTCAAAGAGAAAGTACAGCTGAGAAGAAAGACAAACACAGTGGAACAAATTATCCACCTAAATGATGTAAAGGGACTGGAATCTGGCCACAACTGCTAGATTTAGATTTCTTGTAATATACAGGGAAGTGTAAAATCTGGTGTGACATGTTTGGTAAACTGAAGGCACAGGACCCCCTCCCCACCCTCAAAATATAGATCTCTTTACAGAGATTGTATGAGTCAGAGTGGACAAAGGAAGAGAGTCAGAGGTCTGCTATTCCGAATCGACATGTCTCTAATTTATTTAAGACCATAACCAATTTGAGATAGCTACACCAGTCCACCATGCCACCCCCAAATGTTAAGGCATCTGTTCTGTTCCTCTTATCTGTTGTAATCTGTTTTAAGTCCAATCATCTGTGTTTGAATAAAATGCTTCTTTCAAAATGACATTCTCTCCACCAATGTAAGAAATTATTATTTCACCAAGTAATACTTTTTCCCTCAAGGCTAACTGTCCTGTTTCTTGATGATTTACCTCTAAGGTGAACTTGACTGGCTTCACTTCCAGTCTTTGGTTCTTCCTATGTCTTTCGTCACTAGATTAAAGACACATATTCCATACTTTGCCCTGAAGGCACTTAACATATGGTAGCCAGGTCACCTCACTTTCTGAAAAGTTTAACAGATTGAGCCTTTCAGTTTTCAGTAAGGAGCACATCACTAGCATACATCCTCTGCAGGTCACTATCTCCCCACGTTCCAATCAGCTCCCTTTTCAGGCAGGTTTCTGTATTTCCAGTATAGAGTCATAATTTCCAGCTCATGTTTCTCTCCTTTCCTTGAAGGCTATTTGCCTACATGACCATCACATTCAATTCAAGCGCTGTACTCAGATAGTAAGAAAGGAAAGATGAGTTAATTAATTATGATAATAATTGGGCAAATGAAGACTCAAAGAATTGCTTGTCTGTAAAACTGTTTTCTTCTAAATTTATAAGGCAGTGGTCAGAGCCAAGAGAGCTATTCCTCTTTATGGGGTACATGCAAGCACTGTATGGCTCTTTCCTGTGCCTTTATTCTACCAAACTTGTCACACCAGATTTTACACTTCCTTCTAAATTGTGAGTAAAAAGAACCCTTTGTTTGTCATTTTTCCACTTTGATGGATATGGATCATAATCAAACAGTGCAGCCAAGTTCCCATCTCCTGCTCACAGCAGGCTTAGCTCCTGGAGAGGTGGAAATGCCCCTCACTGATAGCTCAGGGCACCTGCATTTCCCAAGCCTGCTGGGGATCACACCCTGTGCTGCTCATCTCCCTTCCCACTGCCACTGCTAAATCATTCGCCAATGCCTGGGGGAAGAAAACAGCTCAGTGATAAATGTGGGTCACTCCTAGATCTCAGCTGTATCTCTGCAAACAGGAGACACCTGGTATTGGTTACCTTCTCCTTGCTACTTTCTCTATATTTCAGAGAGCGTGCCATGCAAGAATAGATGCTTTTTCTTTTCCGCAAGCCACCTGTTACCTGTCAGCACTGCCTGTAACATACAGAGCCTTTATTTGTATTACTTCACCCCTCTGGCATGCACCTTCCACTTCACGAGCACTTTATATCGTCACCGGTAATTGTATGCTTGCAATGGCAGCACGAGGAACATTGGTCACCAGCAGCATACTCCTTTTCCTACCTCAAGGCATGGAAAGCTGGTGGGTGGTTTAAACAAGCAGGGAAGGAAATAATGCTGTGAGCATTGCTTGGTCTAAGTTCCTGTCCTGAGGCTTGTTCTATTATTCACAGAGAGGCAGCAAATAAATCAGGAAACCGAGCAATAACCTCCCACCTCAATCAGACAAAGAGACAGACTCCTTTGTCCCTTTAGTATAATTAGCATCCCCAATTTTATGACTGAAGGGGACAGGTATGGGCTGCATAACCTAAACAGTAAGAGAACTGAAACAAAGCATCATAGTGAATTGGGCACCTATGAGAGAGAATGACCACAACAGCACGGTCAGAAAAACAAGGCAGTTTTAACAGTGATGTCCTTGATGCAGACCCAAGACTTGCACAAGGCTTTTAACTCTAAAGACAATCAGCACGAAATGCACTGCAGAGTACGGCTGCCCTCATAGCCACTCCCAGGATGGTGCTTGCTCATGTAAAGGGCTCTCATGTAAATGTATCACCCGCCTGCATGCACATACATGGATTTCTAGGTGTGGAGAGGACCAGAGCAGAGGGTGACCTGCCAAGGCAAGGCTAATCTCAGCCCCTCTGCCAGCAGCTTGTCCCAGCACAGTCCCAGCACATTCCTCTGGTCTGCCAGCGCAACCTCCCCGTTCCAGCTCTCCACCTCACTGCTCCATGTGTGTCCCCTGCATGCAGGAGCTCCTGGGCACTGGGTTTCAGGGGGTCCAGCAGACCTTGTGCCTGCAATGGGGATAGTGACAGCTCAGAGAAGGGGGCTGCACAGGGCAGGAGGATCACACAAGGGGTGACACCAGGACCAGGTGTTCTTGTCCCCTCCTGCATCACACCACAGCTGAGCATGGTCACCTTCTGACAGGAACGGCTGCCAAACCCAAAGCAAGGAAGTGCCTCTTAATCCCTGATCCCAGGGGTCACTGGGCAGCACCTCACTGTCATGCTGGGGAACAACACCTCTAACAAGAAGCCTTTTTCAGTAATACTGGAGGAATCTTGCTGATCTCTTTTAACTCAAATCTCCACACCTTGCAAGCAAAGTGCTTTGGAAACCACATTAAAGCAGGCAGGGACTATGGTAAAAATCTTTTTCTTTTCCCCTTCCTTTCTCTCTTTAAATTTGTCCTGACGGTTTTCATTTGCTGCAGTGTAGTAAAGTTCTTGTGATCTTTTGGACAGGCAAACACACTGTGCAGGTCCTCAGCAATGTAAAAGTATAAAATCGATTTACTAGAAACTACTGTAGAATTACTGAGTTGAAGAAAATGTAAATAAATGGGATTTTACTGTGACTTCTCCCCTCAGGGAACTACAAGAAGATTCCTCAAATAACTTTTATTTGTCATTGAAAATATGCTGTTTAAATAATTTTCTGAAGTATTTTTCATTTTGTGTGCGTGTGCTTCAGAATAGTGGCAACTTTAACACGCTAATAAATCTTAATGCAAGACACAGTTTCCAACATAACTGTAATAGCTGCAGGCTAGATTACAGGTGTCCTTTTAGACACTTTAGCTTGTTGTATTTACATCTTGCTGCATCAATTGTATGGATATTGTAAACTTTATATTATGCAAGGTGTGTAATTACACAGTGTTTCAAACTCCCATCACGAGTGCACACCTGGCCTGCTTCTAACAAGCGCATTCCTTCTCAAAATGACTACGTAATTAGAAAATTCCACTTCTTGGACACAGCACTGCGCTCAGCACATGTATATTTTGCTGTGAAATGCGTTCCCATTTCTCTGACAGGGTCACTAGACACGCTGTGAGCTGCTCATTGTTTTTAATCCTAACATGACCTTTATACTAAATACAAAAAACAACCTTGAGATTGAAAAGCATGGCATGATGTCATGAGCACAGAGAATGATTTCAATGAACCCAGCGCTGTTTGATCAGGGACCAGTCCTCCCAAGGTGCTGAGTCCTCATTTCCTGCAGGTCCCAAACTGTAGTTTGTAGTGCCTGAAAACTAGCTGTCCCAATTAAAATTGGAAAATGAGGCATTTAAAATCTGAAGCTGCTTAGAGAGCACTTACTTTGGGAGATTCCTTCTTAAGATGCTTTATCCAACTGGTGTGTCCTATATAGAAAAAGCACCAAAGCTTTATTTCCTTCCATACACACGCACACAAAACCCCACTGACTGCCAAAAGTGCAGACCAGTAGAAACACAGTAATTATTTTATCACTGATGTACTCAACCAGGACCGATTATAGATGTGTATGAGCAAGACCTCTGCAGTACCCCCTCCCACCCTGGACAAACAGGGTTATATGATAGTAAATGTGTTAATCAACATCTGCTGCAAACAGGGAACACACTCTGTGTTCCTTCTTTGCTAGAAGGCAGAGGACTAGGAAACAAGGAAATTTGCAGGAAGGTTTCAGGATGGGGAATTGTTAGAAGTGCCAGCTCTTTTCACACATATTGTTGAGGATAGAAGGGAGATAATTGTAAATCCATTATGTAAGAAAAAGAAAGCACCAGATCCCAAGCCCACAGAAATCCTTTGAAAAAAAAAAAATGCGTAGATGCTTTCCCACACTCCTTTCATTGGAATTTTAGATTCCTCTTATGTGATCTGTAAAATAGCAGTTACCAGATTAAACCCCAACTTCTCAGCTAAGCAATGAAACCCCATGAATTCCAGTGAATAAAGAGGACAGATTTATACCCAGATATTTTAATTCTTAAACAGTTAACATAACAGTCAGAGAGCTACTTGGTTACTTACACAAAGGGAGGGCTGTAATTGTAACATCTTTGCTCTAAGGTGAATAATTAAGTAGATTCCACTGACAAAAGGATGAGAAGACTGTGCCTTGGGACATTTAGTCAGTAGAACTGAGCAACAGGCTACAGGGAAGCAAACAAGGCTATATTTAAACACAAACCTATTGACTAGATTATTTTCAACACAGAGATAAATTTTGATTCCTAAAAATGTTCACGGAATTCTGAATAATCCTGGGGCAATTTAACAGAAAGAGGCAGAATGACAGGATTCAAGGTCACATATTTTTGTTACAACTTTTTGTGCCAAGATACCCTTTTATTCACTGATGGGTCCTCTTCCCCCTGGACTCTCAATTTCTTCACAACAAAAAACAGTGCCAAAAAAGATAAAAAGTTATCTGAATATTTATTTAACGAAGTTCTTCAATAAAGCTCAACTGCATTCATGAATACCTTTTGCAGATTTGGCCCCTTGTGTTTGAAACAGCAAGAAGCACACCACATACCTGCATTCAGAACTATTTTTCTTCATTCTAACAGAATTTAAGTATTCAGAAATGTAACCATAAAGATCTGCTGCAAGAAAAATGAAGAACTCCTGTGTAGTTACTGGGTGATCCAAAAGCCAGAACTTGAAGGAACTGCCCAGGTCTGTAGCATTTAGCTAAGGTTAGAAATCATCTTTCAGAGAGGATTTTTAACCCATACTCCATTCTGCTGGTGCAGATAGACCAGCAATAAGAGCATAAATGATTTGCCCTTCCCCAAAGGAAGTGAAAAAAGTCTTTACATAACCATTGCATTTATCCCCAGCCTAAGGTTGGAATCAACCCTTCTTCTCCCACCAACAAGTGCGAGATTCCCCCCATACATCCTCGCTCTTCTACCTGCGGGCTTGGGGTCGCCCTGTGATAGCATCTCGGGGAGTCCATTTGAGGTTGCAGTGATGAACAGTAACTAAGCAGTGATAAAGCACCATGATGCAAAAAAACCAACACTACTATCAAAAATCAGCCCCAGGTTGTTTGATGTCTCAGCAAATCCAGCCAACAGCGAAGCAGATTTCTAGCTGCTAAAGCCTATTGCAGAGCAGCTGGAAACGGTGCACACTGAGCATTCACTCTGGAAACCCAGGCATTCTGCACTCAAAAAAAATCATTTTAAGCCAATATGATATCTGTCTTGTCTTCTTTCTCTCGTCTAGAAGAGGGACAAGAGGTAGCTTTTTGGATCAGAGTCAGCAAACAGCTCTAATGAGGCCTGGATGGCAGATCAGGTCAGCACACAGACACAAACACCCTAGAAAAGGATTAATAAATAAACTCAGAAGATCTAGACAGCATAGGATCCTGGGGACATGAAAGGCGGTAAGTCATGAGGAGGACTGGATTGGCTGGCCTAACTAGTTTTCCATCCAGCAGGACTATCGTCTTTAAAGGATGATTTTGAAGCTTTTCCGTCTCCTATTAATTTGTTTGACATGACCTTATCAGGACTCTGCTAGTTATGTTCTGCTTTCCTTATGTAGTTGTTTTCAACAAAGTGAAACTGCATATAGTTGTCTCCTTCTGTTATGCATTCACTTCTGCAGTGCTGAAACGTTAAAACAATTTGAAAGATATGACAACGAAGTTGCTCAGTACAGTGAGCATGTGGATTGATAGGTTTTGATTTTTTTCTTTCGAGAACAAGACTTGTCAGTGCTCAACTAGAAAAGCTGCCAAATACATCATCATCTCTCATTCACTATGACCCAGGTGCTGTCAGCCCAAACTGACTGTTTTCAGTAAAAAGAAAAAAAAATGCATTGGGTGAGTTCAAAACGTATCCCAAGAGGTGCCAATTAGGAAGCATTTTAAGTGCAAATTCTAATGTTAATTTTCTGAGTTCATTTGCTCCAAGTCCATTACTAATCTCCAGTTTAAAATGCACTTTATAGCCTAATTTTGTACTACACAATAATGTTTCCTTCCTGCTCAACATACTCTTATAGTTGCAAGTAGGACTAACACATGCATTTAAATGTTTGATTCACTGCCATTAGCAAGAGAGGGAGAAGAAAAACTTAATGACGGATGATATGATACGCTGTGCACAGAATGCCTTCATGCTATTCACAGCACATTATTATCAACATACCTCTTCCCATCATGTGCATTTTTTAGGGAACTAAAACAAACAATGTCACTGAACTCAGAGAAGCTTTGCTAGTGAAAGGATTAAAGTCTATGGATCTTATAGATGCTGTAGAGTGATCAGTTTTGTTCAAATCTGACCTGTTGGTTTTGTTCCTGATTTTTTTGCAGTAAACATCTTTATACTGAAATGTGGGAGCTTACTACTTTAAAACGAGCAGTGAAATACATAAAACATATAAAACATGTTTTTATATATTTTCATATCAAAACCAGTTACATAGATCTCTAACCACTGGAGTAACCAGCATAGCAACTTAATGCATTTAAACTTGGGAGAAATCCAAATGAAACAGTTGAAAATTTCTTGTAAATCCAAATGTACTTTAAAATATACTATTGTTAATGCGAGGCAGGGGTTAGTTGAGAGGATGTTAATATCCCATTATCGGCTAGAGATTAAAAAAAAAACAGCCTATGTTTCCCAGTGTAATACTTCACACATTTTGAATGCTTTTGTGCCCTTTCCACTTAGCAAAACACAGCCAATCAACAGACCATACTCAAGAGGCCCAACATGACAGGGTCCACTACGGTCACTCCTGCTCAGAGGTAAGGAGCTGCTGCTTTTGTACCTTTCTGCATTTCCAGTTGCCCCTTTCATGGGAAGAATGACCCCAGCCTGGAGCTGCCATCACTGTTGGTGGATGTCCATGGAGCAGTGGAACTCAATCAAAAAATGATCCTGAAAGTGGTGTTGATATTAGGAGTGAGCATACACCTTACCATCAAGAACATCATCTGACCTAAAGATGCTACCCTTTTTTCATGGATTTTGAAGCCAGAGTTTCAAAAGCTTTAATTCAGTTGACTCAGGCTTCAATATATTTTCTATTATATACCTTACTTTGGCCAAAATACCATGAGAAAAAGCTAGGGTTTGATACCTGATTTTTTCCTTTTTCTCATGGATATCTAAGTCCAGTCAGGGAAATGAGATTTATATTTGATGACAACAGGGTTATTCACATGCTTAAAAATAAGTACATGCATAAATGACTGCAGCTTTGAACTTTGTTGATATTGAAAATAGAACAGTTGATTGCTTGCACAGGGATCCAGGGTGTCCCAGTCCTCTACTCATCAGTAACACAAGAAGTGAGAGAGAGAATACCTCCCTTAAAAAATCAGCTCAGAAAACTCATAATCCAATTAAAGGAACATCCTCTTCTTCACTGCCATTTTATTGTACAATTATTCACCACATCCATCATCTTTGAAAGATCAAACAACTTGTTCAGCTTGCTTTGAAAGGCAAGACAGGGTTACAGGGGTGGTGTAATTCTTGGTCTCCCATTGCTCTTCCTGATGTTTTAGATTAGAAGATATCTAACCTGGTGACTGAGCTTGCTGAGGACATGCCATGCTGAGTCCCTGGAAACTGGAGCTGGCAGCGCCTGCTCGCTGCCGTGTGCAGCATCGCCCACCGCAGCTGCGCCAGCCCTGGGGAGCAGATAAGCTGCGGCCAGGGCTAGGGCAGAGCAGGAAACCAGCCAAAGGAATGAGAGACCTCTACACGACAGAATTAAAGTGTATAATTACTGCCACGATACAGACTGGACCAAACTTGAACCGCTTAAAGCCCTGTGTCCTTGGGTATCTCTGCTTGTGCATATTGCTTCCCATTAGGAGCTAATACGCCCAAATGACAGGTAAATGAATTCATTTTCCAGCATCTGAATGAATCCTGCACAAGCAGAATTTCCCAGCCAATATAAGACCATTTAGCCAAATGGCATTTGCAATTTGATTTTATATTTAGGACACTTGCCTGAAAAATTCCACAGATATTTAACAAGGTCAGTGGGTAAATTTGGGTGAGCGATATGCAATTTCTGCTATGTTAAGATAAACTACTTTAATTCATCAAGTTTGTATTCCTTTTATATCTTAAAATATAAAAACACATAATCATAGCATCATAGAATCATAGAATAGTTAGGGGCTGGAAAGGACCTTAAGATCATCTGGATAGAAATACCTTGTGGATCTAATTCCCACTGCAGCTTTTTATTAGCAAATCATGTCTTTTTCCACCTTTTGGAAGAAGATATGGCAAGATCAATTTTGATCAAGATTTTGAATATATAAAAGCTAAAAAGCCCTGGAAGTTTCTTCCAATAGACATACATATTTTTCAATATAGCTTCTACTTTTTTATTTATTTCCTTTTTTTTAAAGAAGCAATATCTCACAAAGGGAAAGCAAAGATACCCAACCAGCCAGAGAAATAGCAAAGCATTCTAAAGATAATTGTTTTGGTCTAAAGCTACGACTTTATTCTGATGAAAGACTGAAATCTTATTGCATGCAAGTTCCTAAAGTACCAGTTCAATTTTAATAATCTAAACATCCCTAATTATTTATTTCCTGAAATAAACTGTTTCTTGGTAGATACTGCTCCCATAACAATCAGCATCACTTTGCATAATAAGTATGTTTACATTTTTCTTTCAGAAGTACAAGACACTGTACAAAATGCAATGCAAGATACGCTATTATAAAGAAATACAATTTTTTTGAGTCCTTTGAAAATGCATTGAGTTTAAAATGCTTTTTTCTGTTAAAGTGCTTTATCTCCTAAAAGTTAAAACCGAGGTTCAGAAGGGTCAAATCTTTCTCTTGTTTTTAAAAGTGGCAACTCCTGACAGGAGCACTCATATTCAGGAGTCCTATTCAGAGGGTCTCCAGGCGTGGTACCCATTCTGCCTTGTCACTGATGCAGGTTCAGGGCACGCTACCAAATTCCAGACCTGCGGACTCATTGCTAAACAGAGATTTTTTTCATCACAGGCACATGAAGCCAGTTTAGAAAGAAAATATGTGATTAAAAGTTAATTCAGCGCAACCCCCTGCTGAGGGGTGGTAAGAAACGCATTGGGACGTAGAACGTGTAACGTTCTCAAGCACCAAGCAATGGAAAAGTGTCCTGAATTCAAAGTGCTCTATCTCAGAGCTCTATCTCCACATGAGCTCTAGCCTGCAGAAACGGAATTCACTGTTCCATGGACAGGTTCCAGAAGCTGTTTCCGTATGCAGTGCATGCCAAAACTGGGCCTAGTCGGCTGTTATTAAAATGTTGCTGTCAAGCTATTAAATGCTTGAAAAGCAGAGAATTAAAAGACGCTTTATTCATGTACTCCCTACAGTGTTTCTAATCATGCCATTGATGTCTAGAGATCCAGTTCCCTTCAAAATATAGTTACAGTTTGTGTTTATAAATCATTTCTTTTAAAGGCTGCCACCAACCAACCAATCTCATTCCTCAGTCTAATCTGCAGTTTGAAGAGGAATGAGATTGAGCTCAAAGATCCAAAGTATTCTTCAAAGGCTCTGCTAAAAGCAGGTGCTTTAGGGAACTAGTCCTCCCAGAAACAGGGTGTTCTAAAATCATCTTTTCCTCCAGTTGGACCAGCTTGCACTGGGGAGTAAGACCAAGAGCCTGCAAGAAACTTCTTCACCTGCGTTGCCCTCAGTTCTGCATTATTCCCCTAAATTCCCAGGATGTGTTTGGCCAGTTTACCATCAAACAGCTATCTAGCAACACCTAAGCTACTGACATGAATGACTGGAAGCCCAAAACTTACTGTATCTAAAAATCTGTCAATTATTCATCTCTTCATCTAAATGAAGAACTTCAGACCCATCTGCAGAAAAACACATACAGGATAAGTGACCTAACAACTGCAAGAGCAAAGCCACAGAAAACCAAAATCCAAAGATTTCAAGAAGAGGGATCCCTTAGCATGTCAAAAGCATCAGAGAAGTAAGCACAGTCAAAGCTGTGCACTCTTGAGTGTCTAGGAAGTGATGGAAGCAGTTGTCAGGATCAGTCCCACGTGGGATCAGTGCTGTCATGTTCTGCTCTGCCTTGTAGACAGAAGAAAAGCAACTCAGACGCAAGCAGCCAAGCACACAAGATGGAAGTGGAAAAATAGTCATCCTGTAATTGACTGCTCACTAATACAGTCTATTCATTTATGGCTGCAGAAAAAACAGCTAATTTGTGGGTAATGGTGCTTAAAAGATAAACAATCTAGACTGAATCAGACATACATAATCCAGCCATGCCTTCACTCTGGGGAGAATTCAGCGTTTTCAGGAAAAAGTGAATGATCCTTAAGCATCCAACACTTTCAATGACCCCAGTTAGGGCTGAGGTCTCTGTTTTATGTAATCTGGACCAAATAGCATGAAGTGTATCAAAATTTGCAGGGCTTCAGAAACACTGTGACATTCTTCACTGTCTGGGGTGCAAGAGGCTAGAAGTTATAGGGAGATTCTTGGGAAGGTACGTCAAGAGGCACACTTTCATTACTGAGGACTTAACTGAGATCAGCGAGAACCCCATTCAAGCACAGACTGTTGGTGAGGGTGAATTTTACGTGTGTCCTTGTCTAATCCTTACATGAGGAAGGAGTCACTGGTAGGACGCGGAGTACTCTGTTGTTCTTTTGTAACATCTGTGGGAGCATCCTTGAGAGGAAATCTCACGATGCCAAAGCAGGCTTTTTTAATACTCCTAATTCACAACTATTTTGTTCAAGTGTTTGATAAGAGATCCAAAGGGTTTGATACCTGGAAAACCTTGCACGTAATACCCTCTTAACAGATCATTACACGAGTCTAATTGAATTTAGATCTTGAGATACGCCGTTCAGAACTTGTTTGCGTTTCACTAGGAATGAGATGATCATCAGTTACCTTTGCATAGATATTATGATGCATATTTTCCTGGACATGAAACACAAATACCAAAATATTCAGGTATTTGTGTCCTTTATTTGCATACATTTCTACATAGAGGTAGCAACTAAAGTAATTACTGTAACAGGTAATTATGTGCTCACATGTAATTTGCAAGAGAGGAGAAAAAGATCCTACAGTTTACTCATTCTGTAGATATTTGGGGCAACAAAGCAAACAAGAAAGAGCTAGAGGAAACCCTGCATGTTTGCCTAAGATGTCTTCCTGCCAAATAGTTCATTTAGAGGAGAGAAAAAAAATAACCTCCACTACTTTCTCATGAGCAATTTCCCCTTTTTCCAGAAAATTATTTGCCTCTGTTACTAAGTTCGAAATAGATAAATAACAAAAATAAACAAACGTAAGAAGTCAAAACACTGCTACTTTTCGTTTAAGACTTTCTGTTACAAATGAACCAACAGCCTCTTGAAAAAGCTCTCTAATTATTGCAATTTTTGCTTAGTGGAAGAAACATGCTTGTATAATTGATTCAAATGGAAACATTCTTTTTTACTCAATAGGAAATATTTCTTCTATTTATGCCTGTTATTTAACAAAGAAAATTGTCTCTCTGAAATGAACATCAAAAGCTAACTTAAAAAAGAAAACTGTCATCCACCAACTCCTTCCCTTATTTTGAAGGATAAATTATCTACCAAATCTATAGTAATTCATGCTAATGTTTTAATTCCTTAGAATTTCAGTATTTAGACATTTACTGAGAAAAAACCCCAAAAACCATCCAGTTCCTTTTCCAAAGCTTCATCTGTGGCTACGTAATTACTGAAACATCTTGCCCCTCTTTTAGTCTCTAGTAGATCACTGCAGCCTGCCTTCATTGCAAGAGTTTATAATTAATGGGATGTCTGAGATTTGGATCCCGTGTGTGGATGTTACAAAATACATCACAAGTCTTGGTTTTCATAAGCTGAAGAAAGAGCTGCTTTGCTAGTCCTACAAGTCCTCCTTGAACTCCACCAAAATATGAATTAACCCCTGGGAAGTTAAGACAATGCAGGTTTCTGGTATCTGGCCGTGACGTGATTGAAATGGGCTCAACAACAACATGACAAACATAACCCCTCCTATCCTCCCACCTTCCTTGACACATTAAGTGAATTTCCCCTCCTCAAGTTCTTCATATATTGTAAGGAAAATCCTCATGTAACTCATTTTGCCACTAAACTCATTCTGTTCTAGGATCTACCTTTTGCGTGAAAAAAGGATTGTGTTTATTTTTCTTCTAAAACAGGTAGAACAATCCTTTTTTAACTTTGTTGTGAAAGCACCTTCTAACATACATTCCGTAAAGGAGCACACACTGCTAGTATTTAGGAAACACTACAGCTTCCTGGACCACCAAAGAATTTAAATCAGTTTTCCTCACTGTGTTAACCATGTTGGCAGAGAATCCTTTAGTAAAACTGTGCTGAGAACTCGGGTACATAAATACATACAGAAAACTCATGCTTGAGCCTTTGGGCATTTTAAGTAGTAACTTCGATTTGTGTGAGTGCCCCTTCCATCCCCTGCTGTGGTCCTCAGTGCTGTACCTAAGCACTGCTCCCACAGTCCTTTTTCAGGGGGATAGGACAGGGACTGTCTCCCCCACTCCTTACTCACAGGTAACAATCCAGAGCAACAAACTTCTCACCTGTACCACAGTATACTAACTAGGTCTTCACTGTTTATGCTAAATTCCAGATATGCGTATTCTTTAGTCCCAAGGTTGGATAACAACAAATGCAGAAGAGCCTCCATAATTACTTGACAGGATAGGACCAACACCACACAGAGCTTTTCACACCTGCTTCCCTCCATTTTTTGGAGGAATAATAATCAAGCTAGAAGAATACAGCATTGCTCTACCATCGTAGCCATTTCCTTGCATCTCAGACCACACTTGATCTTTTCCTTCCCATGTAATTGACGTTTCTCTCTGTTCATTTTCTCTCTTTTCATTTCCATGCTAATCAGATGATAAACCCATGTCAAATTTAAAGGAAATACTAAGGCTTCTGCGTTACTCCCCAGAGAAATACTAGAAACACCTTTCTCAGATATGACTCTTGTATGATACACCTTTGCATAACACACTTGAAAATTCCAGGGTTGTTCCCTTAGTGGTTTTTGTTTGTTTGTTTGTCAAGATCTTCCTCAGTTTAAAGCACCACAGAAAACAGTTTGTCACATGAATGTACCACAATGCAAAACTCCTACGTGGGTTTTTCAGCATTGCCAGACTTGCTTTAGGACCTTCATCACATATTTAGCCAAGCTATTCCTCATTTTACTGAGCTCTTGCAAGCAGAATGAAAGGCGTAATCACAGAGACTTCAAGTCGCTTCTGGGCTCAGATGAGATATTTGTGTGTGTTCAGTTTCAAGCTGCATTTTTTGGCAGAGTTTAAAGATAAAGAATTGAAAATTCTGTATGTTGATCTAGAATGTATAATTATTTGTTTTTAATAAGTACACACGTGCCTATGTGTCCAGAGCTGCAGGTAGAGAATTTTAAGCAAATGGAAATAAATGTAAAACAATTGCACATAGCATTTATAAAGCTGTAGAAAGCTGTGAATCTGATTTCTAGGTCCTAAAATATCATACCCTGTTCTACAGTAAAGTTTCTTTCTTTCCAAATACCTGTTCTGCAGCCCCTTGTCATCTAGGGCACTGCTGCTTCACGAAGGAGGTTTTCAGGCAATGAGTGGTTGGACCAGTTGCTGGAAATTGGCTCTGCAGAAGTACTTGGGAATGAAAGCACCCAGCACCTTGCAGCTTGGACACCAGGGAGGGAAACAGAGCCTGTACTGACGCTAGCAGAAAGGACAAACCTAGGACTGTGTCCTGTCTGGGTTTTGACTAGAACACACATTTAAAGACCATTTTCTTTTGACATATCCCCATCACTGTTTAGTTTGTTGCCACACATTGCACTGACCTGTGAAGTCAAGGCTTGACCTTTTCAATTGAGTCCAAGTGAGAAAGCAGATGAGATACTGGGACAGAGGCAGACTTTTAGCCTCAGAGGCTGGCAAGGGAGGCAGAAGTGCTGCGCCTGTGTTGGGCTGTTACCAAGACATCACTTATTCCACAGCCATCCACAGACTGTCACATCATTTCAGTACTAGAAATAGAGGGTGGTCTGACATACAAGTCATTAATAAATAAATAAATAAATAAATAAATAGATAAATCACTATTGCTAAGCCTCACAAGAAAAGAATGCATTAGAAAGTCAGATTTTTTCAAGAAGAAAGTCAAGTCCAAACGCTAGTTAGGCCTGTCTGCAGATGTGAATTGTGCATGTAAAAATATACACAGAGACTTCTTTAAACATGAAGCCAATGCTATGAAGAACTAGATGTAATTTTCCAAACAAAAATGCTACGGTCCCTACCTTAAGCATTTAGATAACTACTTGGCATGCTTGGAAGATACTTACACTAGAGAGATGCTGGGCAAAAATAAGGTATTTTTGTATAGCATTTCACCATTCCACACCCAGAAAGGGAGCGCTGTAACAAGCAAGGACGAGGGGAACATGCTTGAAAAAAATCACCCTACAATTACAACCAAAGCTTTACACTGGTGTCAATGCTCTTAATTTACTCTCCGAATTGAAAGCTATGAAGGGGAGAAAATTTAGGGCCTTTTGGAGCCCCAGACAATTTAAGTCTGACTGTGGGAGGAACAGAAGTTATCAATCTATCAATCCCTTTTCAAACACACTTTTTCTACCAAAAATGTTTTAATGTTTTCTCAGCAAATTTCTCAGTAAAAAAAAAGCAGCCACAAAAGAGACCCTTCCATAGTCAATGTTTGCTGTAAATTTACCCAATCCCTCAGAATTATAAAAAATGAAACACACTAAATTAGCCTTTTTTCATTTGTGTTTTGTCATATATATGTTTAGACGTGGTCTCTCAATGGTTCATCTGTGTCAAATGATCTTAAAGTTGCTGTAAGTTTCCCATCACAAAACAAATATTTCCAGACTGCTGAAAATAGGTTTTGGATCAAAAAAACAAATCTTAATCCTCTATAATTCCTAAATTTCTCTTGTGTGATCATCTGTGCTTACCTGGAAACCTTTGGACAAAGGAGCTGTGGCAAAAGGAAAGAAATAAAACAACTGGCATCTGAGGCATTTGCCTTTAACAGGGCTTTGGGCTCCTGTTTTCCTTCCAAAGTACAAGCATAATGCCCCAAAGTCTTCAAAAGGCTAACACAAGCATTCTGCTTCAGATTATGACTGACTGTTAGGGACCTGCACAATGACAAAAATCATCAAGCCAGTCAAGGCAATTGTGGTGAAAGATTACAGGGAAGGAACAGAAGCATGCTTGGAGTGCTGAGGAGCCCCAGAGTCGTGCTGCTCTCCTCAAACCAGAATGGGCAAATACTTCCCCAGCAGCCACATCATATTCTCTACAAACTCTGCTAAAGAATTAAATGTTTAAGCACTCTCACAAAACCACCGTATCTGCATCTGAATCACCCTGCGCGGAAGATCGCAATGTTTGGAGTTCTTAATGAAGCTTTGCTTGGCAAAGTTACAAAATCACTTTTAAAAATCTACTTATTTCTCCACCATCAATGTGCCTTTATATGCACGATGACAAAAGTGAATCCAGTTTAAAATGCACCTGTCAGAGCTGTCAGCCATCAGCAGAGCCCTTTTGTTGTTTGGTTATGCTGCGAGGCTACTCCAGCATGTTTTCACTAAGAGGAGGAGGTGTCATCTGAATATGGCAAAACAAAACTGCATGACTCACTCAGCAGAATCAGACGTTACAGCTTGGAGGAAGACGCACAGCCTGTCTGAGGCTGCAGACTCCTCCAGACTGAGACTTTCTGCTTGTACAGCACCCAGCTCCCATCACAGAGCTGATCCCACTGCAGCAAGATAACAAGGTGATGAGAACAGCCCTCAGCGAACAGCAGTTCAGAGCCCTGTGAATCAGCACTTGCTCCATGCATTGCTACAACAGTCACAATTAACACCCAGCTTCTACAACAGAGGTGGTAAAACAATACTGGAGTTAATATGGTGTGGCAAATAAAGGAATATGTAATTTCTATAGCAAAATCTAGGGAGAAAGTAACACCTTTGGATGCGTACACCAAAACTAAAGCTATTTAGGTATCCACCTATTTTTTCTTGCTTATTAATTTTTGCCACTGAATCCAGGCATTTTGTACCCTGTGGCACCTCCTGGAAGTTTTAACAGTTGAACTAATGAGATCTGTGAAAGCACTCCCTCTTTGAGAGAGGAAATGATTTTTAGTCAAACAGTCAAATGTTTTCCCTACCATCTGCACAACCTTTTGTTAAAACACCTTCTATACTAAGACACCTGATTAAACAGATGGGGAGAGAAAAAAAGCCTTTGTTAAAGTTTTGGCGTCCCCTTTCTTCAATTAGATCCTTCCAATAAGTTTTCAGCAAAACCAGAATGTTCCATATATTTTTAATCATAAAACTTTTGCCAAGAAGGGGTAAAAGGAAGTAATTCACAATGCCCTGTATCTTTATAGGTCTGAAAATACCTTACTCATAGTCATATAGTCATAGAATGGTTTGGGTTGGAAGGGGCCTTAAAGCTCATCTAGTTCCAACTCCTTGCCACAAACCTTCCACTAAACTAGGTTGCTCCAAGCCTGGGGGGGGTTACTGGGCTCAAGCAGATGTAGCTGCATCATGGTGAGCTTCTCATCAAGCAGCACCCCCAATTCCTTCTGCTCAGGGCTGCTCTTAATCCAGTCTTTGCCCAGCCTGTGCTTGTGCTTGGAATTGCCCTGACACATAAGCATAATCTTGCACTTGGCCTTGTTGAACTTCATGAAGTTCACAGAGACCCATTTCTCAAGCTTGTCAAGGTCCCCCTGGATGGCATCCCTTCCCTCCAATGTGTCAGCCACACCACACAGCTTGGTGTCATCAGCAGCCTCTCCTCTCCACTGGTCACTTGCAATCTACAGCAGCAGAACCTTGACTTTGAAGCACACCAAAGTAAACATGGTAAAGGTAGATCGAAGCACAAGAGAAGCATCAGATGTGTACCACCTTATAAGTACCACCAGTACTTATCCCTAAAAGCCTGGGCAAGCAGTTGTTATTTTAAATGTTCAGTACAGATGTCAATTCCAGCTGGACAAAGACCACATTTCGATGCTGCTTTGTTAAGCCATCACAGAAAATGCAAATTAAAATGCACAGCTTCTTGATAGTCTGTATTAAGTGCTCAATATTCAGTTAATCTACTAATTCATGATGTTGCAAAGTTGCATTAGTTCATAACTGAATGCATGAAATCGAATGCTGGTGATTTCCTTACTGTAATCAGGTTAGGTGTATGCAGAGGAAAAAAGATTCAGCTACACTCTTTCTCTAACCCTGGAAATGATTAGCACCTCTAAGAAAATATATAAACCTCAATTGCCTGCTAAGAAATTGATTGCCAACTAGATTGGCACAACTCATAATTCCTGTAACAGGATGGGCAAACGTATCAGTCAGTATTGGCAAGTAAGGACTGATGCCCCAGATGGCTGGCAATGTTTAAACAAGATGGGACCTAGATCAGATGCCAGCAAAGCAGTGAGCAAATCAAAATCATATCACTGAAATGCTTAATTTCTCCAAACAATTATGCTTTTAAAAATTAAACCAACAGGACTGTAAAACCAGGAACCCCTGAACTCTAGTAGGGTTGGAAAGGAAACCCCATGGGTGACAGCCTCCTCCTCCTCCTGGCTGCATGGAGCTCATTCCCCATGGCTCCTTCGGCTCGGCATGCTCCCTTATCTATAGTGGGACACAGAGACATTTATGGGGGAAAAGGCTGGCAGATGCAAGAGCCAAATGCCAGAAGTCTGGATGCTTTTTGTCATCAGTGCTGCCAGCAGTAACATCTGCTTGCATTGCTGGCTTCTTCCTCCGCCATCACAGGGGGAGTTCTCATTCTTTGCCTGGCCAACACTCTACTGAGCTGCTGTGGATCTGGTGGGTCAGGCCACCTCTAAACAGTGACCAGAATTCTTTTAGCACTACTAACCTTTTCATTCTCAAAGGGGGATAAGACAAAGACAGGATTTTCTCGAAACATACTTCCCATAACCTTTGTGCTCTGCCTAGCACCCAACACTGCCAAAGCTCACTCTCAGCATGCATGTGTTGAGGCGGGACAGTTTAGCATAAAGTTTTCCTAATTAAATTCATTCTGGCTTCAGGTTGGACAGGAATGCAAAGATTGCTGCATGTCAGGATGGAGACACCTTGCTAGCAGCCAGGGCACATAGGCACAGGGCTATGTTTTCCGTCACATTTACCTCTGCCTACACATCATACACAAGCCGGGTCTACAGCTAGGTGTTTGCATGGCTAACTATAAGCCTTATATACATTTACATATTCATTTATGCTTCCAGTTTTTATATATTTACATGGTGCTACATGTTTTCTAAAACTTACAGTTCCTGACTGTAAGGTATTTGGGATCTCACTGTTAAATCCAAAGAGACTCATTAACATTTCAGAGCAAGGCACCTCACTGAAAACAGCACACAACTGTAAAAAGTCATGAAATCTGCACTTTTTCTTCCCTCCGCCTCCAACACAACATGTAGCATATTGTAAAGTCTGAACTGTTCATCCTCGTGACATGTTGTAGTTCAGGTAAGAGTTACTGGGATTCACTCCAACATGCAGACAGCAAAGGTAGCTATTCACATTGGTCCCTATAGCTCTGAAATGTGTTTGTGTTATAAAAGTACGTTTTGACTTCTGTGATACGAAGAAACTTATCAACAGGAAATAAATGCAGCTCTTGCCACACTTCCACGCTACTTTTATTTCTGCAGATTTTAAGGTCTTACAGTTCTTCATTGGCTTGATAGCTCAGTAACCTCAGAAGTGTCCCTGTTGAACTGTCTACACTGTCAGGGCATCTTCAAGAGCAAATGTAAGCGATAATGCTTGAATTGCAGGAAGCACAAAAAGGCTTGTACTTCAGCGCACATAGATTCATGTGTGGGAATGATTATCCTCAACTTTTCAGCTCTTTGATGCATTGTGTGAAAGATACCCACAAATCTTAACCAAAAATTTCCTACATTAAAAGCACAGCCAAGCAGAGAAGCCTGGTCTTCTGGCTGTGGAGTTTTGCCTGAATATATCCCCATGTGAATACACTGCTTTGAATGATGTAACATGAAAGGATCGCCTGCATTGTGCAGAAATTTTCTGTTTCCCATTACTCATACTTGTAAATATATCTGTTTTACAGCTCCCTAAGAAATGAACAAGTCTTAGCATCAGAAATATTCCTAACACATTTTTAGGCAAAACAAAACCAGCTAGCCATTCCACAGTATTAAGTAATTATTTTGTGTTTTGTAAAGGCTCACATTCCTATATAACATTTGGATCCACTTATGCAATTGCTTAGATTCCCCACACAAGTACAATTAGGTCTTTTCCCACTCTGACAAGAGGTTTTCCTTGGAAGCACCATAAACTGTGCTGCTGACAGCATACAGTAGTGGAAAGAGAGACAAGCGAGTGCTTCAGATGTTGGAAGAGAGAGGTATGCCAGCATTCACCACATAAGACTCCTGCTTAGCAAAAGATCCCCACCCCAGCCACGGTATGGAAAACTTTCAATCTCTTTACATCTTTTACAAATTATAAAAGATAAATTAATATTAATATTTTTTAAAGCAAAAATAAAGGAATTGGATCAAAGTGCAACTTAGATCTTAGTTCTTGATCTGACAGAGATGACTGTAGGAACCCTACGCTGATCACAGCTCAGGACTGCCTGAGGATGTCAAACAATATGGTGATTTTTACATGACTTTTTTGTGCTTAACCAAGGTACTACATATATTTTTAACAGTAAGAAAGCTACAGTAGTCACAGAAACTGTGTTGTCTTGGACCTGATCTATTTCAAATACAGCTTTTCAAGAGGATTATAAAGAAGGAGTTATAATAGCAAATCTTCAAATTACTATAGACTCAGCAGTCCTTCCTAAAAGGCTTCCTTTGGGTCCTTCTGCTGAAAGCAACAGGACTTCAGAAAGCTTCAGCTATTTGGTATCCTGCAGACCTCTCACCTCCTTTTTTCCTCTAAGAGCTGGCATGAACTGGCACAGAGGAAAGATGCTGTGAAGGTATTCCCCAACAGTGTCCCTTAGACACACACTCAGGGCCCAGCATGCAACTGCAGTCATCTATCTGGAAAAATCTAACCACAAGGCAGCAATTTCTACGCTTGACAAAAGATTTCAACACAAAGACAGATCTATAACCTCCTCTCCTTTGTGATGGATCTCTACTGAAATCTCTAGATGTGATGCCAGACTCCCTTGTATAAACATGGCATTTCACTTGCACCCTGCAGTACCTCACCTGCACAGGATTGTGTTTGTTTTTTTTATCCATAGAAAAAAGTGAAGACTGAACCCTTATCATTCTGTACACTGTTTATTCACAAAGGTTTATTCCCCTCAGCAACTGGGCAAAAGCTTCGTACTTTTGATCAATAAAGCAATATCTGCTCTCTCCTGCCTGGGAGAGATTGCTGGCTTTGAGCAGTTCCTGGTTTCTCATGCAACATCTTATCCTTTTGTTGTCCCTTGGGGTTCAGGCTTAAAGCTATTTGTAATGAAACCTGGTAAATGGCTCTAGCTCCTTGTGGTGAGATAACTCGAGAAGGGAAATGTAGTTGAAGTTTCACTGGAAAGTATGATACCTGTATTACTGCCCTATCCCATCTTACATCAATCAAAAGAAAATTCCCCTTCGTTCCCACACTTTATAAGCAGAGATAATGTGCTTTGGTGTATAATACAGCTTCCTAGGCTTCATCAATCAAAGGAGGAGAAGAAAAAGGAGTCCTAAACTCCACAAGGCTGCCTCAAGGGGTAACCCACCTCCAGCACTTATCACCCATGCCACAAACACTTCTCTCTGCAGAGACCTCGACACTGCAGGGCTGAAAGGAACAGGGAATACCGGGTGAAACTAGGGCGTGCTGGACTTGCACTCATCCCCAGCAGCAGCACAGCCTGGGAGTTGGTCCCAGGGAGCCTTAGTGTGGATACGCCTTTCCCGGCACACATCGCCTGTGCAGATGGATCATTCATTCTCTACACATGACTCACTGCAAGACCTGTGCTGAGCATCTGCCACCTCTGCCAGTAGACTGAAGAAGGTGGAGGCAGACTGTAACCCACCAAGAGGCCTTCCAGGGAAAAAGCTGAACATATGGACTCTTGTAGCTACCAGGGTGGTCTTGCACCAGTAATGAAAAGCTGCACATCTCACAGCACAATCTCATTTGTTTATAGCCTGCAAAGCTATAACATATCATAGCAACAAGATTAAAATAAACCTTTTTTATTAAGCTAAATAAGGCTCATTTTCATCATATATAGTATTGAAAAAGTAAAGCTACATGAAGGACTAAGAAGAGGAAAAAGATCTTGAGAAACCAAGACCACCACTCTTCTGACTATCAAAGATGGTAATGCAGCTTCTCCTGTTAATGTAGCTTAAAAGGACACACTCTGCTTGGTTTCTAGGACCAAGTCACAGAGCCTTTGATACATTTAGGTCTCAATGGCATCCAAACCAATGAGGCCCAAACTCTGGAATAAAACAAAAGATATGTCATTTCTCCTGCTACCCTCGGTACTTGGCACACAGTCTCTTACATTGTTCTGTTGAATTTGATCTGTTATGTGCTTTCTGAAAAGTTTTGCTTGTAGCTACTTTTCAGTGGCAGTGGTTTATCATGGAACGTTGCTCACAACATGGGCTGACAACTGTTTGGAAGTCGGTTTGATCTATTTTCTATAGCAGTTGTGTTTTCATTTTAAATAGAAGCAGTAAGATAGTTATAACCGGAACATCCACAGTAAAAGGGGGTCACACTAAACATGCCAGACCTGTCTGGGCAGGTCTAATTTAAACACCAGCCTTTTAAGAACAGGACTGTCTTTGAATGAGATTTCTTTGTACTTCTGAAGACAGCACACACCCTTTTCCTGCTGCTTGATTAAACAGCACTTGCCCAATGAATAGATCTTGATCAGGAATAGAAAATGCATGGAGCTGTCCTGAGGAAAATGTGCTCGATCCTTTCCCAGACTCACCTGTGGGAAGACACGTTCAGTTATATTGAACACAGACCTTTCAGATCAGTCCTGTCACATATGGACCTCTGCTCTGCTCAGTGGCTGTGCCTTTAAAGTATTTCTTTCAGGGGCTTGAACGTAATAAAGCATTAATGGTAGAGGAAGCCTCTCACAGGAAAGTTATACTTGCTCTGTGTCTGTTCTGAAAGGCAAACATAAACCAAGATATGTACCATTTCATGAGATACTGCAGCCTAAGATCCACCATTACTATCACAGCAGAAGGCCTGAAGTGCATCTATCAGTTCTCTTGCAGAAGCAGATCCTCCCTTGCTAAAAATAACCATCTTTGCTGCATGAATAATCATCCTTCATCTTGTTCCCACTCACCCATGAGAATACAAGCCAAAGAGAACAAGGCAGGTGAGTGCTAAGGAGGAGCTGGTTTCCATATGCAAGGTGAATATTAAAAGTTTACACTACTTGCTTCAATAATGTTTTTTTCCTATATCAGAAACTTCAGAAATACTGATTTCTACAGTGAACTGCTTGCAAATGCACTAAATTAATGGGCAGAAAGCATAAAAGCCATAGTATAAATACATTCTCATTACATTTTGAAGTAAGGGTCTTTAAAATAACAAATAATAACTGAAAACTCAGTTCCCTCAAAAGCAAGAATGTTTGCTGCCTAGGACACATAACCTGGATTAACTCTGTTCTCTGTGCCAGTTTTCCTGAATTACCTTAGGCAAATCACCTAGCTCCAGTAGGAATCGGTGTGAGCTGGAACTGTGCATCAGGTATCTCAGCTCCCTGTAATTTCAAGGCTTAGTTGCTTCAGCATGTTTGAAAGTTTCATGCCTCAGCTCCATTGCTCTAAAACGGAACAAAGAGCATTTCTCTGCTTCCAAGTAATATTAGGGTTAAAGCATCACAGGCTGTAAAACACTTGAGTACAGCAGCCGTGCATGTGCCTGTGCATACTGTACATGGACAGTAGCTAGGTCAGGCTGGCCCCCATCTCCAGGGTGACTCATTTCAGGAGAAGGTGCTTGCATTCACTTGGAAGGACAACAAGGCATGACTCAACGGATCAAAGCAACTTATCAGTACTGAAATCAGCACCTAATGTTAAATTCTGAAACCCCTTCTACCAGTCCATTTACATATTAGAGCTTTACATGGCCAGTATTAGCTGAAACAAGACCCACTTGACAGGCAGAATTGTTAATTATGCACTTATGAGATTTCTGCAGTTGCTCTGGTAAACATTCTGCAAGATGGAAGTCAATAGTGCATTTGTCCTACTTTTAGAAGGCCTAACCTTGGGAGCACGGGAGGCACTTTGTCACCATTCTCTCTCCATCCTCTCTAAAGCAGAGGACAAAAAGGTTGACCACACTGCAAGGATTTTAACTCATCCTCAGAAGTTTGTATCCTGCTCTATAAGCATCTTCCTGCCTCTTTGGATGTCAAATAGGGATCGTCCTGCAAAAGAATTCTTTACAGCCCTTTATCCAGCGAGGCCCTTGTCTCCTGGCGCTTAGACAAACACTTTTTGGTTTATGTAAATAGTTGGCAGATCAGATTTCCCCCGCTGCCACACCCAGCCAGCCTGAATCACCCAGAGAAACAAAGAGTCAACTTCTATGCATTGCTTTTTTACCAAAGTACACAAGAGTTGCTACGTTACCCTTGTCCCACCAGCAAACAGATTTTTCACTCTGAAAGAATTATTTCTGTGTATCAACCCCCTGCATAACGCTTGTTAAAGTTTGATCTGATTGAGAGGAGGAGCATCAGGTGCTCAAAGTGAGCCTTTACTTCTGGGCTTCATGGTGCTGCTCCTCTAAAGGAGCCAAGCTCCAGCCTCCAAGTGCTTGTCCATTAGTTGGGCTTGCTTTTCTAGAAAGAACAATACAAGACTAGGCCAAACAGATCAGTTGTAATTAGAGCAAAAACTTATGGAACAAAGAGCAGCCCTATGGCCATCTCTACCTGTTACCTCCACTGCAAGCCTCCCAACACCACCATTAGCGGTACAATACAGCCCAACATGCATGGTGTTCGACCACAGCACTGCCCTATCTGCTTCCCTCCTCCAGGAGCCAAGAGACCCATCCGTACCCCTGTTTGAAGCTAGAGGAAAACTCTTCCTGAAGCTGAGGGTCACTGTGGCAGCCCTGGTGGTGCAAGCACAAAAACACAGCAAGGCTTGGGAAGAGATGCAGCTTATGCCCTGGGAAATCCAGAAACCATTTCTAAAGCAAACCCTTGTTTTCAGGCTCAAAGGAGAAACAAAGGGGAGAGATGATTTTCTGGACGTTTCTTTTTAGCATTATGGTGCCTCAAAAAGACTCAGTTTGCTCATTAACCTCTGTGCACTCAGACTGCTATACTACTACTTTTAGCTGCTAGCAAGCAAATCCAGACTGAGACTAGACAAGTGTTCCCAGTGATCACCATTCTCTGGCCCAGCTCATCTGGACCCTTGCCCACATCCCAACCGTACCCTTAATCCTACCCCCAGCCCAACTTCTGCTTCACAGCTGCTGCAGGAATTCAAAAGGACTCTGAACAAACAAAGCACCAAGGTCTGAATTCTCTATGGAAACCTGAATGTAATCCCCATTACGTCAGCAATTTACCTTAATGTTTCCAGCCATCACATACAAAACACTTGAAGAACCAAACCCAACTCCCAGTTTCATTGATGAAAAGGAGGGGAATTTGACCTGGTAGGGTTATTCGTGCTTATTAGCCATTAGAAATAAAGTTATGTACATGAATTACTTTGTAAGGGTTTGATTTATTGCAGGTGAACAATTCTATTGTGGAGCTAGCTTACTTCATAGCATAGTGTATATACGGAAATCTTTTCTGTTTAAGTTCTTTATATAGAAATTCTTACATAGTTTCAAATAGTTGTGGTTAAACACTTGTAAATACATATGCATTTCCAGCTATGTTCCTATATCTTTTCCATTGTTCTTCAACTGTTTTATGTGACCTTTATGCCTCATTTTTAATTTTTTGACATGAAATATAGTTATATGAATTTGTGTCTGAATTTTTTCTTTAATTAATCTTATTGTTACATTTGACACTGTCTTAACGTTCACAAGCAATGTGGAGCATAAAACATGCTGTGTGGGTCATAAATCACTGCAATATGTATTTTAGTCTCTGTTGAAAGTGTAAGCCCAGCTCTTTCTCCATGATTTCCAGGTGAGATCTTACCACTATTATGCTTTCAAACGCTGTGATAAGCAAAAAACATTTCTAAATATCAACCAATGGAAAAACAAAAAAAAAAAAAAGAAAGTAGGAAACCAGAGTGTTCCGTCAGTATCTTTTTTTAGCCTCAAGTACCACGCTCATTGAAGAGTTTAGGTTTCCATTGCACAAAGCAGCAGTCATGACAGAAACATCCAGGAGGCATTTTATTTATTTGGGTGTTTCTTTTTTGTTGACTACCTCAGTTCTAGTGAAATATGCCTAAGATAAAGACAGCTACAGGTGGCACCTAAATACACTTGCCAAATGTTTTTGAAATGGACAACTTATCTTGGGAAGCAGCAGCATGCTGAATCATCATACGCATTTTAAAGCCAGGTGAGATCCTCACTTCAGGATAAGTGAAAGATTGTGTTAGTGAGCAAGTCCCCCAGCTCTCGCCCTCTTTAAAGAAATAAGCATGGACTCCTTAAAAAAAAGACGAGGAAGAAGGAAACATAACTGGGTAGATCCTAACTACAAAGCTGGTGATGATCCTTACCTTGCCTAGAATCACCTAGACTTTGGGGTATGCTCTGTGGCTTTTTGGGTAGCAGAAAGCTGACCTTATCCCCAAAGGTCTTTCCTCATTGCAGGTTGAGAAATCAGAAAAGTAATCAGGCAAATCAGTGAAAAAGGGGAAGGGTGCATGAGGGGAAGAGGAGTTATCTAAAGAGAAGTGTTCAAGGGGCCTAGGCAAGGGCACATAGCTGCTGGGCAGCTCGTGAGGTTGCTGGTGTGGTGCATGCTATAGCAGTTGGCACAGGCTATAAATTAACTGATGTGATACATAAATCCACAGCAAAACTGATTGCACACGCCCAGCTGAAAAATGTAAGTAAACAATAATTCCTGTCCTTTTCATATCTATTACTTCAAGCTCAAGCACGCTTTAATCCTTCATTTTATTTGATATCATTTACCTTATCCAACATATATAAAAGGATACGTTCTCCTCCTTAGACTGCATTCAACTTTCTATGAAACTAGCTTTAAGGAGTAGGCCAATATTTGTATAGCAGGTAATACCTAAAAGGACACTCCCCTGTCTAGATAGGCTGAGAAAATTCCCATTTTAGTCCTTCAGTACAGAATAAAACATTGTATGCTTTAGAGACGCACAGTCTGGCTTCAGTCATGTATTTGATATTCTTTGCATGTGTTCCTTGTGTCTGAAAACTAAGGACTATATGCCAAAAGTCATTCACTTTTCAGATGTGACATGTCTAGAAACGCCCCCATCTTTGAACAAAAACAATCAGGAGTATGGCACTCTTGTAGAGCTTTCAAACAGTTGTAAGAAATACAGGGTTATAAAGTCCCCTATACTTCAAACAAGAATAGAGGGACTGACGGGGAACAGAAAAGAGGTGGAAAACAGGAAAACCAGTTAAACAAATGAGTGTAGAGAACTAGGTTCTGTGCCTGACTCCACCTTAGATGCTTTATTGGGCCTTTGGCAACTTACTTATCATTTCTGTCTGTTTCCTTAATGCTTTTAAGGAAAACTTACAGATAAAATGATGAGCTTGTAGAAATTGGAGACCAGCACCAAGTATAGCAAAAGCCCCTTCTCTTGGGAGAAAGAGAAGTGGAGAACAGAATGAAGAGATCAACATTTAATGAAGTTTTATCTCTCGCTCCTAGCATTTGACATTGCTCATTTACCGCAAAGCCATCAAAAGAAGTCTATATTGCTTTGCCTCTAAGGGCCTTATTTTATCTTCTCACCTGCTCTTCTTCTACAAGTATGACTTCTAGTCTCATGAGCTTGCATAATCATGCATAATCGCAATCAAAGTGCGACACACTGCTGAACCAGCACGTTTGCCTCTATTCAGTTATCACTGTATTATCTCAACATGTCCCTAATTTTCTGCTTTTACTTCCTGCAGGCTGAGTTGGGAGTGTGGACCACATGTGTTTTAGATTAATATCCCTCTACTTACTATCTGAATATTGTTATTCTAGAGAACTTCATGCTGCCTTTCAAGGTTCATCTCTGATTGTGATCTTTGTTAGCAATAGTGCTATATATATTCAAATAGGACTTGTGTGTACAGCTATTGGATGCACTGCAGATGTTTTAAGTACTTAAGCCCTTTAATAGATTTATATTTCATAAATATTTCCATGCCCTAAAGTAAATCCTTTATATCTGGTTTCTTTTATCACAACAGTATTCAAGTTGCTGAAATAGTCAGTTGCTTACATTTTCTCTCCCATCTTATAAAAACACAAATACTTGCATACATCAGAAAAAGAAGAGTTGCTTGTGGAACAGAAGAAGATTGTAAGCTTTAACCCAGTGTACTTTAAGATGATCTAAAATCCCAATGCAAGTTACGTTAAAAATATTTTCATTTTAATGAAAGAAGCTGTCTCTAAGAATAGTGTTGTGCTCATGATTAGAAAGCTATGTTGCCTCCTGAGCAGATATAGTTGAGAAATAACAATTAAGGTTAAATATTTCTGCAAAGGATACAGTACTCTGCTTGATTCAGTTACAGGCGGTGTTGCTCTAACTTCTCAGCATCCATTTGGCCAAAAGTCCTAATCTTATGATTAAGCAGAATTTCTAACATCTTTACAGTGTTTCTGATAGGAGCATTAAAAAGTCATTTGGAGGAAAAAGACAAAAAGTCCTAATTCATTTTAAAATGAATTACATAAAATGTACATGGTGCAGTACCCTCAAGATCAGAGGGCTGAACGTAATGATGCATGATGCCCCCACGTCCAATTTGACCTAATAGATGCTGTCTTGTTACTAATTGGTCTAACTTTAAAGTCCTGACACTGCAGGGGCAATTGGAGCTAAAGAACTGTATTATCAGAAACACAAACATGTAGCCAGATTCTCTTTCTTCACTGAAGCTGTCCTTCCTGCACCAGTCTCTGACTTCCCAGTATTGTCTAACTCCTTATTCTCCTATTTATGCTGAGTAGTAGAGCACAGATAGCAATAAGTAACAGAAATGACAACTAATGAAAAGCAGGAATACCTAATACCTGGCAGTTCAACCTGAAATGCTTAGCAAAACTGCCTTCAGATGATTTATACCCAACATCTCCTGAGGTATCCCTGAGAACTTGGTTCTGCCCAAAGAAAGTATGGGAGAAAGAAAGAAAGAAAGAAATATCTTTCTGAAGACAAAACACCAACAATTACAAATTAAGTTTCAATACATGGACTGAGAGAAATCACAGCTGTTCAAACTGGTACTACAACCCTGCATTTTTATAACTATATGGAGTGAAAAGAATATGCTACCTTTTACTAGCATAGCAGTGATTTCTAAAACCCTGGTGTGCAGGCAGGCATCACAATCATTGTTGCATAAATGGGTCCTTTTCTCCCCCATGACCTGCACTCGAGCTAGGCACAGACATCAAGACCCTTAAACCCTGTTCATGTTTCAAGCATAGGGCACCTCACCCAATTTTAAGAGCTTTTCCATACAACTTTCTGCCCTTAGTATAGGTGAGAGAAAGGTATTTTCTACATAAATTCTTGTAATTATTATATTGACGTGGAGTAAAAAATCTATTCAGTTGGAAAGTCCAGCATTTAAACTGGACAAAGTATAGGCACAGTCACTGGAACCTCATTGTGTTCATCTCATCAGCAGGGAGAACAAACAGCTTGCTACGAGAGCATTTTATGCTGTCTAGCAATGTTTGTATGTGTCTGCATATATAAAAAACCGACTTCATACTGCTGCTGAACGACTTTTTTCTCCCTCCCTATTTGGATCAGTTCCAAAGCCAGGATTATGACTGCTCTTTGCTAAGTAACAAATATTAACTATTGCTACTTCATCAAAATCTTGCACCAATGCATTTAACCAGTTTATCAGCCAGGAAGATGATATTTTCATATTTGCTAGCCTGGAGCTTCACTAAAATTAAGATCAACTGAGTACAGCTATAACAATTATCAATTTTCATTCTTGAATAACAGCTTGAAATTGCCTTCAGGAAAAAGGAGGGTCCTTTGCTTTGGATGAAAAAAAATTCAGATATAAAATTAACGACTTTTTCTTCCTCAGGCTAAACATGTGGTTAAACTCACTAAAATTATTCAACAACTTTGCAGGTCACATCCCTATTTGCTTTAGCTTTTAGGTTGATAAATGTGTAAGTAAAAAAAAAACCTGTCAGGTACATTAAATTGCAGTAGCAGCCTGCACTTTTATCTGTCCTGTACTAAATCACTTCCTGCAGCCAGCTGAAACTGTGCTGAGAGAGGGAAATTTGAAGTACCTCTGAAAAAACGCCTTCAGAACTGCTGAGGCCAGTGTCACCTGCTGGATATAATGCATTTTAAATCCAGACTTAAGTATGCTATTGGTCACAGTGGAAAATCCTCTTTAACAAAGCAGTTTAATATCAGTTGAGGAATTTTACTTAAGCAATATGACAAAGGTGGAATTATTGTAATATCCATTGCTGAATACTTGTGATCACAGAAATCAAAAGTTTTGATCATGTGAAGTTACTGGCAAACTCAGAGGTGGGCAAAGCTATGAGCTTCTGGGCTCTGTCCCTTTCCATGGACCTGACACAAACACCAGGAAGATCTGGTGGCTCCAACCCACAGCAAACTTCTGGCTGGGTATTTTCCTGATTCCTCAAGCAAACAGAACAAAGCTTTTGTGTACTCTTTTTAAGAGAGCTTCCAAAGGCAAAGAAAATTAGCTACGTAAGCAAAATAGATTATAAATGACAAAATATATTAATAATAATAATAATAAATAATAAAATTGTCCTTCCTCACCTCCTTCCTTCTACCTATTTGTCTATAGAAAAATGCCAGATGATTGACTGGTTTATTTATTTGGATGCAAAATGAGATTTCTTGTGTCATTGAAGGAAATAACACTGTTTGAGTTGAGTTTAATTTATTTTTCCCTTTGATGATTTTTCCACTGAACATATACTTACCATTTTCTTAATAGAACCTACCAACCGCAGTGAAGCAAATACATGCCACCCAGTCCTGAAGTAATGTCATCTCTGGATTGCTTAAAGCTGTACAAAGATTAAAGCACTCCACTTCTACCTTGCCCAATCTGAGAGATTGCAAACTCCTATTTAAGGCACGTGTGGTGCTGCATTGCATGAACTGTGTATCCCAGGAAAAGGTCAAAGGGGCTTTTGATATCTTGTTGAGCAACATTTTCTATGACTGAGACAAATGTAGTAACAGATCAAAAGAGAGTAGGTTGAGTAAAGGATCAACTTGCTATCAATTTGAAGACACAAGAAAGACAAAGCAATTTCATCATGAAAAATTAACCCACATAGATAAGAGACAGATGGTGAAACTTTCAAGATATGTTGATAAAAATACTTCATCAAAGTGGTAAATTGCCTATAAAATTAAACCTCTTGGTGAATTTAGACAACTTTTCTCTTTCAGTGCAGGCATTTCCACAGTAAAGTGTACATTTATAATTTCCAAACCTAAACTTTTACAGCATTTTCTAACATTTTCTGAAATTTATTTTAATTACATTTGAACCAGTTGAAATCGAAACAATTTCTGAAAGCATTTTAATTACCTCAAAATAAGTGCTTTTGGGGGAGTTGTGGAATGGGGATGGGTGTTAAACTAATAACATTTCACATTTTCCATTTTTCCCCCAAATGGAAAAAGAGAAAAGAAAAAAAACAAAACCAAACCAGAACCATCACCTAATTTAATCATCTTCCACAGTCTTGCACACTGCAGTAATGCACAGACATGCAGGCAGGCACAAGCATTGCTATTTTACCTCTGTGCCCTTGGAAGAGAGCACCATGCACCTCTAAAGAGCATACCAAGAAAGCAGAAAGCTTTCCCACAGGTTGGGGTGCATCATGTCAGCAACTGCATGAATCTGTGCCCTGACTTTTCAGCTTACTTGGTTGAAAAATGAGACAGTGCATTTTAGACTGAAACGCAAAAAAATCAAATTCTTTCTGATACTAAGTTCTGGATACAGACAGCAACCCAAGGAGATGTCTAGATCTACAAACCTAACTATTTATCTTGGCAGCTACGCCCCAGCCAGTCTCAATGGCAGAGAGCAGTTTCCTTCCCAACAATATGCCAAATGCACTTCTTGCTGATTAAGCTGCATGGGTGAGAATAATTCCACTGCACTTGACTAGAAGAATGATTGGCACCTTCAGGAAGGTTATTCACAAGGGGAGCTGTTAAGCTGTAGCCCAGCAGGGCTTCCCCCCCCCATTCCACTTTCTCAAGAGTACAGGGCAGCAATTAGAGCCACCGCCAACAGCTGCTCTCATACCATTGAGAAGCCACCATCCTGCTGAGGCTCTGAAACACGGCTCTCGATTGCAATTAACACACCGCTAACAGCTTTCTTCCAGATCAACAAGCTAGGACCAAGCTCAGAAAAAGACACTGGCCAGGTTCATTTTCACAATCACAAAGTTCCAGTAAGCCAAAACAATAATGTACTTGGCAAAGAATACCTTGGGAATCTCTCTTTAAGGACAGTGATACCACCAGTGTCCCTACTAGTAGTTCGCTATTGTTTATATGTGGTGATGACATTAAGAAACTACTTGAATAAAACTGGAAGTTATTACAAGTGTTACAGTATACCTGACACAACAGTAAGATGTTTAGATACTAAATAATCCATGATTCATTCTCTGCTGGGGCAAAGTTGCCTTATTCTGCATGCATCACAGTAAGAGGTAATGTGTACCTGTTGATCAATTTATTTAAGCCTTCAATCTCCAGTTTTGGTAGGAATCAGTCAACTGAATGCTTAGTGAACACCTTGACCACAGGAGATGAGGGCATAACAACTACAGCACAGTCTACAAAGGAAACCCTTTCCATGACAGTAACTTCCCAGGAACTTTCAAGCATTCATTTCATCCTCAAGACTTCTGTGTCTGGAAATACAGACATGCTCAAGATTTGCAGATTAATGTAAACAGTGTATGAAATCAAGCATAGCATTAGGCTTCAGGCCCCTCTAGCTACCTACAAATGTAGAGGAAGTTCAGGATAACTAGCACGTAATTGTGGAGCTGGGGGAGCCAGCACAACATTTGAGTTTTCCCTTGGTTCAGATTTCCCTGCATATAGAAAGAGTGGGTGGATATGGCAAGACATACAGTATTTATATATCAGCTGATGTCACATCTGAATGCAATTCTAGATTTACTATTACAACTCTTCCTTCATCTAGGCAATAACTACCTGCCTGCTAAAAGGCATCAGATTCTTTTATTGTTAAAATGAAACCGGACCTGGTACCCTGGGGCAACTGATTTCAATCTCCAAGTTCATATGGGTTTTCTTGCTGACAAGACTGGTTTGAAGGAAAGCCAAAATGCCAGCGGCAGTTGCCCTTGCTAGGAAGAACCTTGAAAGACGTTACGATGATTGTTAATAGAGTACGCACACACATGCACACAATTTTCTATAATAAGCTGGTGGATTATAACTGGTTCCCCCAGTGCTACACTTGGGATGGATGTGAGGAGGATATAGGAGGCAGTTTGTGTCCTGTTGTAGAGGAGACAAGAAATCTTGAGTTTGCAAGAAGCCAAAGGGTATCACAAGTATCGCACTGCACTGCCAACTGGTTGTGCCTCAAATGCAGGAGGCACCTACTGATCATCTACACATGCAAATACCAGACTTTCATGTGGTCTAAAGGCTCCTTTACACAAAAGCAACAGTAATTTCATGCATTTTGCTAGTGCATGTGCCATAGCCTGACCAGTCTTTTGAATATTAAGCCTGATGCTTTAGGGGTAGAAAGCACACAGAAGAGCCACCGATCTTAAAGTGACTGAAGATCTGGAAACTGTCTTATTCAAGAATGTTAGGAAATTTCAGAGCAGTGGTATGTTGCACTGCCAATGCTCCTATAGTTGTTTCCACACACACTGTCATGTGATGCACTGCAACACAAACACCTAACTCTGCTTGAGCATGGTTACAAGTTCTCCATACAACATGCGTGATCCTACAGGAGCATCTCATTTAGCTCATTGCCTCTGCTTTCCCTGCATTTAATGGAACTGTGCACTCGATGGGTCTCTGCAGCTTTCATAAAGAAACTGCATACCCTGCTTACCATAAATGAAGCTTATATTTGAGTTCTGGCTTCTCTTAAAGGAGGATTACAGGTTTACTTCTTGCATTTACAGCACTGTCTAGGCAGAGGTTTAAGACAATAGGTTTGTCTACGCTAAGCGGTTGCTCTGAATAATTGCACCAAACAGTTCCAGTTTTTCTGGACCTGCTGCATTTTTCTACATTTTGCAAACACTTTAGGAAAAAAAAAAAGGAAAAAGAAAACCAACGACAGATACTGAAACCCTTAGCAACTTGAGGAGCACCAGGCAGGGCCTCTTGTGTCTGTATGATTGCCTCTGCTCACCCTAAAACTCTTCCTGGGTGTCCCTTTCTGCTGGGCTCACTGATGCAACCTCCTTGGCCACCCAAAGCAGTTACAGTGCTCAGCTGAACATAACAGTTTCAACCATTTTGACTCCAGGATGAAACCACCCTTTATGAAAACTCCATCTAATGCAACTTGTGGGTTTTCATGCACAATTTCTGCTCCACTAGTGCACACATGCGAGTGCAGACTAGCTCTGCGCCAGGCAGAGGGACTCTGCCCAAACTAGCAACAGGAGGCAGGAGACCAGCACGCTGCACAGTGCTTGTGGCTCTCTATAGCCCCGAGCCAACCCTGTGGCACTGCATGCAGGGCACACTGCATGGGCAGAGGGGGCTGAGCTCCACACACAAGCACCCACCTGGGCAAGGGGAAACCTGCAACAACAATGTCGCTATCAATAATGGAACCAGCATTAACAAAGGTTCCAACAGCAGCTTTTCCTGTGAGAGCAAAAGGCTGCAATGATCTTTCCCAGCCAAACGGTCCCAAGAGCACTCCAGCACCGTATTGAGAAGTTGCTATTCCCCAGTCAGTTAACTGGGTAAGAAATCTTGGTCCAAAGGTAGCCACATACTGACAAGCAGGATGCAGACAAGCATATTCCTTGGAAGTCTCCATACCCACTTCCAGAGCTCAGTTGAAGAGCCTGTTTATTATTATTTTCTTTTCCTGTGAAACAGTCTATCATTTTTGACATTGATGTTTGGATCTACAAGAGCTCATCACTTGACCAAAATATTAAATTAGGAGTGAATGATGTAAAAGAAGGGATCAGACCAAAAGACAGATCAGCCTAACCACTGATTTACCATATCTGGAGAAAAATTATGTGATCATTCCACAGCTATGGCTCTTGGTTCTTGCTTTTAACTCATAACCAAGTATATTTAGTTTCTCCAGCATTATTAAACCACCACAAAATTGATGCCTGACAAGTGTTAGCAGTGCAACTAACAGACATGGACTGCATGTCACTTCTGTCTTCTGTTTTATTCGCATTTCCTAAGCAGAAAATATTAAGAGCCTTCCAAAAACTCCCTGTGTAAGATGCAGACCCCAGACATGAGACAACATACCCACCAACAGCAGGCAATATGAGAGAAGGGCAACAATCACAAGCACACCCTGCACATTAGGGGTTTTTTGTGTTTCTGGATGATCAGCCTAAACGTTTTGGCTGAATACTGTTTCTTAAGCAGTCTTAGTTTCTTCAGCAATCTTAGAAAAACAAATCTAGCTCTTGTGCCTAGTCTTACTAGAATTCATTCATCTTTTCCACTCTATTGTTTCATAAACAAGACAAAAAAAGCAGTTTGTTAGATTCAGAGATTTAACATGGTCTATTCCAGCCCAGCACACAGTTCTCTCCCTGGTAACCACATTTTTGTAACAAGCTTCCTTATAGATCCCAACCTCTAGAACATCTGCACACCAAGTCAATGGGAACCAGGGGTTTAGTCCTCCTAGCTCACCACAGAGCAATTTACACCTTTCACTATAAGGATCTGGGAGGTGGAAAGAGCTGCTAAACAATGTGGAATTCTGACAGCAAAGACAATTTCTTGTTACCAGAGGATGGATCCCTGCTCCATCCCCAGAAGTGTTGAAGGCCAGGTTGGACAGAGCCTTATGCGACATGGTCTAGGGTTAGACATCCCTGCTCATGGCGGTGGGGTGGAACTGGATGATCTTAAGGTCCTTCCCAACCCAAACCACTGTATAATTCTGTGATATGTAAATAGTCTGTTAATAGAAAGCAACAGATGGCTCTTAGCAACAGCATAAACACAAGTTTTATTTGATCTGATATAAGGTGGTTGATGAAGCCATTTGTTTACAAGTGTATTTTTAAGTAAGATCATCCCCAGTGCCCAAAGCATTGTCTGGGTGCTCTTTTATTACAGTTTGTGAAACTCCAAGTTAAAAACTAGGAGCCAAGTTGATCATTCTTTGGAGCTTTGCTTGTGTAACAATAGGGTTCTGCTTGCATCACTGAGTATTCAAAACAGAGAGAATCAAAATAAACTTTTACAGCTATGAATCTGCAGTTTTACTCATACACAAAGATGATGCAGCTTGCTTGTGCTTTTACTACTGCTGTTTGCATAACTGATGGTAAAGTGGCAATTAGGCAACTATGAAGATGCACTGGACACATGCATTTTGAAGTAGTCTCACACTGTTACACCCACTTTTCTCTCTAGTACTTTAAGACAGTGCCAAATAAAGTCACCATTTTATATGTGCTGGCAACCCTAGATGGCCTTACTTATTTCTCTCACTGGAACAGGATCACAAACAAGCAGTAAATTTGTAATAGAGCATCTTAACAGAGGTGGAAGAACCTTCTAAATGAGGTAGAAGAACATCAGTGGGTGTAAAGCCTTCTTTCTCACAGCAGTCCAAGGCCTTGTGGAATTGATTTACAATTCTGACCTGTAAATTCCTCCCTCATTTCTCCAATCGCTTGCTGTGTCTGGGAGAGTCATGCTGAAGCACAGCCTCCTGCATCGCGGCATGCTGGCCCCACATGCACAGTCATTCTTTCCACTGACAGTTGTCACTACCACACACACTCAGACACTGCCCCAAGGCACAGTATAACTATCTTGCTTCTAACAGACGCAGCCAGAGCAGACACAAAACAACTTGTGTACCCCCCAATACAAATATGACATACACCCACAACAGTGGGTGGAGAAAGGGGATGGAGAGCTAGTCTGGAATGCACTGGCATTCAGATATTGGTATATATGCTTCTCAGAAGATTAAAACAGAGATGAAATACAACTCTAGTATAGGCAGACTTACAAAAATAACCTTCCTTCCCTACCATGTGCAACTTTTTAATCAAAACACCACTAAGAGCGTATACGTGCTGACAGTGTAAGCATCCAACTCACAGACTCCATTACTGAATCTACCATACACAGTCAGCTTTGCAAGATAAGACTTTGCATGCACTGAAGACAGTTGTGCAAACAAGCGAGGGCATCGAGTCACTGCAGCTGGAGGGGACACAGTCACAGCAGCCTCAGACTCAGGACTTCAGCTCCTGAGTTTTGGTGGCGTCTCAAACAAGTTCAGCAACACCATTCTGCTTCCTCTCTCAGTGGCACTGTGGGTGCCTGGGCAGCGCAGCAAAGCTCCCTCCCTGCCTCTACCAACTTGTTCACAGTTTGTTAAACAGTCTAGGGTAACTTAAAAAAAAAAGACGCAGAAACCTTAGGGAACACAGGACTCTAAAATCTCCCTTGATTTTCTGTTAAGCAGCTACTGTGAGTTATGTCAGCCAAGAGTTTGGTCTTCCTATCACCTTTCAAATGATTTCCTCTTCAAAATACTTGCTTTGACCTACAATTCTTCATTTAATGAAGACTCGCAGAAAGGAAAAGGAAACCTGTAACTTTCCAATGTGGAGAGGAACCAAACCAGGAGATATACTCATTTTTCTCTGAGGAAAAGATTGCAGCAGGAGTACATTTGTGCTGCAGCATGGTCAACTGGTGGAATAAGCTCTCCCAGATGTAGAGTAGCACATTTAAAAGATAAAGATTTGTTCAAGTAAATTCATTCCTTTCTTCACTTATCTACAGGTTAAAAAAAAAAAAAAAACAACAAAAACACAAAACCAAAAACCCCAAGCAACACAGTAAACATGTTTATCCTCTTCTTAAGATTATGGAAATTTAAAATTAAGAGGAGGAAATATTTATCCTCTTAAAATTAAGCTAAAATTAGTATAGGAGCCCAACTAGCAGCAAAGCACATGAATATGAACTCCAGCCCATTCCAAATATCCTAACCTTAGTGCTGCAAACTCTTGTTCTTTACTCCCTTCAGCCACTCTTCCCACCTACTGCTCTCCCCTTACTCCACTTTTCTGAAGATGGTCCTTCAGAGTGGAGGACACATCTTGCAGATGTGGAGCCATCTCTCCCCCATTTCAGCCTTGCACTTTGCATAGACAACACCAAAACAACCACATGCACCACCCCATGCTCTGCTCCTTCAGCACTCTCTGTCCTTGGCGCAGTGACATTGACAGCTGTATTTCAGATGCCAGCGGGGACGGATGGTCTCTTACAGCAAGACAAATCGGAAGTGGCATGTAGAGGATGATTGACACCACATGTAAGTTCTTATTCTGTCAAAGCTTTATAATGTTGTTAGTTGTCAAACCCAACCACCCTGCTATGGCTTTGTCACAATCCCACATGATGCCCAATGTCTACCAGGCTCTTCATCTGCTGGCAACGTTCGCAAATCCCATTCTCAGGGTTGAACGTATACCTTCTGCACAGCCTAAAGTCATGCAGTCTTGTGAAAGTTCATTTGCTTTGTGGAGGATGCCGCAAAACCATTTTTGCTTGCTAGGCTTGTAGGAGAAGTTCTTTTGAACTGAGGGTTAGGTTTTAAATAAATAAAGCAAATTTAGGGCTAAACCAGCTCATGCGTTACCAGACTCTGCATTTAATGGGCAAGACTGGGGTAATCCAACTTGGAATTCTCCCTTTGCAGTGTTAAGGAAATTCACCTCCAAGCCAATACAGAAACTGCCAGACCTGTTCAGCTGAAGATCACAACAGTCCTGTACCCTGACACCCATGCAGCCTAACTCAGGCTACAGGCAGAAAGTCACCTTGCAGTACTTGGGTACAAAATTACTTCTCCACAATAGGAAAAAAAAAAATCTACTCTCATCAGTTAAGTAAAGCTTTGCATCCTTCCAGAAGAACCAACCCTTCTTCAGTTACATGTTTAATGTTTTCTTTGCTGGAATCAAAATGCATGTCTAGTAGGCTGTGACTCAAAAGTGACCCCTCTGTACAGCAGCATGAACTGAGCCATGCCTGTTCTGTGCTTACTGCACTGTAAATGTTGTGTAAACACCAAGCAGGATGTCTTTATGTATGGATTAGTAGGACTGCACAACTTTAAGGTACTATGCTGTTTGGGAGAACTCATTAAGGTGCAGGGCAAGCTGCATGTGGTACTGCCTTGCCAGTGTCTGCTAAACTGCAAGTGATCGAGTGCTATCATGGGGTTGTGGCATTACCCACACCACATCCACAACTGCAGCTATCTAGCTTCCAGTGCGGCAGCAAAAAACCAAACAAACCTGGGACACCACATTAGGTGGGTTGGAGGAATGTGCTTTGACTGATGGAGCAATTCCTGAAGAATCCCAGGGTATTTAGCAGATAATTCAAACATGAGTAGCATTTTCTGCCTTCGGAGAAATCAATCACTACATCCCGACAACTCAACTCAGGTGAGTGTAAGCAGTTCAAATACAGTCCACATTTTTCCCTGCAGGAAGGCCAGGCAGGACTCACGCTGGGTCAAGAGAGTTCATCTGTCTCTCTGCTGGTACCACTCACAGGGCAAAGGCAAACTAGGGGGGTCCCTTTCCCTGGGCCTCCGAAACACTCTGTTACAAAGGTTTGCTTTTTCAATTAATTATAGTCATTCTATTAAGAAGGATCAGAAGAACAAAAATAACAAAGTGAACACAGAAGTCTTATCATTAGAGAAGGATTTAATTAGAAGAACACCAAAAAGTTAGGGCAAGAACTACACCTTGCTTTGTGTTTGCAGCACAGGTTGTGCCTCCTCAGTACTACCGCAGTGCAAATGTTTTGTTATTTAGTGAAAGAGGAAAAATACATATATATCATAGAATCATAGAATCATAGAATAGTTAGGGTTGGAAAGGACCTTAAGATCATCAAGTTCCAACCCCCCCTGCCATGGGCAGGGATACCTCGCCCTAAACCATATTATCCAAGGCCTCGTCCAACCTGGCCTTGAACACTGCCAGGGATGAAGCATTCACAACCTCCCTGGACAACCTATTCCAGTGCCTCACTACCCTAACAGGAAAGAATTTCCTCCTTATATCCAATCTAAACTTCCCTGTTTAAGTTTGAACCCATTACCCTTTGTCCTGTCACTACAGTCCCTAATGAAGAGTCCACCCCCAGCATCCCTATATGCCCCCTTCAAATACTGGAAGGCTGCTATGAGGTCTCCATGCAGCCTTCTCTTCTCCAGGCTGAACAGCCCCAACTTTCTCAGCCGATCTTCATACGGGAGGTGCTCCAGTCCCCTGATCATTCTCGTGGCCTCCTCTGGACTTGTTCCAACAGATCCATGTCCTTTTTATGTTGAGGACACCAGAACTGTACACAATACTCCAAGTGAGGTCTCACAAGAGCAGAGTAAAGGGGCAGGATCACCTCCTTCGACCTGCTGGTCACACTCCTTTTGATGCAGCCCAGGATACGGTTGGCTTTCTGGGCTGCAAGTGCACACTGAAGCTGGCTCATGTACATTTTCTCATTGACCAACAGCACCCCCAAGTCCTTCTCCGCAGGGCTGAATCATCGAATAGTTAGGGTTGGAAAAGACCTTTAGATCATCTGGTTCCAACCCCCCTGCCATGGGCAGGGACACCTCACACTAAACCATGTCACCCAAGGCTCTAAATATATTCTATAGTTGCATAATCTGGATTCCAGAAGCTTGGACACACTTGGATTAACACATTTTTTAATTTTAAGAAGCCTGAGTGAAGAAATTCAGCCCACCACCACTTAGATACTGTTCTTTTCACCCCATGGGAGCTCACTGCTCAGCACATAGGGCAGACAGTGGTTGTGGAACAGGAATCATCTCTATACCTGGAATGCCCTAGACCTTATTTACCACCTGTCTTTAAAACAAATAATATTAGTAAAACAAACTTCAACAAATTCATCCCAATGATTCAAGCCTGACAAAATTATGAGCCATTGAGTTTTTGGCCAGAAATTGTTTCATAACCTTCACACAGTGTCATCAGATCACCAGATTAACTGGGCCAAGAAATGTGCCCTATAGACATGTTTCCCTATTAGGCAAACCAGGTATCACAAATTTACCTATTAATAACAGATATGATTTATCACTTGCACTGATGTCACACTAAAAATTTTGGGGCTTTACCAGTAACTTCTCACAGTACATCCATGTGGCAAGTTTTGGTGGATAAGCTGCCCAGGGAAACTGTGAATGCTCCATCCCTGGCGGTGTTCAAGGCCAGGTTAGACAGAGCCTTGGGTGGCATGGTTTACTGTGAGGTGTCCCTGCCCATGGCAGGGGGTTTTGAACTAGCGGATCTTAAGGTCCTTTCCAACCCTAACTATTCTATGATTCTATAATGAAACTAGTCTGGAAATGAAACTCAAAGCTGAAAATTATCCCTAACATTGAGGAGTCTAAATTATTTGGCACCACCACCCCACCTAAAAGTTACAAAGGCATCAACAACTCTTACACTTCTCCATAGGACCTTTCTGTACCTGAGGAGATGACTGAGTTTAGCTATTTCAGGATCAAATTAAGTTGTATTAGTTAATGGCACAAAACTTAGCAGCCCTTTACCCCAGAGAACTGTCTGCAGTTCTCCAAACACTGAAGAATAATATCTAGCTGAATTTCATGATACCCAGAACCATGGAAGAGGTAATCAGAGTTTCCATATAGCTGGCTCACCAGTGATAACAGACAGCATGATTCAGTCAAAACTTTATCTCCCTTGACCTGAGAATTTACTCTGACCAGCACTTGTTAGCTGCAGCCCCTATTGCTAATGCTCTAGGCTAACAGGACCTGCATGTCTAATGAGGACAGATTCCCTCAAAGAAGTGTTCTTCTAATTGGGCACTGCATTTCAACCACAGAAACACCTGTATGTGGCCCATATCAGTTTTAAAGACTTGTATCATCCCTGTTGGTGTTGTGTACATGATGCATTTCAACAGCCCTGCACAGGCATAAATAAGGAGGAGAAAGGGCCAGGGGATGAGCTATTCCCATCAGGCATCAAACTTCAGCAACATCATAGCAACAGTTGGGGCAGAGAGAGGCTCCCCAGGAGCATAACTTTAGCACTTAGCTTGGATATCTAAGGGACATGACAAGAATAGCCCCACCTGCAAGGACAATGCTCCAGGACACCCAACTTGTGTGTGGCAGGGCACAAAAACAAATCCCGATTTCTCTATGCTCCCAGTTAGCATCTTCCTTGCTGGATAGGCCTTCCCTCACCAAACTGTTGGCAGGGAATGTTTTTACTTGCTGAGCAGGGATGGATTGCAAGAGCCACAGTTCACTGTAGTGTTTTCTTCCCTTCTCCCCACCCAGTGAGCAATGCTGTCCTGAACTACAGCAAAAACTTGTTGCAGGATTTGTTTGAGCAGAAAAATAATCCTATCTTTCAACAAGGGTCAGGAGAGATTTTAAGGTGTCGCTTTTTGCTTTCCACTGAAACTTCTTTTTTGTTTTTCTGGACAAAAAAAAAAGGTAACATTTTTTCCTATTGTAACTACGAGTGTCCTTTCTTCAGTTTTAGGAGAGGGAGGAAATGGTGATATGCTATGCTTTTAAAACCAGAACAAAACCAGGGACAATTACAGAACTTGCTGTTGCACCATGACAGAATTGCATCAGTCAGAAATACAGAATACAGAGAGATCCTTTTTCTCAATGTTTTCAGAAAAATAAATCCATACGTTAAGAAATCTCCCCCGAAGTATGTGTAAGGGGTAAAATCAGACCGTGTTCAGTCTTTCCTTGCCTCTCCAAATAGAGGGCCAAACCCTCTGAATACTTTGAGACTCCAGTGACTGCAGTGCAGATGGATTCAGACTCTCTATTCCCAAGACTTCAATAATTCTCTTTTCTCTCCTAGCAAAGTACCATTGATACATCTTTTCCTGCTATCTGTACATTTCCCCTTGGATCCTTACAAGTGAACTACAGGAAGTAGCAGCACCTGCAAGGAAGGAAAATCCTACATAGCTCATTCACATACACCAGGTCAGGATCTCTCTTCTCTCGGCCTATTGAACAGTTTCAGGTGAAATTTCCAGCCAAATTCAACAAAATAAAATGCAACTTTTCTTACTATGCTGTTCTCCCTTTGTGGGAATTTTAAGAATCTGCTGGTAAATCCAACTTTTAAGAGTTGTTAGTGATGACTAATCACTAACAGACATGTAGTCACAGCTGCTCAGATATTTATTTCTTGTCTAAACCCAACTCTGAATAACTTTAAGCACCTTAATAGAAGTAGAATAGTAAATACAGTCCAAACATAGGCAGCAATCCAACACAACCATCACAGCTCTCTCTTAAATCCCCCATCTTTCAACAATGCTCACTGCAATAGCTCTTACTATTGTATAACAAGAATGTAACAGAAAAGCAGACTAAGAAGGACCAGCATAGTTACCATATTTACTGCTTTCACCTAGTTCTTTATTTTTTTTAAACTGAGCACATTCTGGTTTGTCACAGATTTTTTCCCCATACGAAGCAATAACCTCCCTCTGCTCTAACAGACTTGGGAGGAGATAAATCAAACATGCGTGAGTTGATTTGGATCAAACAGGATGGGGGGGGGGGAAATTTACTGGTGATCTGGGCTTAGGTTTACATCTCTCTTTGAAAAGGAGGAGAATCCCAACCATGAGTGCGTTTACTCCAACTGGGACATACTGTCCAAAGCTTCCCAAGTGAGACAGAGCCTGGGCAACATGTGCCCTGTGAACAAAAGGCCTTGAAGCCAAGTACTCTCCTAAGGAACAGCTAGTACAGGCACCTGGGCTTCCTGTTCCCAAGGGAATTGCAATTGGGTGAGGAATATATATCAGCTGTTAAAAAATAGCATTGGTTTAATTGGCAGGGGGACAGCTTCATTGATGACAACCCTGAGTATCAAAAATAAATCTTGGTTGTACATTCTGAGGATCCCATGAAGTACCCATAGGGAAATGAAAATGAGAAGGAATTATTTTTAAGCTACATTTTGGGGTTTCTTGTAGGCTTTTTAGTTGGATTTTCTTTTCCCTGTAACTACAATGTTTATAAACTCTTTTTGAATTAAGAACTTTAAGATAACCATGTGACTATACCTTTACAAAGATGAAAATCTACAAGGTACCAATCTCCCAGTAAAAACCAAACAAGTCAACAGACTAATGATATGGCATCGAGTTTATTTTGCTTAGATTGAGTTTGCAAGGAATGAACAGAACCGAATTATTTTGACTTAATAGCAACACATATATAGCAATTCAAAGGGCTACCACTGCTTTGACTTTCCTTTCACAAGGGTGCGAATTCTCAAAATGCAGAGCACCACTTAGGTAATATTTGCAAAAATAAGAAAAAGGAGAAAAAGGGGGTGAAAATGCATGTACATACCATTATATACACAGAAATATGTAGCTATATGTATCAGTTCTAACTTCATTTAGAAGTTAGGTATGAACTAAATATCTGTCTTCTATTGTTCTCCCACTACAGACAAAACCCTTCATTCTTGACCTGGCCTCTGCTGTAAAGGCTGGCTTGCTTTTCACTCAGACATATAGTGAAGGTAAATCCTGCTGTTGCAGTTCATCAAATAAGTTTCTGTCTCCTCTAACCTATAATTGAGGTTGTAACAGATGGCTTTGCATTTTGCAAGACCAAAGATTGTGCAACAGCAGCAGCTTTTATTTAAAGGGGAAGACTTATCAGAACACAGACTAAGGTAGGAGTTTGTGGAAGATAAAGAATTTGTCACTTTGAAGGAAGACTCAGACTTAAAGCTCATCTGCCTGTGTCTTCTTGTAAGTCCTTTTAGTGGAAATAAAACATCCATGCATCCCTGTGTGGTTAAGGACTTCCATGTTCTACTGTAATCTCGCCAACATCTCTGTTAACAGTTCCACAGGCTTTATTGTACTGAGGTCAGGTGGAAGGGCTGTACAATCACCCAAAGGTGAGGGCTGCTCTGATAATCTCAAACCTTCACCAGAGTAGCAACATTTTTGTGGGTGATGCTCCTGGCTTGTCATGCAGATTCTTTGTGCAGGACCACAAAAGCAGGAGCAGAATACTTAGCGGTAAAGCCACAGGAGGGCCCAGCAAGACAGCCTCCAGCAAGCACCACCCAGTCTGGCACAAAACCCCATCTTTGGGTCACAGAGCTCTTCCAAATCCACAGCAACCTGTGCTTTGCAGAAGGATCTCAGCTGTCAGCAGGCTCAAGCCCAACAACGTTGGGATCACACCCAAGAATTTGTTTGGGGACAGCTTCCTGAACCTGTTACTTGCCAAGGTTTTGTTTGGTAACAAGGATGGGGAAGAGTCCCTTGTGGCCCTAAGAGAGGTTATTTCAGTGCTGCATCTGGGCACGTCTCAGAGCAGCTCTTCGGTATTGCTCACCCAGAGCATTTCTCCCTGCTTTACATAGCTCCTTCTTTTTAAGCCTGATAAGTGAGTCCAGCCCCCCAGGCAGAAGGGTGGTACCTTCCAACTTTCTGGCTTTCCATGGTCTGCTTATCAGATCTAATGAAGACATTTATGGGTTGATAGCCTGACAGATGCTCAATTTTCTGACTGGATGAGGAAGTCAAACTGTTATATAAGAAGCCAGTAAGTACCATTCATTCCTAAAGCAATAAAACACCATGTTTCCAAGCTCATTGGCACAACTGAGCGAGTTTGCTGGGAGTGTATTTAATCAAATCTAATCTTTAGTTAGGGGCTTCTGTAGCACCCTGCACTATACTATCTGAGGATCTCGAACAGTAATGATTTCTATTACAAAGCACTGTTTTCCATAGCTGTATCAGGATCAAAACATATTGCTAACACAGCAAAACATTCTTGGAAGCGTTTGCAGCTTTCTCTGTTTGCATGCATGGTGGGGGTTAACACAGAGGTTTCCTAACAAGTTAACGCTCGAAAGGTTGCTCCTCTCTTTACTCAAAGTAACTTTTGTATTAAAATTTTGTATTAAAAGTTCTGAAAATAGTTGAACGTTTCCCTATTAAAGAGAAAAGCCATCATCTAATAAGGTTTTCTCAGCACTGGCTGTCCCAGGTGTTTACTAAAGGCACCACTTTGCCATCCACCTTACATTAAATTCGGGAGTGCTTTGTGCTAAAGCACTAAGGCTTGATGGGGCACGTTTTATGTGTTCATTACAGTGTGCCTCTGGAGTATTGCAAGGCATGAGACCAAAGGCTATGTCCCATTGGCTGCCTGAGTCATTTATTAATGGCCCCATTAAACACCCCCTCAAGCTTTTGATTGCAGTTATCCAGTTTTCTTTTAGATGATGCTTTCCTTTTGACATGTGCTTCCACAGCTGAAGCGCGTCCTTAGGGAGTCACAGAGAGGCACTCGGGTCTGGTGTCTGAAAACCTTGGTGCGGAGGTGTCCCAGCTCCACTGCGGGCAGGAGGCCTCCTGCCATCTGCACTCCTGCCTTCAATCCCGCAGTGCACTAGCCACAAGAGGGGGACAGAGGCTCACCCTGCCCTGCATAAACACAGCCTGTGGGTCAGGAGGGGGACAGCCACGCCACCATCCCAGAGCTCCAAAATCTCTCCCTGCAAAGACCAAGGATCCTCCTTTCCTCTTGCTTAGCATCAGGTTTCATAATGCCCTGCACAGCAGAAGCATAGCATTAGTATTAATTGCTTTGATTGTATAGGATGTCCAGTTCAGAGGTAATTCGCCTTTCTCACTGCCATGAAACAGTGATGCCAAGATACATCGACAACAAGCCATACAAACTCCATCTGGTTGACCTTCAAGGACCACCTTCCCCTCCAAAAGATTTCCACCCTCTCTGCCACTGGATTAACTGCATTCAACAGACACGAATTAATAGCCATACTGAGCTTTGTGCTACCACAGGAGATAAAGAACACTACTCATGTGCAACAGAATAAAGAGAAAACTCATAGACCCCTAAGTCACTCCCCCATTGTTTACCCTGTTGCTGCTGTACTAGGAAATGTCAAGCTGCATCTTTAAGAGTGGACCTGTCTCTGCAGCAAAAGCACAGAAAGCTGGCAGTTGAGAGAGCAGAGCGGATGACAGTTCTTGGCAGCTGTTTCAGCTGTCTTGTTGGGTTTTTCAGATTAATCAGCCCCTTTGGAACACTGAACAGATCATCAGGACAATCCCTCAATCCAACATCTTTTGCAGTGGAAAAAAAGTCATAAACTGGGACAGCAGCATAACAGAGGCAGCTTTCTGAAAGACTCAGTCTTGGCTCTGAGAAAGGTCCTTATCAAGACAGTGTCTAAAGCCAATGGCATGTCTGCACCATCATCCCTCTGCATGTGCTCACACCAGAAAGTCATAAACTGAAAAGAAGCTTCCCCCCATGCCCCCCAATGCCACCATTTCAACCTTTTCTTAAATACACCGTGTTCTTGTCAGATGCCAAAAACACTGAGCAGTTTATTTCAAGGATCTCTTCCTTCCCCAATATCTAAGACCAAGTGCACACGCACAAGACATTTTGTTTAAAACATTCAGTTTTACTTTATATAGGAGACAAATAATCAAGGACCTTGTATTCCCTTAAAAATCTGTCCTCAGCAGTAAGTTTCCAGGGTCTTAGCTTTCCCCCATGAATTCTGAAATCAATATCCTCACACGCTGAAATCACCCCTGCCAAAACAGTTAGTTACTGTCAGGAGTTACTTTCCCCTGTTCCATATTTTTACTCCTTCAGCCCTCCTGTTGCTGTTTAAACACAGATTTCAAGCTGTCCTCAAAAGGCATCTGCATTTCAAACAAGTAGAGGATATTGGCCTTGGTCCTACCATTTACCCTTGCGAGCAGTCCTTTGCACTTGCAGGAGCATCTGCCAGAATCAGTGGGTGCTAAGGTCTGCCTGTTTTAACCTGGATGCAGAACAGGGTCTACATTTTATAGATCAGAAAAAACAAATGCAATTAATAATCACATAAGCTATTTATTAGATCATGCAATGAGTGTTTTCTTACTGCTCTTGCCAGAAAAGAGAAGCAGCTCAATGCAATCCACAGTGTGCATTTGTAGCCCAAAAAGCCAACTGTACCTTGGGCTGCATCCTCATAGCATCAGCAGCAGGTCATGCAGGGGATTCTCTGCAGTCCTGATTCAGCTCTGGGGCAACAGCATAAGAGGGACATGGAACTGTTGGAGCAAGCCCAGAGGAGGCCACAGAGATGCTGCAAGGGCTGGAGCAGCTCTGCTCTGGAGCCAGGCTCAGAGAGCTGGGCTGCTTCAGCCTGGAGAAGGCTCCTTAAGGAGAGACCTCAGAGCAGCTCCAGGAAACCTGGAGAGGGGCTTTGGACAAGGGCCTGTAGGGACAGGACAAGGGGAATGGCTTTAACTTGCCAGAGGGGAGACTGAGATGAACTCTTAGGCAAAAGCTCTTCCCTGTGAGTGTGCTGAGGTGCTGGCAGAGGGTGCCCAGAGAAGCTGTGGCTGCCCCATCCCTGGCAGTGTTCAAGGCCAGGTTGGACACGGGCTTGCAGCAAGCTGCTCTAGTGGAAGGTGTCCCTGCCTCTGGCAAGGCTTGGAGCTGAATGAGCTTCAAGGTCCCTTACAACTCAAACCATTCTATGATTCTATGAATTCTGTAGTATAAGAGCAGTAGAGGTCATTACATGAATTTAACCACTTGATAGTCTGGTATAGCTCCTTATAGCACGTCATAGTGTTGGCCCACATTATTTGAAATTTAGGCAAAAAACAACAAGCAACTTTGCAAAGGAGTTTCACCCTTCATTACACAACAACCTAACAATTAGCTCTTATGCAAGTTTCTGCTCACCATGAATTGTACGCTGCTCTCAGTTTGCCTAAGATAGCAAGCATGCAGGAGCAAAAACTGAAATTACATTAATACACTGTGCTCTTTACCTAATCACCATTGCACCAAGGATTTTGTATCATCATGAAACTACTGTACATCTGAAGGCAATGCTTCACTTTACTCCTGGCATCTCTCTGTGGCTGTCCCTTCCACATCACACCAAGCAGTTTAATGTTCAGAGTGGAGATGGCCAAGTTTGAGCCATGATACCTCCAACCAACAGGCTCTGCATGTGCCCTGCACAACTGCTCACTGCATCCCTGGGATACGGACACTCAGGGTCAAATCCCCAGCCATTCCCAAACCACACTGGTGTATCACCTATAGAGCTGATTACCCCTAAAAACAGATCCACCAGCACAAGTGAATATTCAAGGTCCTTCACTGGAACAAGGGGTTTATTTCCAGTAGGTATTGCAAGAGCTGACTTAAGGAATGAAGCAGATGAACCCAATGAACCAGAACTACCAAAGTGCCTTTTCCTCCATCAGACTCCTGTGGCATGGCTATAACTTCATTGCTACCACAAGTCCTAGACGTGCCCTCCATCAAGCACCACAGTCCCTGCCCAGCACAGTAGCTCACAGCAGTGGGCTAAGGTGCTATTCCAACACTAGTACAGTTCTGCCACCTCCATCTAACTGATGTAAGCCTGGCCTGCACACAGCTCCCCACTAACCCACAGTGGAAGCTTAGCTCCTGCTTTTGCCCCATGAGATGTCCTCTCACCCACCTGCAGTCTGTGATGAGCTGTGGCCATCACCAGGGATCAAGGTGGCTCACATAAGACATGCCAGAGTTGCAAAACGTTCCCAGGGAGATGTTCTTATCACAAGCAGTTTTTACAGCAATAGCCCTGAGAAATCCCATCAGAGAAGAAGAGATGACTCAGTCTCGTACAGACACTTTACACATCCAGACATTCTTGCATATGAGAATCTACTGGATATAAAAAATGACCTCTGACTTTTTGTGCCTCTCCTCTACACTGTCACAAACAAGAATATAATTTCAAGAGATGCTGTCAACTTATATTTAGCCCAGTTTTCTATTTTGTTTAAAAATAAGTCTTCTGTAAAGCGTGAGATGACTAGAATTAAGAAAACTATTCTTTAAAACAAAACAAAAAATTGTGCTCTTGCCTTTGAAACCTTTACCCTGTAGCACTGAAAACTTGGAATTGTCCACAAATGAATATGAGACATGATATTTATTATCCAAGCTTAAAATAGCACAGAACAAACAGAACACAAATCATGGCAAGTAAAAATTAATTTAAAAATTCAATTTAATAATCTAACAGTTTAGGGGCAATATGTGGTTTATATTGGCAGTGGCCTTTTAATCTTGCAAATCATATAATTAAGAAAACTTAATTAGTAAAAGCAGCGTTTGAATATTAGAGCTGTGAAAATCTCTCAGAAAAAAATGGCAAGTATTGGCTTGAACTCTCTGTAAAGCCTCAGTTCTGTGTCTGCCCTTCTAGTAATGGAAATAAAAGGCAGGAATGAGTAAACGGCAGAAGCACTCAGGAAACTCTGAAGCTGGAATATTCACAAACCCCAGCACGGTAACTGTTTGCACAAGGGTCTGAGGCATAGCCTGGTGAAGAGAAGCGGCAACACAGCACGTCCTGCTTCACCACTGGCCCTTCCCATCACAGCCAGGCCAGCACTCAGAATGGAAGATCCCTTGTGTGAGCACAGCCCTCCTCACCACCCGTCTCAAAGCATGCAAACTACTCAGCCATAAAGAAATGAAATAAAGGCAGAGCCTGATTAAGAAGAGTTGCCTGTGTGTCTATTTGGAGAAAGCCCTAACTTGTTTTGTACACCTGAAGGAGAGCAGTAGGGTTTGGGGGGAAGGCTTCTGGCAATCTTGGAAATCCAAGCTGGCTTCAAGCTTGATCCCTGCATCTGAGTTAAAAGGCACCAACACACCATCACGTCTCAGGAGAGATTCTCAGGAGCTGCAAGTCCTCAGAGCTAAAACATTCATCTCCAGCCCAGCCAGCTTTTAAAAGCACAAAAACTATTAAACTCACATTTCCTTTCTTGGCCTGGTAGACAAGGAGAATATATGCAACACGGAAACTCCAGAGACCTTGTGCATGCAGATGATAGAGGGACTGAAATAATGTCACCCACAGGCAATATTCACACTCTCCTTGCAGCTTTAGACAGAAGGGGGAAAAAATACCAAATAAAAAAAGTCATAATGCTGTTAAGCATCAAAACATTCTCATCTGTAAAATTCCAGGGAGGCATTTCTCTGCCTCAGAAAACCAGAAGTCCAGATCATCCTAGGCCACTTTAATATTGCAGAAAAGTTACAGTTTGCAGCAAAGCATCTGAAAGAGATAGCGGGCTTGACTGCATTTGAAGATTCTTTCACAGTATCTGCTCAAGAGAGCTTTTACTATTGCTGCTCTGCTTTGGGACATGTACTGTATTTTTCTAAAAAGATGATTTACCATTGCCTGAGAAAAACAAAAAAATCAAGAATTTTTGTTACTATTCTTAAATTGATCCGATTGCTTTGTTTCTGGGGCCGATTCAGTGACTTTCATTTGCTCTATGGACAATTTCCAGTATGGGAATGAAGTTAGGAACTCAAAGCAGATCCAAATTTTCCCCAAACAACCTCAGGACCTTTGAGTGCTTCAAGTCTCTCTTCTGCCCTTCAAGCTGCTTCCTAATTAACTTGCACAGATCAAGGGCCCTCAGAACCCACACAGAATTCAGGGCTTCACCCTGCATCTATCCTTCCTCATCCAAGTTCTTTCTATGCTGCACCTTTGGAAGTAAATCAGCAGCAACCACAATAGGATGTAGGGGGCAGGGAAATGGGTGTGTTAATAAAAATAGACATGGAATAGTGTTCTTGGAGCCCTCATTTTTGTTCTTGTAAAACTGAGGTTATTCCAATTAAGTGTAACAGAGACAGACTTCTGCTGCTGTATATCATACCACTGGGCTCTTAATTGTACAGAAATCAAGAGTGAATGCTATGTAGCATTAGATGTATTTACTGTACAAAATTCATTTACTGTACAAAATACATGGCATTTTGAATATATGACTATATATGTTATATAACAGTGGTAGGATGTTCATGTATTGGTGATTAAAGCAGCACAGGGAGGCCCTTAGCTTTGCCACTCACTCAGGCCCCCCATCCCTTCACAGTGTGGACGTGTGCCTGGGCTTTCCCATATATCCTAAACCCCTCCTGCATAAGGAGCTAAGGAGCAGCAGTTAATCTGTACATCAAACGTGCCTTTTCAACAAGTCCCCTCTTTGGACTCGTTATCTGAAGAGCGCGGCTGTGCTTAGCAGTTGACATCCGGCCTGAAATAATGACATATTAAAGGTTTTAATCTCCTATAATTGGGAAAGGTTTCCAAAGAAAACAAGGGTGTATAGATAAGCACCTCCCCATCTTGAATGTGTATTACCCAGATGTCACCAAGTTAATCCATGTGAGCCACTCCGTTCTGTAGCCAGAAAGCAGGGCAAGGTGCCTGCTTCTCAGACAGACCCTGCTCTGTCTATGCAGACATCTGTGCTAAGAGTTTATCCTGTTCATTTACTCTTTTTCTCTTCCTACAAATGCACTGCATTTTACAAAAGCAAACAAGATAAAGAAGATTTAGGGAATTTTCAGTCTTTGCACATATGAAAATGCCCCAGTGTTAGCTAAGTATGAACATCAGGTATATGCAAACATCTAGCAAGATTTATGGATTTACTGTCTCAGCTGCAAAACTATCAACATGCAAAGGGTCACCAAAGAAAGGAGAAATAAGGATCTGGTCCTTATTTGTACCTGTCAGAGGACTCAAGGAAGGAGGCTGACCAACCAAGAAAATTAACATTTGTTTCTGACAGGGATCTATGCAAAGCAACAGGGTTTTAATTTAGGGCTCTTTTCATCAGAATGATAACAGCTGTCATCTACTGTGTGAGTGCAGTAATTACTGAATCTCCTATGTGGAAAATGAATACCTGATGTTTCATTTACACAATAATATCTCAATCTCCAGTGACATTCCCACGGAATGACTAACACATACCCAACCTCTAAATTCCTGCAATTCTACAGCCAGCTGCCCCCAAACCCTCAGTGGTTTTCACGGTTCTTCCAACAAAGAGCAGAAGTGCTTGTGATAATATTTATGAGCCTGAAATTTCAAAATCCAGCCTGATTCATCCTATTCTTTCACAAACCACTTGAAATAAATCAAGTTTTATTAAGCAGCATGAGTATCCTGTCTCACCTACAATTTTAACCTATTATTTTTATTCTTTACCACACACGGCGAGAAGATTTTTGCTCCATTCACCATTACCACACCAGCACAATAAGTAGGAAGCCACAAACTCAGGATTCATCCATCTTTTTGTTTTGTTTTAAATGGAAACATTTGTGTATATTTATCAATCAAATTGTAACTGACCTGAAAACAGCTTGGTTGTAGATCTGGTTTCCCCAAAGATGAGGAACTAATTTTTGTTTTCCTTTTTAAAATAATCAGTTCTGATTTGGTTTCTTAATAGAAACAAAATTGGATTTTGAAAGCTAAGCAGCCTGACAAGAGAATGCAATGATTTTGCTTACTAAGAGAACAGTCTCGCTGGTGTCATTATGGGAAAGAAAGTAATTAAAAAAAAAGTATTTCCATCAAAACACACATAATTGCACAGCAGAGATCAGTTTAAAAGTATATGTTTCCTGAGTACTAAAACAAGTGAAGTAAAATTGTATGTTTTGCAGAACTGCTTGTACCAGCCTGGGCTGTATTATGAGGCAGGGGGCCAAGAGCTAAGTGCTTCCAACAACCAAAACGTACCAGTAATACCTGTAGAGCCCCACACCTCAGACAGCAAAATGGTTTCAGCATTTTATGTTGTTTTTTCATCGATTGAAGAGGATGTGGAAAATTACTTTGGATTAGATAAATCGCTTGGAAACCTGTTTCAATCAATCATTTCCCCCTTTCTAGCCGTGCCCTGAAGATGTTTTGCCTACAACTGGTTTGCATTCAAATGAGTAAGCATGTATCTCTTTTGCATACACTACCATGCAGCAGCATGCTTCAGTTTGACAAAAGGTGCCTATCACTCCAAACTGCCTTCATACAACTGTCTTCCTGCTTAAAACTATCATGGAGCAGTTTCTAATTCTAGAGTTTCATCAACTGTCAGCACACAAATAGGGAAGTGGGAGCCTAAATGATCTTTATTGGATAAAATCAAATGAGTTTCATGTTAGGCAGCAAATAAATATGAAGTGCCTAATTTATCTAAATATTTTAAGGTGTGTGCTTAAATCCTGTTAATTCCCATTTTTAGCCATTTCTCAACTGTCTTGATTAACGTACAGTTTGGATTTCCAGAGACGCAAAGGAATTGGGGTGTTCAAATCCTTCAGAAATCAAATGAAGCCTGAATGTACAGAGAAAAGAGTTTCTATGAAGAACAGCCAAAATTCAGCCTGAATAAGGTGTTTGAAATGGAGATTGCTAGAAACAGGTCTTCTATTTGCAAAATAAAGTCACATTTGAGTGATGCCCAGACAATATGGTTCTTTCCTGGATCAGCATAAATCAGGATTTTTTTTTCTTCTCTCCTTCAGACAGTATGTTCTGTAAAATGCTTTTTATTTCACCAAGAGATAATTTCCTGGAGAAATTGATGGGGAACTGCCATAGAAATTCTTGACCATGTTTCATTTCAAGCAAAATGCTTCTGTAGAAGAAAAGCTTGTGATCTGGGACAGGAAAATTAAGCTGACAGGCTTGCTTGAAATAAGGCTTTTCAGTAACTGAAGTTACAGCCCTCTAAAATTACTTATTCTAACTCGTGGTGCAGAAGTGCTTACAGCAGTCATTAAAAAAAAATATAATCACAAAATCCGAACAGCAGGGCTGGGAGGGATCTCAAGCCATCTTCCAGCTATTCCCTTTCCATTCCAGACTGATGTTTCACTAATTTCTCCCTCAGCTGCAACTCACAATCTATTACAAATATCTTCGTACTGCTAAAGTTGTTTTCCTGATGTCTAGCTTTATATTCAAAAGATCACTTCTTGTGGATGAATGGATACAAACGACAAATTCTCTTCCTTCTTTTTGAAGGTTTGTAATGCTCATTTGCAAGCAAACCAACCCCAACTTCAATCTTTTTTTGTAAAGTCTTCTTCCCAAATTTCCTATCTTTTTTTTTTTTCCTCCAGACACTTTTCATCTGGTCCACATCTTTCCAAAAACACTATGCCTAAATCTGGACATAGCCTACCTACTAGACCTTCGCCAGTACCAAGAAGAGTCAAAGATTATCTCTGATCTGTCCACATGGTTTAGTCCATTTATAGTGTTTAACTTTTTTCTTTTGGTAACAGCATAGTGTCAATTCATATTCAGCAGGTGGAAGTAACAGCCACTGCATCCCTTTGTCAGAATGTAGACACAGACAGGTTTTCCTGCTGGGATCACCTAAGAATAAGATGTGTAATTCAGAGAGCATTGTCTCAAAGAATGGAGCTGTAAATCTGAATGGAAGGTGAATATCTTTACTAATACAAATAAAACTCTGCATCTGTACTTCGAAGATGATTGCCAAGGGTTCTGTAGAGATGCAGTTTGTTTGTTCTAAATATAGCACATAACTATTAACATTTTGTTTCTTATTACCTAGTAGTTACTCACTTTGAGTAAAACACATGAACAGAGTGCTACTAAGTCATCAGTTACTGATCACTGATTTAAGTCTGCATTTGGGGCCCAGACTTAAAAAACCCTAAAGAAACAACAAACAAGAACAGTAATACAGGTAGGATGTGATTTTCTAGATTAATTTTCAATGTTACAGACAATATCTTTGCTGTTACAAAATAGTGATTTAAGCAACTAAACTAATTTTAGATCACCATCTACATGCAAATTTGCCTCTGAAAGCACACCTTAAGCACCAGTCATCCTTCAATTTGGAGACTCAAAGAACTATTTCATCAGCAAATGGTTTTGTTAGGTGCACCACTGAGTAATTGCGGGGCCTTCATGATGGTGCACTGTGATAGTTGTATCTTGTCATGCAATTTATTGTCACACCTAGGTGGTCTTTGAGATGAACATCTCAGAAGCAGAACTTTTGTCCTTTTCAGAACTATAGCCAACCACGTCAATTCCTTCTCTTCACTCGAGATGTAAGATTAGGAAGACAGATGATAAAGAGTGCAGAGTAAGCAGAACAAATAAACACGTTTGTCAGCTGCATTGTACACTTCATTTACTGACTGTTTTGAAATCCAAGACAAAGGGTGCCCTGTGTGCTGCTGCATTGTCCATGCTATGCATCTCCAAAGCCCAGAGTTAAGTTTAAACAAGAAAAAGAAATGTCTTAAGAGGTCATATATGCAAACATCAAGTTGCAAATGCTTTAAACAGAGTTACTCCCTCAGTTCTTCTAAACAGGAATTTTCCTCAATGCAGATTCCTGAAGTTTAGCAAATGACAAAGCCGTGCTTCGGTACCTGTCCTCCCACACTACACTCACAGCACAGCACGGAAGGGAGATTCCCATCTCCTGCTGCCAAATCCAGCCCTGCCAATGTATCTACAAGCAAAAAATTTCAAAATAAAATACCGGGTATGACAGGCTGGTTCCTTTGCTCAGGAAATGTCAATTTTCCCATTTGACATACAGCTGAGCAATGATCCCACCTGCAAAGGGAAGGCAATTGCTCAACTGAGAACGCACTGTGGCAATTTCTGCATAATTAGCAGAATACATTTAGTCTTAACCTTCTTCTGATGAATTCAGTCACACCTGTTTATGTGAAATCAATTAAGAGACCTTAATCTTCTTAGACAGTTTCCAGCACTCCATCCACAGGTTCAGGCCTGTTTCTTGTATTGCGAAGTTTAAATTATATTAAAAAAGAAACAATTATCCTATAAACATTAAGACCTAAATTAAGCCTTAATAATTAAAACCAGTTACACTTTTAGTCTGCAGCCTTTTGGTGGACAGACATATATCAAACAGTGCTGTCCATTTTGACACTGATGAGCGGAGGGGTGAGTAGAATAACCTCAAAGCAAGGTCAACATGAACATGTCTGTGTGCCTGCCCCGTGCAGGCATGTGCCAGAACACACATTCCTGTGCCTGGGTTTGCTGAGGGCTTGTGGAGTGATGTAAGCATAGCCTAGTAATGGGGTCATTCAAGGAAAGGAAGCCCAGACTGCCTCCCCACAGCATCCACTATCCCCCTTCTTACAGAAAAATCTTTTGGGAAGAACTTAATTTCATCTTACTCTAGTCATGTCACCAAAGCAGACATTGACAGCAAGTCAGATGAATCACTCTTCAGAAGTGGTTGTATTTCTTCTCTTTGAATGGAGCCTGCATAAGAAGCTCAGGTTGGATATCTAGAATTTGATGAGACAGATCCCACCATTAGTAGGGATGTACAGGCAGCACCACCATCTAGTGAAAGAACAAGGTGTATGAATCCATGCTCACCTGTGAAGTCAGAATATACCCAGTTAGCTGAAGCTAAAAAAAGGATAGTGTTGCTAGTCTCCATTGGGCATAGTTTGTGGTTTACAGCATAAAGAGTCCTGGCAGTGTTTTATGCCAAAGAACTTAAATCTCACATCTGTGTTTGTTTCTTGGAGCAACTATGCTGGCAAGTGAGTCATCCTAAGAAACCTTAAATTGCTTTTCATCATACATCTAACATTATAAAAAGCATGGAGTTAGTGTCCAGAAATAGTTCAAGGTGAAATAGAAACATACTTCTTAGGACACTCACGAGACTATCTACTGGGACATACATGAAAGGTGCTTGGAGTACCTTGAAGATTTTGGAGCCAAACCTCTGTTTAACCTACAGAGCTGCACAAAGCTGTTTTGAGGTGAAACAAAAACAATGAAAGTCAACAGCTTTACCTGAGTAAACCCTGCCATTTAGTATGTGCTTTGTCAAAACTGACCCACTCCACTAAGCCTCCTCAGAAGGTGAGATCCTGCTCAGTGTAAATAAGGAGTTTCTCTTGCAGTAGCATACATGCTATCTTTCAAGCCATGTTCTTTACACTGTTTCTAGAAGGTGGTTGAAAAAACAGGGGAACAAGAAAGAAAATAAAAGGAAAAAAAAAAAAGGAAAAAAGGAAAAAAAGGGGAGAAATTCCTTCCCCCCCCCCCAGCCTCTACTAAGAGAAAATATCAGGTAGCAGCTAAAATCTGTTTGAGATCAACTTTTGTTTTATAAACTTTGGGTTTCATTCTAATTGTTAGGGAGACACATAATAACTAGCTTTAACATAATTTTCTTTGGACTATCTCCCCAAAGCCACAATTAATGTAAATACCAGTGTCTTGTTAGTAATTTCCTTTCATTGGTAAATGCTGAAACACAATGATCCGGCCACAAATCACAAAGCAAATAAGCTTGCAGCATTGTTCAAGCTACATTGTTATTATGCAGTTTGTACACCAGTGTTGATAAGGGAGATTTCTATGAGCAGCAGAATTCTTTAAGTACTTAGAAGAGTTTTATTACATGGGACTGCAATGCCCTTCCAAGCAATGGAGATAGCAGCTTCTAGGGGCACTTACACATAAACTGGCTTGAAGGGGTAAAAGAGTCAGGTGTCAAGAGACACATGGTGTAGATAAGGGGTCAGAGACCACACTATAGTCCCTGTTCTCTGATCATAAACCTGAAGGGATTTACTGTCTTGCATTTTCTTCAGTTGCTTTTGAGGGGCCTCTAGTGATGGACAACACACACCAGCAGCAGATGACTACCAGCCTCCCTGTCTCTCTTGTGTGCTAGGAGACTGATGGTGGAGGAGAAAGGACCTCCAGCATGCACAAGTCTTAGTCTTTCTAGTTTTGCTATCACTACACATCTGATATTTTAGCATTCACTTGTTGGTATGTAAGAATACAGGTATTATAATGCCCTGTTTTCACTTTATAACAGGATATATGTCTAGCAGCCAAAAATACACAGACAAAAGACTGAACATTCAAATAACTGAAGTAGATTTCAGTCTCCTATCAGCCAAGATCCCTCTTTGCCAAATCATCTCTTCTCTGCCAAACAGTCACAGACAGAGATGCTACTAAAATATGCAACAGTAGAAGATGCTTTCCAGGGAAAAATTAAAATCTTTCACTGAAATACAATTGGCTCACACACAGCAAAACAAAATCTGACTCCATGACTGGACTACCACCCTTGGCGTGGCAAGACCATTCACTGCAATACACACCAGGTACATGGTACCAATATGGCTTGCCTTCATACAACTGCAGTCAATATCGCTCTGACCAAACAGAAACCCATGGTTTTAATTCAACATTCTATAAAGGGAATGATTCCACCCCTGTTCTTCCATGATGCTCTACCCATTAGTCCCACAAGAGCGACCACAGAGCTATCACTCTGACAGGGCAGAACTGTCATTCTCCTGACAGGGCCTCAGAAGTCTTTTCCCAGGCAGGAAAATCTGTCTCTAATAGCTGTGAGGAAGACTATGGAGGGATAATTGGATTAATCCCTTAGCCTTTCTAAGCAACCTAAGTAACATCCTTCCGTATCTGAGCATCTTTCAGCTCAGAGTCTGCCACTCTTCAGAGTAAGCATGATCTAATGTTTTCAAAGATAACATTACATGCTAAAAGAAAAAATAAATTCCTTGTGGCCATGCAAGACACCTGGACACAAGGAAACAAGGTGAACAGCTGTACTGTAGGCTGCACTTCTCTGCCAAGATACTTTCTGGACTCTCTAGCATTGATGTCTGCATGGGTTAACGTAATCTGCTGTTGGAAGGGAAACTTGCTCCCCATACCCCAAAGTGCAGAGCTAGGTTATTCTGCCAAATAAACTAGTCACAACCAGCTCAGGTATCTCTGTGCTACATTACAGTCTGCAGTGTCGGCATTCATCACATCTTCTCAGGTCAGAGATTAGTGCCTAATCCCTCTGCCATGTTTCCCAGTAGGAACTTCACAGTACTAGAGCTTTGCTCATCTCTACAGCTGATGGTTTTGCAAGGCCCAAACTACTTTCCAAGGATTGCAAAACATGCTTGAACTTCTACGTTTTCCCAGTCACAAAGGGCTGCTCAGCCCCTCCCCCAGTATGTTGGCATGAGAGCTGGAAAATAAACCAAAATCCCCCCAGAAAAAAAACCCATGCCATCTTGGAAATAATAATGTCTCAAAAAATGATCAGATACATGTGGATGTAGATGCATAGGACATGAGTTTATCATCCCTGTGTGTTCTTACATTCTTATTTCACCTGTCACTTTTCCTTTAGGCTATTTCTATATTTTAACTCCTGCTCCAATTTCTAATCTGGGTTTTCGTTATGCTCCTGGTGTAAGAGCCACACATCCTTTTCCATCTTGTTCTTGCCATGTAGTTAGAAGTGCCTATAGATGATTCGCAAAGGCTTGTGACCTTGCTGCAGTACATTTCCCGATATTAAGTTCCTCCAGCTCCCTGTTGATCCAAATCACTCTGAATTTTATTACCCTCCTTTGTATTGCCCGACTCTCTTACCCTGTAGTTTATGCTTAGTCCAACCTTTGCATTTCCATCAGAAGACACTTCTCAACTAACATTAGGTTAAAGCCTTTTAGAGCTGCTGATACAAGAGAAACCCCTAAGAAATCCTGAAGGGTGGAACTGGGGATACAAACAGCACAGGAGCAATAAGCTTGTTCCCTAGCAAACATGATCAAAATGATGGATCTTGCCAGAAGTGTCAGTTGTCCAATTTTTGTTCTTACCAAAGCTATAGGGTTTCCTTCACAACCTTTAATTACTCAAACCTTACTTAAGGAACGTGGTTCAAACAAATAAACATAAAAAAAAAAGTTACAACAACGTAGCATGATCTTGACATACAAGATGTCAGAACCATTATAAACCCCTTTATTCCAGAATGATGTCTTTTGTGCTCAGAGGCATGCTTGCTATTCATAGATCTACTGCTCAGCTGTTCCAGTTTTTAGTTCTGCATAAATGCCCACTCATTATGTCCAGAGGGTTTTGCCTGTAGCTTTGTGTTTATAGCCTTGAGGCAAATGTCTTGATGGCTTAGGGAACTCGTAGGGAATGACCAAATAACATCGGATTTTCCACAGCAACGAAGCCATTATGGGACACATTTCTATGTAACAGCACCCTTCAGTGTGCAATCATTATAACTAAGGATTTAACCAGGCTCTGAGGACATAACAAAAATCACTTTGAAGCCAAAAATCCACAGTGAAATCTTAAGCATTAGATTTCTGAAATGTTGCTCAGAATTGCTTGAGTCAGGCAGCTTTGTCAGTTACAGTAAAACCAAGCAAAGGGGAAGGAGTTTGATGCACATGTTAAGAATGAATCCAACTATTCAGACTGGTGCATGCAGAGCAGGGGATGCAGTGTGCATTCACTGCACATAGTTCTTACTGTTGCACATGGAGCCATCATAAGCACACACACAAGTCCTAGCTAACATCTATATTTTTAAGCTCTGAATTTTAGCTATTGCTAAAGCTTCTAAGTATGTTGCTCACAAATTTGAGGAAAATCTGTAGCTAGGCTATAGGAGATTACAATGAGCCTTCGTAATCCTCATAACCCAGGGAATCCAGAGCCTGAAACCCAGCCCGTTTCAGCTACAATACTCCCCACTGACTAAGGCATTGATCTGGTGATCTCCTGCTGTGTTCGTGGTCTGTGCAGATCAGGTTTACAACAGAAAAGGAAGTTTGTGATTTTTAAAAATTATTAAAAAAAATAAAATCAAGGCTGTAGCATAAGCCCTGGGTGAAAAGAGTGTGTGTTAAGTGTAATGGGTTAACTCTGGACTGCAGCCAGCCACCCACCCAGCTGCTCTTTGAACACCCACACCCCCCCCAAACAAGAGAGAAAAAAGTGAAAAAAGTTAATGGTTCAAGATAAAAACCAGGGAGAACCCGTATCAATAACTGCCATGAGCAAAGCTAGACTTGGTTTGAGGAAAACTAATTTAATGTATTGCCAATCCAAATAGATTTGGATAGTGAGAAACCAAGGCAAAATTAAAACACCACCTCACTCACCTCTTCTTTTCAGGCTCAACCTCACTCCTTCACCTCCTACCCATCACTCTGAGATGCAGGGAGGGCATGGGGAACAGGAATCCTCCTCCTCACATTTTCCTAGAGTGCTAGAATGATTTGGGTTGGAAGGGACTCTAAAGCTCATCCAGTTCCAACCCCTGCCAGGGGCAGGGACACCTTCCACTAGAGCAGCCTGCTCCAAGCCCCTGTGTCCAACCTGGCCTTGAACACTGCCAGGGATGGGGCAGCCACAGCTTCTCTGGGCACCCTGTGCCAGTTTTCCTGTAGTCCCTTTAGGCACTGGGAGCTGCTGTCAGGTCTCCCCAGAGCCTTCTCTTCTCCAGGCTGAACCAGCCCAGCTCTCAGCCTGGCTCCAGAGCAGAGCTGCTCCTGCCCGAGTGCCCCGCTTCAACCCAAGTCCTTCATGGGCCACAGGAGATCTCTGCTCCAGCACCTTGAGCACATGCTTGGCAATGGCAGGGCTGTTTCTCACTGTTTCCCCCCACTCCCAGCAGCATTTTGCCCTTTTGTACACCTGTTTTCAGTGACAAACTCAGCTGTGGCTGCAGGGGGGCCATTAAGGAGCCAGCATGGGGCCACTAACAAGCAGCCTCAGCACCAGAACCCAGGCATGGACACCCCATACAGCAAGTGCAGTACAGGCTTTGAGAAGCCACACAAGAAGCTTTAGTCTCTTCAATGAGAGAATCTCAGACTGGAAAGGAAATTATAGCTGAATCTATCAGAACTTGCTCCTTACTCTTTGCTTTGAAGACCAGACTGCACCTACATGCCTGTATATCCATGTAGGCTTGCAGCAAGAGAGTTCCCCACACACACACCCCCATCCCAACCGCCCTCAATGCCGAGAGCTGGAAAAGGACCTCATGCGGAAGGAACGTCTGTTTTGATGAGGAGCGTGTGGAAATAATCACATGTGGGGCTGCCATTAATGAGCTCACGGTCATGGCACATGAGAAACCGCACCGGTGCTTCAAGGAGGAGGCAGGACACCGGCCTGCTGCACATATGGCTGTGTTCTCCCGACAAAGGCAGGGAACAACATTCAGCTAAGGACAGAGCATGGAGGGATGTGGTTCAGGGAGCACAGTGTCCTGGTTCCACCATTACTGGGAGAGCAAGAACAAGGCACAAGCTTCCAACTGGTTCTTTCTATCCCTTAACACAAAGCACACCCGGAAAAGCAGCATTCTACCCAGCACACATCTCTGAGGATGAGAAGCTGTCCTGTGGTAAAACTGCCAAGATGCTAAGGGCTGGATAAGGGCTGCATTGAAGAGGCAGGAAGTTGAAGCATGGATCAGAAATGCATGACTGCATAGAAAAGTCAAAGGTGTAGCAAGACAAGTGACCCTCTTGTATCATAAGGTGATGTGGTATGCAATCAAAAAGGGGCTCCCAGTCACATCCCTCCCCAGTTTGTAACCCTTGAACACGAGTGTTACTGCATTTTGACGTGACTCAGAGCAGCTCAGTACAGAGCAGGGATTAATCTGACTGCACATCTCACCCCAGCCAGATACAGCACAATTTCTGCATCTCCAGGAAGGCTGGATTAATAGCAGCAGCCAGCAGCATCACTGTCACAATAAGTTAGTGCTTCTAAGAGAGGTAACAGGAAGAATAACCTCTATATTTACAGAGGCTTACAGAATGGTTCAACCCAGGCAGTATTCTAGCCCAGCAGTGACTCACCAGAAATGCTCACATGCTCCTTGTGCTGGAAAATACTGTGGAAGTCATCCCTCGGCAAGCCCTGCAACAGTCCCACTACAGCCAGGCTGCCATCGGCACAGCCTGGAAGAGCAGCTGTGCGTTTTGCCCTCAGCTTCTTCCCTCCTCAGGGATGCAATTTCCTACCTGCCTGGTGGCTCTGGATATTAACTCTGATGGGAGAAAGAGGCTGGGCCTCGGGGGGGGAGGAGGGGGAGGGTAGGTACATATCCTTCAGGAGGATGTACATTCTTTGACACCTTTCCCTTGTACTATAAAGGTCAGCCAGCACGTGCCAGAGGGAGCACTCACCTTTTGTAGTAATTCAAACAAGAAGAGGAGAGAAAGAAGTTTAGCACTTTCCATTATTTGCCCAGTTCAGGTTCCATCAGTTTTTATGTTTCTTTCTGAGACACAAAGAACCTTCTTTCCTTCAAACTTTTCTTTTGGATAAGCTTGAAACCACAACTTTTGTTGTCTACAAAGTACTTGGGACACAGTCCTAGAGCTGCCTGTACATGATGGTTTTTCAAGCCTCAGAAATCAATGCAGGACACAAAAGTCAACAGATTTTCAACAGCCAGACATCAAATCACCAGCTCTAGGAATCAGCTCTCACACCCAGCAGCAACAGCACAGGTTGGCTTGCTTGACTTGTTATTGTAATGTGGCTCATTAAGGTCCCAAGAGAGGACATTCCACAACATCCCAACTCCAGCACATCATGTAGTAACCATTTCCACCTGGGTGGAAGGTGTGCTAACACCCCTAAACACGCACTGATCCAGGCCATATTTAGGGAACTGCATGTAGGAGCAACAAGAAAAGTCAGCTTTTCTTGTATCATCCTGATAACAGCAGTACAGTCACACAAGCCCATCCTGGATCTCTATAGGGACATACTTCAAAAGACAAGTAAATAAAACCTAGGGCAGAATGTGAGGAAAGAAGCAGAAAAACATATATACAGAGTGTTGCAAGTTAAACAAGCCATATTAGCCCAGACATGGAGCTACTCCTTCATGCAATCCTCTCTCTCAATATGCTTCTTCGCTTTTTTCCCATTTCCAAGTTAACACCTTGGTACACGGCAGGAGATTTCCTCCCTCTCTTTGACTTGTAATTTTCAGTCTTATTTCACGAGATGTGAAAGGGGAGAGGAGAAGAAAGAAATAGACAGATAAAAAGTGGAGTTTTTCTTCCACCAGATACAAGCCTTATTCTTTGTACTTTACAGTATCCACGCTAACAGTACATATTTCCTGTCCATAGCACTTTGACCTCGGGACCACAGCACAGGCCCATTCACACCCTTCACAACTCTCCTATGGCAAGCAGCTACTGCTTTGTCTTCTTGATCTGCAAAGTGCTCAGGTATTTCATTGCTATTTATTTCCGTAACAGTTAGGGGCCCTAAATACGTGCTCAACCTGACCATAGATACTTCAGATGTAGCTCACTGTAACAAGAAGACACAAGTTTATACCTCCTGCATCCAGAGCAAGCAGCTGCCACTGCCTTTTCCTCTGCATAGAGATATGAATACACCCATGTACATGGGCATAGCCACGGACACCATTGCCAAGGCCTAGGGAAAAGCCTAAGACCACAACTTTGGGAGTCCTGCAGGGAGTGGTTGAGTGAGGGATTAGTAAACCAAGCCCTGCTAAAACAAAGCCTCTCGGGAAACCCAATACTGCCTCTCGTTCAAGTCTCTTCATCACCTTCAAGGACAGAGCTATGCTGGAAGCAATTTGGTTGGTTCAGTTAAACCAGCTATTAAAATCATAGCCAGTTCCTTAAGCAACAGCTGAAAACAACTTCCAGCCAGCTTTGCTGCCTAGCCTGGCCACACCATTCCAGGGAGAGAGCTGAGTATCTGCCCTACCACAGCCTGGGAGCCCCATACCCCTAAGTTTCACACTTTAAGGGGAGCAGATGGTTGAGTGTCCAACTCCACATTTACAACCAGCCAGGAGAGACATGTCTTGCCTTCCACCCTTTCCAAGTGGCAAATTTCTCTGCTCTACTTTCTTTGGATGCAGCAGCTGTACTTAAGAATGTCCATGGCCACAGCTACACTCTGGGGTATTTATCAGACTTTCACAAGCACCAACCAACATTTCCTAATGCATCACAGCAGAGACGATGTCCAAGACTTGCAGTTTCCTGGTTTTTATGCCCCCCTCACCTCTGCATATTTTTCCACTAAACACCTTGTGTTGGATTAGCCCCTATGGCATGCAGTAAACCCAGCGCAGGAGACACTTGCAGCTGGGCAACAAGTCATCAGCAGACTGATCCATGCAGTGGCCTTTGCACAAAACCACTCACTCCCAGTGAGCTAGCACTGGCCACTTCTTCGAGTAAGGTGTTTCTGGAGATCATACACCATTTACTGACCTCTGCATTAGCATCCGAGTCACCCACTGTAATTAAACAAAGTAAGAACGCCTTGGGTTTGTGACTTGACAAGCTTTGGCAACCCTCTCCATGCCACAGCCCTGCTGTGGAAGGAGGGTTTTCTCTTCTATGTGTGGCACCCTACAGGTTTGAAGAAACAGCTTCTTCAAAAGGGATGAGTTTCCCCATCACTGGTCCAATGCTCACTTTCTGTTTATGGTCCTACCTCCGGGTTGTTTTCCCCAGGCACATAATGATAGAGTTGCAAATTTGATGTGAAATCATTTCAAACCCAATTACTGACACAATCATTTTGGGAATCATAAGTTTCTGATATCACATTTGTGTGGAGCTCTTTCACCTATTTTTCCCCTTAAAAAAAAAAAAAAAAAGTTTCTTCAGTTTTAATCTTGTAAAACACATTATGCAAATGTATGGGGTTTATGTAAGATGATGGCCTGCGGCCATATCACCCCTGGCCCCGGCTGTGATCTCCTTAGATCAGCCAGCCCCAACAGGCTGGGGCCTGCTGCACTGGCTGTGAGACCTCTGGAGCGAGCCAGGAGCTGCCGGAGCTGGGCAGTGATTCAGTAGGTGGCCCCCACTGCTGTGAGTCAGCACCCACGGGTGCCGGGCATGACCCACCCTCCGCAGCGAGCCCAGGGCCTCATGTGCACGGGGTTCAGAGCATCCCTGCATCCGGCGGCTCAAAGGGCAAAGCGTTTCCAAGGGGAGTGAAAACATCAGTGTTTCCAAGACAGCAGCAAAGGAGAACATCGACCCTGACCGACCCATACGGTTGCTATCTGAAGCAATGCAAACACCTGATCATAGAGGAAAGTAGAGCTTCCCCCCCCTCCACGTCTTGAGTTACCTGGGAAAAATGAATGGAAAGGAAATCCCATAATTGACTTAATACATTTCTCTCACCCTTTTAGCTAGCACCTAGCGACTCATTCTCATTTTCCCTTTCTGATGCAATTCACTGCCTTGAATACCACACAGCAAAAACGAAAAAAGGATTGATCTTGGCTACACTTCTGTTGCTTTTCGACACCACAATCACACAAGACCTGAAGAGTACCAGGCAGAAATCACTTTTACTTCAAACCTTAACAAAGATCACTGATGACTCTGAATCCTTCCCCCAGTCTAGCAGTTTTTCTGGAGTGAATCCCTGGAAACACTCTCCACAGGGAAGCTGATAGGAGTTCCTCAGAACAGCCTTACCAGGATCTTATCAACTTTTTATCTTTCACCAAACAAAGCCACTAAGTACAGGCTTTTATTTACCAGACAATACAAAGATTCCCTACCATTGGAACTAGAAAACAGTACTTGAGGCTCTTAAGGGGTGACCCTACTCTTTACATAGAAGCATGCATAATTTTTCTCCTTCTTTAACATTTTCACAACGACCTCATCCACATGCAGATGTACCCTGTCTGCAGTCACTGTACACGCCGTTATCAGGAAGAAGAAACCTTACCTTTGCTGAAGAGATGGTGCTGGCAAGTCCTAGGGAAGGAGCCACAGCCCAGAACTGCTCAGAAAGAAGTGGTTCAAACCTCTGTGTGCTGCACTGCTGAAGCCAATCAGCCCAAACCCCAGCTGATCCCCCTTAACTTCATCAAATGAGCTCATAGACTAATTCTTAAATGTGCTTCAGCTGTGGCTTCTAGGAACTCGCGTGTGAGGCCTGGAAAAGAGGAACCTCTGCAGTAAGGCAAAAATGGTAGCTCTAAGTAATGCCTCTCTTCACATTACATCTTTGTCTGAGTCACATTAACTGGTTACAGCCTAGTAAAAAGGTATATATTTTTAACTTAATAAGACCTCAACTGTGAAAGAGCTTTTTCATCTTATGAGAGAGCCAGAATCCATCTGCACTGATGTTTCCAATACTGTCCCCACTGGGGTTTCTTGTTTGAGGTTACAAAGAATCACAGCCTTGTCTAATGTGCTTCTGAATATAGAAAATACTCAGATCTGGGCTTAAATGCCAAAGGTCACTCGGCTTTAGGTCTCCGATTGAAGAACCCCCTGCTAAGAGGTTTGGTGGTCATTGCTTTTTAGGACACGTGAGGATAGACGTCCAAATACCAGACAGTGGCTTCTGGCAGTTTAGGACCTGTGCTAGGTCTCACTGACACATTAAGCCATCCAGCTTCCTTTGCACGTACATGCACCATGATCTCTGAATGGTTTCCTGGCATCTCCAGCTCTGAACATCCTCCAGCTTCTCTTGTGTTTTCTCTGGGTTTCACCACACCCTAGCCTTAAATACGGAGCACCATTTTGGGGTAATTAGAGATTCTTAATTAATTAGAGTTATAGATTTAAGGATTCAAAGCTTGACAAATGAGCTCAGGTAAATTTTGCTGCAAGAGCTGAAGAAAATTACTGGTCCCAGGTACATGCCCTACCCCTCTCCTGGAGGTTAATTACTGTTTCTCTGGCAGAGCCAAAAACACATGTACTTCAATCCCAGCTGCTCCAGCTCGCAGTCCAGCACTCAGCTCAGCTTCAGTATCATCCTGTCGGGCTGCACCACATAGCTACAGGTCTTTTCTTTCAGCCCTTGTAGCTTCTTCAGGTCTGTGGTCTTCCAGCAATAAGCAGAGGTGCAACAGCCTGACATAACCTGAAGGGCATCTTACTACCTTACAAAGGCAAAAAGTGATGCATTACACTCACTATGCCCCCAAACCTGCACTGTTCACATGGTTTGGGATTTGTCTTTCTCCATGGAGCTGATGTGGTGCAAAAGGGGAAGAATAGGATGAGACCCCGGCTCCCACATGGGCACTGTCCTGTAAGAGGGCTGCAATCAAATTATGCTTTAGCATCTGTGTTTTATAACAAGGGAGCTGGCATCATTTTAGACCACTTTCTGTTGTTACTGAAGAACTCTTTCAATTAACTAGAAATGATTCTTAATTGCAGTAATCAGCTGAAGAACACTCTTTGAGGTTCTCTGAAACTACTTTTCCCTTAGTTTTATGCTGATTAACCTTGGAAATATAAACTCTAAAACTCACCTAAAAGATCACTTCTGCTATTTTTTTCGTGGGTCAGAGTGAAATTTCTGCTATATTCATGAATAAATGTCTGGGTTTTGTGGCAGAGACAGCAAGTGACTGTGTGGTTACATGTTTTCAATTCTAAATTGTGGGTAAAACCGTAGATTAAATGGAATATTCAGGGAACATGTCATGAAACAGTAGTAGCCTGTAAGCAAAGCCTTCACAAGAACCAGTTAAAAAGGGCTGTTTAGCCAAAAGAGAGGAAAAGTGCAATAGTTGTAGCCAGCCATTACACAACAATGGCACATGTAAACCAGCTGGACCATCCTTGTAAGACATTAGACAATATCCAATGAATGCAAAATGGCATCTGAAACCAGGAAAGCTTATATAACCCTGAGAAAGTGAAAATGAAAGTGGGAGAAGGCAGCAAATAATGCACAACAGAATATAACAATTTGTTAGAAATACAGTTTCACTGCAGGCCCTGTGTGATTTGGACAGAGCCGGTCATCCATGCAGCTACTTGGACAATGTGATTAGGCAACAGGCAGCAGCAATAGCCAGGCACTGTAGAAGCATCATGACAGACCACAACGGGTTTGGAAAACACAGATTTTGAAGGACATGGTTATCTCTGGCTGTGAGACAACAACCCTGGGGTTGAAACCATTCTCAGTTGGACGATTCCATATTCATCCTGTGGCTCACCACCACCAGGCCTGGGCCATCGTCCCAACAGAACCCCAGAGTGCTTAGCAAACAGGCTTTAGGTTCCCCATACAAATCTGCAAATGTCAATGAACAGAAGCATATTATGCTTCAAAACTTACTTTTTGTGAGAGGGAAGCATCTTTGTCCCTAACCTCATGTTCTAACTTCATTGATCTTAAGGTCTTTTCCAACCTTAAGTATTCTATGATTTTATGTACTTTTAGTGAGTTTTGGAAGAAAAAAGTCTTAACAGCACCCTATTTCTTTTTTTCTTAGTAATAAATAATGAATCTCTCATTGCAGAACATGTTCCAGAAGGCACCCCAAGCGCATTACCAAGGCCGAAATAACTACAAGGATACATCTAAATCTCTCATATGGGGAAATATAAAATAGAGAAGGGACACAACTAATAAGCACAGCAGCCTATCACAGCAGGCTTGACCCATTTCAAGATGCATTGCTGGGTTTATTCATACTGCAAAAGTCTGAGGGAGCAGAGGAACAGATACCAGTCAGGTTGCAGCCAAGACGCAAGGGGAGACGAGCTGTTTGTAAATAACAATGAAATGAACAAAGAGCAAAGCAAAAACTAGAGTCGAAGGTGAAGTTCACTGAAATCAGTTATTAAGAAGCTCGTTCTTTTTCCTTGTTTTCTTATAATTTACTAGTTTTGCATTATTTTGTCTCTGAAGTTGCAAACACTGGGAAAAACCTATTTTTAAACTGAAAGCAACACTGCTGTGAAGTCAGATGTTTGCATGAGCCAGGGTCTTGAATAATCATCAGCTTTGCCATTAATAATTTGTACCCATCAGGTTGCCTGTCAGGTGACAGGATTCCAAAGGCCTTGCCCTTAGCTGCCATGGGTGAAAGGAAGCAGCATTCCTGCCTGCCATGGTCCCAAGCAGTGCCAGGGGCAGACCCTGGCATCCTCCGATGGCCAGGCAAGAGACAGTCAACATATTTTCTTCTTCCATTTTTATAATGAGTGACATGAATTCAACTATTTTGTGCAAATGTATTAAATAACATCTTAGCAGGGGGCAATACTTAGAATGGCCCATTTCAAATGCAGAATTTTTACTTTTAAATCCTCATAGCTTCAAGTAATTTTCCGTCATATAAAGAGCATACCCATTACTTTTCTGGGAGAAGGACAAAGGACAAGATTGGACAGTCATGTGGATATTCCACTTCTAAAGGAAATTAAAAATGGAACTTCAGGACTCTGACTTTAGAACTTTCAAGCCAGCCCAGGAATAGCCTATGGAAAAGCTGTGAAAAGAATGAAAATTTGAGCATCAGGAAAAAGCAAATTGTGTGTTCTGATAACTTTGTGCATTTTAGATTTCCCATGAAGTTACTAACCTAGCAACACTTTCTTTAAGATTAATAATCTCAGATGACAGACAAGTTTAGGTCAGAGTTTTACTGTTCTCTTCAGTGAATGGAGCAGAAGACATTGTTCTTGTTTCATATTACTGACACAGCTTACAAGGTAGTCGAGCCTCAAAATAACGTACCATCTAAAATATACAGTAGAGGAAAAGTATTAAGGTAATGGAAACTCAACATTTCTAATGTTCCAAACATATAAATAGAACCTGAGTCAGTACATTAGACAATTGACTGGCTTTGCTTGAATGCACGCAGGAATAAATGGAAACATCCTTATTTCCTAACCCAAGGGGCAATTATTTCAGAGCCTGGTTTTATGCGTTAATAAAAAGCAAGATTCCATTGTCTGGTAGCTAAAATATCTTACTATATATTCTGTATAAGCAGCACAGCAGCAGAAACAGGAAAACAACACCAACAAAAAACAAAACTCTAGCATCATATTCTCTAAACAAGCTCTTCCCATACCTAGCATACTTCTATGTATGTATGCTATATATATTTACGTATATAGAGTATATATATGTATAATCAATAAAAAGATATCAGCAGAACAGTGTAACTCATACTTTAGAAGTTCTGTTAGACATCGCATGTCCTGGCTACACCTGTGTCTACAGATGGTCCAAAGTGCTTGTTTCTCAAACGCTACAAAGAGCCTAACAAATGCAAAGACTGGAATTTCACAGCTCTTTAGGAGAGAAGGGGACTGGATTGCAGCTCAAAAAAACTAGCTTTCTCCTTGCTCACCACCGATGTATTCATTCATTTAAGCTTCCCTTTCTTCCCCCTGTGCACCTTCAGTAGTTTGCCTTTATCCTTCAAAGGAAAAAAGAACATAAAAAGAATTTCTCAACCAAGTCCTCAGAAATCGCACATATTGCCTCTTCTCCATGTCTGCAAAAGAAACAGACTGCCACAACCTGAACCAAATTCTTACTTGCAGTTATTGTCCAGCATCACCATTCCTAATGTTTGCCCTAACTACACACCCGACAGAGCTGGTACTCAAATGCCAAGGACAAGCTGAAGCCCAGGTTCATGGTCTTGCTTTTTCAGAAAGCACCAGAAAAAAAAAAAAAAAAAAAGAAGCAACCCACCTTTTCCCCTTAGGGGGGTTTGTTTGTCTATTTTACATCCAAGGCACTAAATGCCACCAAAAGCCTCAAATCCTGTCTCCCCATTACCACACAGGGCATACTGCAGACTTTCTACAAAATGCCGTAAACTTCCTCAAATCAGCAAAATTGGGCTGAAACCAGATGAGAGAACCATCAGATCTCACACCCCGGGACTTTGCAAATATTTGTCATAGGAGACAATAAAGTCAGATTCATCAGGAAACAAAGCTGGCGAGATCAATCTTGCAGTTTGTGTTTAAGCTGCTTGTTTAAATAGTCAGCCTGCATGATAGTGACATCTTAAGAAAAAAGATTCTTGGAGATACATGTTTAATTGAAACCATCAGTTTTACTGGCAAACAGCTCCATATTTCTGTTCTGTTAATCTGAACAAAGTGCTGCAATTATGATTCAATACATAATGTCCTCTAGTGCTGCTCGCCCCACATTCCCAAAGTATAGAAAGAAAAGAAAACTGGTTTCAGTTAACAAAACATTCCATGCTTCTATCCAGAATACTTTTATTATATGGTTATCATATACATCAGAATTATATTGGGAACATTTACAAATATGTAAAGAGAGTTCAGAACCTCCATTATTCACATACACACTAACTCACACACTCATTTTGCATGTCTAGTCAGTTACCAGGTGAATGATGCACAAAATTTCTGCTTTGTGAGCATACACCTCAGATTAAATCTAATCTTCAGTGGCAAGAATTGAGATATTAAAAAGTCTTAAATACCCTGTATAACATACCTGTGCATAAACCTAAAGATATGTTTAGCTTACCCATTACCTTTGAAATACTTACCAAAATTAACATTTGAAACCCATTTATAAAAACAAAAAAAAAGTATTAAAAAGTTCACCATTATTTACAAATCCGATTAAATTACACATAAATAAATATTTACATTCAACACACTGCTCCCCTTAATACACATAAAGCCTCCCTGGAAATAGTTTTTTGGCCTTAATAGGCAAAAAAAAAGAAAATATTCAAAAGAATTATGTGCCTATTCTTTCAAGCTCACCCCAATTTTAAAACAATATAAATATGTCAATAAAGCTGCAATATCCTCAGACACGGGATTTCCTGAAAGCAGTTTCATTCTGAGCTATTCCTCATTTAAAAAACAAATAAAATCAAGATAAGATTCACTGCAGCCAGCATTGCCACAGCAATGAAGCCTGAATATTCCCATTAAAATAAAAAACAGCATGTCAAATGCCATAGATAACTTTTAAGTTGAGCAGGATTTTAGTACTCTCCTATGGTAATGTGAAAATAAAAAGGAAAAACCACAAAAAAAAAAAACAAAACAAAACAAACTCCCCACGGAATAATGTTACTATTTTCAGGTGTTTATAAAAAAATTTAATGCACCTACATCTATATATCATTGTTTAATACTGCTTTATTGTTACTGTTGCATTTAGAGAGAATAAACCCCTGATACTGTATCAGATAACAAATAGGATTCCATCTAAAATCTGCATCATAAAAACTATACATGAACCTGGTCACCACTAGATACTTAGATGTGGAAAAGAAATCTAAATATATCTCTTTGTATATTTCCATCAAAACCCCTTTATAGCACCACTTTTACAGAAAAGGATTTCAAGACGCTTGTACCAAGTACTTATCTTCTGGTAATTGCTTCCACAGGGTAAGGGATACTGCAGCTTTTAGAAAGACTTGTCTCATGGATCCAGGAGGAGTGATGATCCTGAATAAGATGAATTTTTTTTTCCACCCTTTTCCCCTCTTTTCTTTAAGAAGAAAAAAAAAAAAAAAAAGAAACCACCAAAAAAGACCAAATTTCTACGTTCCCCCTGGCAAGAAGATCCCAGTCTGTGCTTAGGAGGAAGAGCTTAAAAGTCTGGTTTTGCCTCCTTTTACTTCCTGTGCTTATCCATTTTATCAATGGTTTTGTTGGTTTCTGCAGGGCTCTGATCGCCAGCGTTCATGTATGTTTTGTCTGCTATTTTTAATGCTTCATTTAGGTAGTTCTGGACGGATGTCATGGCAGCACAGATGGCAGCGCTCCCAAAGCCATGCGTGATCAGGCTAAAATGAGTCAAACAGCCCTGGATGCCAGGGTCCAAGATGGGACTAGGTCTTGTGTTTCCAAGGGGAGTTCTGTCCTGAGTGAGGAGGTCTGTGAATTCCTTACAGATCTGCCTGCAAGACACAAAGTGATCACACTTTACACCACGGTGAGAATTTATGCAAAAGCAAATAAATAAAGAAAACCAACAGAAAAGCCATATCAAGTATTTGGCAGTTCTGTGGGAGTTTTAGAAATTCATTACTCCATCAGTGGCAGTGTCTAAAAGCCTATTTATTAGCACCAGTTCCTGATGAACCTGCTGTTATATTTATGTCACTAAACCCACACAGACTCCTCAAAATAATCTCTGCACCTCTGGTGTCTGGCCGGCTCTGTGTCATCTGCTCTAGATTTCAAGGGGAGAGTGGGATTTTAGGACTAGTTTCTATGAGAACATCCACAGCTGCAGTTAAATGATTTAGAAAAACTAAAGCAGCTCAACAGAATGTTCAAGTCAGTTATGCACATTACACATATACAGTCTCTTTAAGAGACCTGGGCCCTGATCCTGCAAACACTAACACATATGCCTGGCAAAACATGAATGGTTAATAATGCTCAAGCATATGTTGTTTGCTGCTTACAAATCTGTCCCCTTGATGAGATTTCACAGGAGCTGAGCAATCATAACAGAATCACTTTATCAGAATTTGTCAATCACAAACGTCTTCCAAAAAGATTCTTGTTATTAGTGCCAGTAACAAAACCAATAATGAAAATACTAGGAGCAGAATGAGCAGGGCTCAGAAAAAACAAGATGTTCAAGCTATAGGAAAGAGAGATGCTATATAACTGAATTTCTGATAAATATTCCTTTACATAAGATATATCTTGTAAAAGAAGGCCTCTTTCAGGAAGGCTGGATTAATTCAGCTAATAGGAGGAGTGTGTTTCTCATGCCTTATCCAAGCCCAAAGTCAGGACAATTCAACAGTTTAGACAGGCTTTTCTCAGATCCTCTTGCAGAGTGAGGGTGCTTTCAAAAGCAAGGAATTACATCGACCCCAAACCAGACATCTCAGACCAGAAAGGACTGTGAACTGAAGGCTTTGTTAAACACCTCACCCTGGGAAGGCAGCAATCACTCCAGCCACTGGTTTAAGACAAGCACAACCCAACACAGATATTTCCTACCAAAGACCTGTCCAGTGCATGGTTTTACTGTGTGACTGCAGAACAGCCGTAACAGATCTTCTCTCCCTTAGCCTTTCCTCTTCATCAAGGCTTGTAGAAGGAATTTAGTTAAGCACAATGATGTTTCACATCTACCAAAGGTTGGCTTTCACTGAACTATAAAGAACTTCAGCCAAACTTCCCCAAAAATGGACTACCCACAACTCTTGACTCTTACATGCCCAATGGAAGAAACCTGTGTGCTGATACTGCCAGAAACAGTTGAGTACACAGGTCCTGGGCTTCCCTTGCATTCAGCATGCCCACCAGTAACTCTCCTTGGAGGTGCCCCTCTGGGCAGCACATACACAGAGAGGGGGGTGAACCAGCTCCTGTTCCCAGTCCTGACACTGCCTCACTTTTCCGGGCCGCGCCTCTCTCCAGGCCCTCCACCCTGGGACACTTAGGGACAGCTTTTCCTTAGAGATATAGGTAAAGACTTTTTCCTTAAGTATATAGGACTTTTTCCTTGAGTTTTTGCTGCTGTTAAAATAAATAAAAAGACAGAACTAATCCAAGCTGCTTTAGAGTTATCATCCAGGGTTGTTATTATTATTACTGATTCAGATAAAATAAGTTGTCATAGTTGAATTCAAACCAAAACCAAATAAAAAACCGTTCCCAGATTAAAGTTACACATGAAAATGTGCTATATTCCCCCAGTCATAGGTACTAATGACCATACAAAAGCATCTTTAAAAAGAAGAAAAAAAAGTCCAAGCCCCACACTTACTTTGCAGCAAGAAGCATATTCTTTCTGTTTGCCATTTCATTACGGCCCATGTGTGGTCTAGTTAGATATTCGGCCACTGCTTTGGAAGGAAACTCTGTCTCACATACATAACCAAAGTCACGAGCAAGATGTACAGCTTCACCTGGTGTGGGCAAAAGGGAATGCTTATTAAGTTTAGCAGCATCTATTTATTATGACGAGATCAAGGGAGTTAAGGAAAGCGCTGTGAATTTGTGAGGTATACTCCTGATTTGGAAAGGGGCACTGCAGTTACCACCATACCACTCCTTACCATTTTCTAATTGATAGAACAGTGTTTCTTCATAAGTTTGCATCAAGAAAAAAAAATACCTACATGGTGACCACTACAAAAAAAATGTCATTCTCTTGCCTCTATAACTAGAAAGAAAAACTCCCACCTCTCTCCAGATCAACTGTGCAGCAAAGACTAGAAGCCACGCTAGATCACATTGTCCACCGAGATTTAAAAAACCTGGCAACTATCTATTTGCATAATAAAGGATTTACCAGTTCAGAATCTTTTCTAAACACTGGATAAGCATTTTCATATAGAATATGAATTGAAACCGGTATAACTAGAGCACTTTTTTTTTTTTTTTCCATTAAGGCAATGTGATCAGGCTTAAAAGAATAGATTGCCATGACCAGTGCATTACCTGTAAGGTATGTGTATACACATGCACACACATAAGCTCTCTTAAACCCAACTTCCAAAGTTTTTAAATAGAAGCTGCTATGTTATCCTGGCTAAAGTGAAATAGCAGTAAGGTATTAGATCATTATTCAACTTTTCAATTGCTGTTTCCATTCCTATTAAATTGTACCACTACCAGGAGTTGCTTTAAACAGAAACACAAAACAACCACACACATACATATACAGCCTTCAAGTCAGCTTAGCTGATAGAGGGTTTGTATAACACGTTACAGATTAAAGGGGCTCCAGTTTCTTATCAGGAAGTCAGAAGCTATAAATCTCACTTTATATGCTTGTTTATTAGAAAAGCTGCTGAGGACACCTCTGAGGTAGGGCCGGGTGCTAGAGTCAGCTGCCTAGATTTTTTGCAGTTTCTCAGTAAGGAACTAAACCCACCAATATGATGAGTTTCACCCCTTTTGCCTGTCCCTGCCCACAAAACCTTAAACAACCTACCCTCCCCACCTCAAGAAACACAGACTGGACAAAGATGCCTTTTGAATGTCTTGGCATGTAAGAGTTACTGCATCCCTGCCAGCATCCCTTCGATGCAGCCATGAGGAAGAAGAGCATCAGCTGGGTTTGTGAAGGTAGGGCTCTGAGGCCAAGGGCATAGCAACCAAATTTGAAATAAGTAGGGGAGAGGAACCTCTCAAAGGCAACACCAGCTGTTAGCTGCTGCAGAGTCACCGTCGTACTCACTTTAAAACAAACAAAACCTTCTCTATTTATTATGGTCATCGACTTTCTAGCCTTTCCATGCTTTGCCTAGAGGATAAAAGCTATACACAGGGAAAAAGTTTATTTTTAAGACACATTCAAGACTGACCTTCCACCAAAGATGTCAATAGTGTGACATTTGCAGCTTTCCTTCTACCAGCAGGAAGATTCAAGCCAATTTTATCCAGTTTTTCCCTTAATGATCTGCCACCGTTTTTAGATTTAGCTCTGTAATTAAAGAGGGAAAAAAAAGAAAACTCCTTATTTATCTTCAGGGGACACTTCTTTTTAAAGATGAGAAATTCCAGTTACTGACATTCAATAGGGTTCTACTTGGGAGGGAATAAAGACCATGCTCTTTTCAAGTGACCTAGTTTTTAAATGCCCTATGACAAACCAGCCAGGATGAAATATAGCAGAGGTCAAAATCAAAATGCTTCTAACTGCACCAAAGCAAACAGCTGTAGAATTATTATAAGCCAAATTAAGTGTATGCAAAAAAAAAAAAAAGGACATACAAAGTATCCTTGTAATGATTAATCAAGACCAGGAGATTTAATCCAAAAATCATTCCATGGGGAATGAGTTTGTCACAGGAATAAGAAAAGCTCCATGAGCCATTTTTGAGACAAAAATTCAACTTCAAACAGAGAACAAGAATTGCTGTCAGAGCTGTTAATAGCACTTCTCGAGAAGTAGCAGAAGTGCAAAGAAGTTTTATTTCCAAAGCCCATTAGGATTCAGTGTTGCTGGGCTTCTTAAAAATCAGAAATTCGCTACGAGGCTTTCTGAGCTCCTCGTTATGCTAATCCGGCTGCTCGCACAAGCACAAGGAAAATCACAGACAATGGACAGGATGGGGATGGCTGGGAGGGGAGTGGGAGCCTACCTACCTTCGGAGTACTCCTCCCAGCAAAGAGGCATTGAGGCACTCGGGGGGTGAGAGCCGCCTCTGCACCTCTGCTACTGTCACTTTGTATTTCGATGTGGAGCTCAGGAGGGAAAGTCTGCCCGGAACCGAACAAAACACTTCATTGGGGTTTATGACCACTCCAATTAGTCCATCCTTTTGGCAGGGAAGACTCAGAGCACTGTTTTTCGTTAAGGAAATGGGACCTGCGGGACGAGGAGGGAAAACAGGTATTTTATAAAAGGCAGAAATAAGAAGGGAAAAGTGAATTTCCTTTCTACAAAAAAAGACCGGGAGAGAGATTTCGTTTTGTGCTAAACGCTCACACCACTGCCCCCCCCCCCCACCCCCACCCCATCCCCAGCATTTATCTGCAGCACAGGGCTCGGCTGCAGCCAAAAGGTCCCCACAACTAATCCCTAGCAGCTGTATTTTGCCACACTAAATTTCAAGGAGCTGCTGAACGCAACTAAGAACACGTTAAAAAAACCGCACAAACCCCCATGCCTCTGGAGCAGCATCCTGCAAGTTAGCAAATCCATGCTCATAGAAAGCCCAATTCAACTACAGACACCAAATCAGCATCCTTCACTGCTGCCAAAACCCCTTCTGAGCCGGAGCAGGGAGAAGCCTCCCAGCTCCTTCCGGGGTTCACCTTCCACCACGCACACGCAGATGCAAGAAACTGCCTTTGGAATTTAATCCGAACAAATTCGTAACAGACAACACGGCGGAGAGAGGGATGGAGCCCAGAGGAGAACTGAAAGTAAAACGTTGCTCCTTAACGGCTTCAGCCTTTAACTAAACAGGGACCAAAAAGGCTTGGCAAGACGCGAGCCACATATCCAGCTTTTCCATGCCGGGTGTAATCACCCGTTAACCTGGCGGCAGCACCGATCAGAAAGGGTTAAAGAGCCAAGGTCGGCCCTGCTCCCCGGAGGGGGAAAGATTTTTCAGTGGTGCATCTGACAACGAAATTATTCTCCCATGAGCTAAAGGCAGCAATCAGCGCTCTGACAAACACTTCTGCTTTTCCTCAGCCAGGTTTTTGTTTGAAGTCTTCACAGGAAACTTCCACTGATTTTTTTTTTTTTTAAGCACAAATTTGTTTAAAAACAAAAGCAGGGAAGGAAGAAAAAAAAAAAAAAAAAAGGAAAAACCTCTAAATGGCTGTAAATGGAGTCAATGCGTCCTTCTCCTTCCTTAAAACCTCAGCTACAAAGCAATTTCGATTAAGGTAAAGCCGAGGAGGCTTATGCCAGAGATCTCGTTGCCTTCTTCAGTCTTGTGAAGAAGTTGAAGGAAAAAAATTAAGAAAACCAAAAAAGCCGTCTTCGAGTGCTGCAACAAAAAAGCCCAACCAAAACCAAAACAACTCAGAAGTCAGCCCCGTGTCCCTTTACACGCGTACTCCAGTGCAGCGTTACATTTGATCCAAGGTCCTGGTTTCGATTAAGGCCGCACACGAGGGCAGGGGCTATTCCGAGGGGGAAGACAGAGGTCCCCCTGCCCAGGGTTTGTCCCCACCGGCACTTCCCTCGGATGGAGTTAAGACAGAAAAATCCAGCGACTGCGAAAGCGCAATAAAAACTTCTCCTCCCTCCCGATCCGAAAGGATTTGTCTTTTGAAAGATAATAAGGCGTCAATTCACCGGTGCGTCATTAAACTTTTTAACTATTGACAAGGGAAAGTAAACTGCAGTGCCACCTTACTGACCTTTTCTAATGACTGTCTGGTCATGCATTAGTAAGTGCTGATCTTCCACGTTCTGGAAAGAGAAAGGGGAGAAAGTTTCGCACCTTGGACAGCTGAGAGAAAAGGAGACGGGGGTTTTCGGGGGACACCCCCATCCCACGCATCCCCATTTTCAGAGCAGAAGACGAGAAAAGGCGGGTTTCGCTCCAAGGAAGGGGATAGGGCAGGTGAAGGTGCAAAAGAGGACGGTGCCCGGCTCCGCCGCAGGGAGTCCGGGCATCCCGGCAGCGCCTGTCCCGCGGGGTGGAGGGGGATACAGAACCCTTACCTGCACCTCCTCCATCTGGTGAGCCATGTCGTGCAGGCCCAGGTTATCGGCCAGCGCGGAGGCATCCAGCCCGTGCCCGTGGGGCAGGAGCAGCTCGGAGCGGCGGTACGTTTCCCTGCGGGCGCCGGCGGAGCCGCTCTCCAGCGCCGAGAGGTGCGGGACGAGGCCGGGGCGGCCGTGAGGGGCGAGGCCGGGCGGGTCCTGGCTCTGCCTGCTGGGCCAGGGGCTTTGCTGCTGGCTGGGGGGCGGCGGCGGCGGCTGGTGCAGTGGGTTGATGGAGAAGGGGTCCCCGAGGTGGGAGTAGGGGTCGCTGGACTGGGAGTAAGGCAGTGGCTGGTACGGCGGGGGGAAGTAAGGGGGCTGGAAGTCGGAGGCGCCCGAGTGGGAGAGCGGCGGAGCCGGGCTGTACAGGTGTTGGCTGACTGCAGAGAGGTGCGGGAGCCGCGGGTTCCCGTTGCTGCTCCCATCGTGCCGGTCCTGGAAAGCACAGAGGGGTGGGGGAGAGCAGAGCCGGCCGTCAGCTGGGGGGCTGACCGGCAGCGGCCTGGATCCAAGGGGAGGCCCTTGCCGGTCCCAGGGAAGGAGAGAAAAGCAGCCCAGCTCCTGCCCAGGAGCCTTCTCTTTTTAAGGCACATCGCGAAATAAGTCAGCCCCACTCCCAGGAAGAGATTACAAACCAGTTCTGTGTGCTATCCTCACCGCGACTACAACAGACTAACCCTCACGCTTGTGCAAGTCATTAGGAGGATCATTAAAATAAGACAAATTCAAATCAGAGACGCAGCCCGATTTCCGCCGGTCTGCCCCGGCTGGGGAGGAGACTCCGGGGCCGGGAGCTGCAGACTCGCCGCCCTTGGGGAGAAGGCCCCAGTACCGTGTGTGTCCCCCCGCTCGCCCGAGGCCCCGGGAGCCGCTCGGGAAGGGCAGCGGGAGGGGAAGGCGGTACCCCCTTCCAGCCGTCCCGTCTCCGCTTCTCCCCCGATTCTAAATCTCAGCAGTCAAGAGCTGAAATGTCTACATTGAACTGATCCAGGGATTTAGCAGCTTCTGGCTTCACGGTCATTAAAATAACAGGGCTAGTTAATAAGAGGTGAATGGGGTCCCAATGGAGCGTGAAGCGGGGACTACAGCTAATCTGTAGGAGCCAAGCAGGCGGACCAGGACCACGGCCGCTTTCGAAGAGATCAAAACCCGGGCGGGAGCGCCTCACTGGGGTGGGAAACGCTCCCGCGGAGGGGAGCGTGGGAAGGAAGAACGGCGCAGTGCTCAGCCCCCACAGCGGCTACCTGCGAGCCGGCTGCCCCGCACTCGCCCATCCGGACAGGGCCGGCGGGCTGAGGATTTTGGGAGTCTTGGTCCTGCGCTCCGCCAGCACGCTTGGAGGCTGCCGGCACCGGTACCCCTGCAGCTGCCTCCTGCCTCTCTGCTTGTGCTCCCAGACCGCTCAAAGGGGACACCCCGAGCACGGAAGGCGCAGCTCCGCCGCGCGGGTGGGGAGCTCCCTTCTGCCAGGCGGGGCTTTCACCCCGTTTTGTTTCAGAGTTCAAAAATTAGAAAAGTAGAATTCGCCTCTCCGAAGGAAAACATGAAAACGCAAACCGGGATTCCTCGGGAAGCGTCAAACCCCGCTCGGCGGGACGGCGGGATAGCCGGGACAGAAAGGGATGGAGGGGGGGGCGGTGGAGCTCCGCGCTGCCCCAGGCCGGATCCCCCTCCTTAGTGCCACCCCTCCCCACGGTTCTCACCTCGCAGTCCTCTTCATACTTGACATTATCTGCTAGCTTCCACAACATGGCGTCCAGCGTCCAAACCAGGTGTGTGGTACCGAAAACAGACGAGAGCTCAGCCCCCCCCCACGGGCGGTAAATCCACGTCGGCGCTGGGGTAGAGGAGCTGCCCCCCGGACGGAGCTCAGTTGGCAGGCATGAAGGCAGATGACGGACTAAACCTCCGCGCTTATGGTCACTCGGGTTTTTTTCCCTGCCCAGACGCCCTTAATGGCAATAGGATTATCATAACTCCTCCCCAGGGATGGCTCGGGAGCCGCGGCCGCCAGCCATTCAGGAGAGAGCGCGCAGCCTCAAGCCACTCCTTCCGCGTTACTCTCCGCGCCCGCGGAGGAGTGAGGAGTCGGAACCGGACACCCCTCAGTGGTCCCTGAGCGCTTCTTGCGGAGCCCTGACCCGAGAAGAGGGGTCACGCGTGGACACCCCCTAACACCCCACTGCAAAGGGGCTGCCCCCAAAGTCCACCACGTGTTGGATTAGTTGTGTGTGGGGAGGGGGGGGTTATTTCGCATGGAAGGACTTTGCAGAGGTCGGCGTGGGGAGGCGCAGCTCCCAAGTCCCGTGTCATGACCCCCCTCCTCAGCTCGGAGGCTTCTGAGCGAAATAAACTCCCCAAAAGTCCTTGCAAAAGCGAAAAGGTCCGAGCGCCAGCCTGAGCCCAATCTGCATAATTGCCAAGAGTTTGAATTACTGATTACAGCTTGTAAGCTACCGATGTTTAAGGTATAATTTACTTAATTATCCGACAAGATTATTGCAGTTGTGCTGGATCCCCGGTAGGTAAAGCAGCACTGATTCAGCGTCCTCGATTCGGGGCTGCGGGAATGGTGCCACCGGTTCCTCGCATCTTTATAATTTTTATGTTTCTCCTAACGAAAATGAAGCCCGTCTGATCTTTTCGCTCTCACTCGGGGCTGGGGAAGCAGGTGGGAGGTGAGACAGACATTTTCGGATGCCGGGAGCTCACTTTCATTTAAGTTTTGAAAATACTTCCCTGCCAAATTGCTACCTTTCTGCAGCCATTTGATCTATGCAGTTATGGTGTCAGACAAAATGAACATCGTTTTCAACAGCAATGACTTCTCCCAATGTTTTAAGGTTCATCCGGATCGCTGCTCATTTACATGAGAGGAGCAAGTGGTTGGTTTTTTATGGCAGGGACAAAAGCTGACCCGGGGACTTGGGTTGGCCGCGGAGATGTGGGCTATCAGCGCCGGGACCAGCCGCCCCAGAGCTATTATTAAAGGCCGCAGATAGATCCACTCTTGAGGTTTAAACCTGTTCACACTTCTCCTTTTTTTTTCGTAAAGATCAGGGAACTAAAAAAAAGAAAGTAGAAAAATAACAATAATTAAAAAAAAAACCCCACAGGAATAATAATTAAAGCAAAAATTTCAAAACCACGCCAAAAAAAAAAAACAAAAAACCCAAAAACAAACACACACCACCATCCAACTAAATGAATGATGTAAAACTAAACCCGAGGAAGACGGGGGTGCTGGGGTAGCTGTTGGAGGTGTTATCTGCCTTATCTAGCACGCAGGTGCTGATTTGCAGCAGCTGCATTAAGTCCATCATCATCATCAGGGACTCCGCATTATCATTTTTGGCGGAGTCTCTATTTATATCCCCCCCCCTCCCCCCCCCGATGGTGTTTTTCTTCCAGGGATGCTTCTTTGAAATGCAGTTCGTGACGATTATTAGCAAGTGTGCTTGCGCTGCTCCTGGCGTCATTAAGACTGGGAATCTAAATAATAAAAGACAGGGGGAGCTTAAAGTTCATTTGTATTAAAGGGACAAGATGGATTTAAAAAGAAACGAGGAAGAGAACCGTAGAGCTTTCCCAGATTTGAGATCAGCCCATCTTCCTCCCGAAGAGTCCCTGTATTGTAGCAACGTTGGTCATTTTTATCAGAACCTCAGAAATCAAGTTTTCTTTCTGCTCAGAAATGTCACCCAAAGAGGGGGCCGTGATTTTCTCACTCTTTAGAATTGTAAAAGTCTGAACACCTTCGGTTTGCTTCCTTTGGTGGCCAGAATCACGGAGATGAATCCACCTTCTTATTATTTGCTGTGTATATGTAAATAATATTTATAAATAAAAGCGTGGAAGAGGATGAGGGATTTGTAAGAAATTACCTAAACAAGGAGACCAAAACAAGCACTTGGCTTCCTAGAAAACAATCCGAGAGAGCAGAGGAGACGCTAAACACTGCAAGTTTGAGACGAACTTTCCCGTGCATCCACTTGCTCCTCGGTCTCCGCTCGCAGCAGCGGCAGCTGCCGGCGATCGCACAGGGCTCGAGGCTCCGCAGTGAGCAGACAGCAGGGCACGGGCAGGCCCTGGCTCTGACAGCCGCCTCCCGCGGGGTGCCCGGCCGGGAGCAGCCTCCTCCGCGCCCGGCCCCTCTGCGCAGGTGATGCCGCCCCAGGGCCGAGCGCGGGTCCTGCCGCGGGTGCTCCCGAGGGATGCGCTGACGAAATAAACGGCAGGCACCGGGGCAGCTCAGCGGCGTGTCCTGCAGGGGGAACGGGCGGTTGGCATTAGCGCCTTTGGAGCCACGCTCTCGCCGAAGAGCGGCTTCCGCACCCTCCTCTCCCCTTTTACGCGCAATCCAGCAGAGTGGCGGGCTCACCGGGGCCACCGGCAAAGCTCGCCGGCGGCCGTGCCCCCCCCCCTCGGAGCCCTCCTTTTCCAGGGACCTGAAAGGCACCTGCAGCCAGGGCTGCTGCAGGGACCGGGCGCCTCCCCGGGTGCTCCCTTAGGGACCACGGGTCAGGGCTCTTCAGGAAACGAGCAGTCGGGGAAGCAGCTCCTGGCAGGTGGCAGCTTTATTGTTAAATAAATAAACACATGAAAATGGTGCCCTCACTTTGGGGACATGCCGTGTTTCCCATAAAAGGGAGTTCCTTGCTTCCTGGGGCTCAGTTCTCCGCACACCCCTCTTTTTAAGAGGACGCAGGTTCTCATGGGGGCCCACAAAGCCCCCGGAGGTGTGAGCACGCTCTCCGGAGGGAGCCAGAGCCACTGCCGAGCCTGTTGTCACATCCAGTATTTTTCCTATTTGGCAGCAATTAAAAGAGAGCGTGGGGATGCTAATTAGTTACATCCCTCTTCCTCTAAAAATTATTTAAACATACACATATCTTGTATCCTTAATGAGACTCCAGCAACCTGTCCGGGTTGTCGCCTCTGCTCCTCCAGCGCTGTACAAAGGGAGCTGCTGCCCCGCGGCCCCGGCAGTTTCCGTGTAACTTCCATGCCGAGCCTGCGGGGCGGAAAGCGCGGTGTCGTGTGTGTGTGTCCCGGCACGGAGCCTGCAGCACAGAGGGACAGAACACACCCTCCGCTTTACCCCCATAGCCGCGGCCCTCCGCGGCTGCCCCATGCCGGGGCCGCGGATACCTGAGCGCGGAGCTGCTCACTGCATACGCACCCTCTTCCCCCCCGCCCCGGCTTATGCCCCCCAACCCCGGCCACCACCCGGGCTCCCCAGCCCCGGAGCTCCCCCCGCCGGGCTCCTTTCTCGGCGGCTGCCTAGCACGGTCCTTCCCAGCTGCTGGACGGCTCCGATCTGCCCGAGGCGAAGCTGGGATGCTTTAAGGAGGTTTTTGCCGCAGATCCGCCGTTTTCCCTCCCTTTACGACGCCCCGGGGGATGAATGTGTGTGCTCGTGCTTCCCCGTGGCTGCTCGCACCGGGAGCATCCCTGACCTACGGGAACCTCTTCCCCGCCTTCCCCAGCCCCTGGAGGGCAGCGGTCGCTGGGGCGCCGCTGTCACAACTGCTTCGGCAGCGGCCCCGTCCGCCTCCACCTTCCCGAAGCTCCCTCAGCCCCGTCGGGCCCCATGGGCACCCACACCGGTGTCACACCGGTACTTGAGGTGCGGTGGGGGAGCCAGAAGCTGAAGGCGCCGGCCCCAGCCGTCGCTCTCCCGCAGCTTGTTCCCCAGCAGAGAAAGCGAAGATCTTTGGGAGAGCGAAGTGGGGTGCACCGTCGAGCGGCCACCACCTGCCCAGCTCTTGCCTCAGGTTCCAGCCACTGCAGGAGCCGAGAAGAAAGCGTGCCCACAGCGCGGCTAGTTTTCTCCCAGCCTATTAATTTGCTTAATAAACACGATTCCAGCTAAGTGTTCTTCCTGCTCCTTCCCAGTGCAGCTGCAGGAATAGAGTCCCCCGGCCAGAGCACACCGTGAGCCCGCAGCAGGAGAATGTGTTTAGCAATTCACGACTGAAGTGACAGACTGACGCTCTCGGGCCCTGGGTCAGGCGCTGGATGCGGCAGAGCTTCAGCAGCGATGTGCAGCTGCCTCGGGCTCCTGCAAAGGAGTTCCTCTGGCTTTTGCACTGCAGTTCTGTCAGTCTGGATGGTTTGCGGCAGGAGATGGATACCTGGGAAGCAGGGAGCTCACAGGCTGCCTGCAGCCATGGTGTGGGCCAGGAAAGAGCAAGACACAAATTCCCAGCCTGTCCCTGTCCTTGGGGCAGGGGATGACCACCACTGTATTTACCTCGGTCTTCTCATTCATAAACCAGGGTTAATGATCCCAGTGCTGGCCAGAGCTGTATTCCTATGAGCTGGGACCAAGGGAGACGTGGGAGCTGTGGTCCCCAAGGCCCTTGAATCTGTGCCCAGTGACCCTGAGGTACCTCCTTGGGGCTCTGACACTTGCCTGCAGAGGTGTGATCACTCGCTTCGGGAGACATGCTCTGATTAATTTTTATTCCCTACATTTTATACCCATTAGGAGTAGCAGTGCCAAGATCTTCATTGCTGTCAGCCATTGTGCTGCACCAAAGGATGTCCTTGCTGGACTGTGTGTGATTGAGCTCAGTTCGCTAGTGCAGGAAGCAGACTACACGTCAGAAAAAAAACCCAAGATCGAAAACCAGAAACAGTCAAACACCACAATGTTAAATGTGAAATCAGGATTCATAAATTTAGTTAGGCTCTTTTCTGGAAGCAAAAAGATAAACAGACTCTTGGCACAGTATGCATAATTCATACTTTATAAAATAAAGCCTTGGTGGATCGTACATTCCTACAGCTAATTGCTTACACTACAATAAGTAAAAAAAGCCCCAGTACCACAAAAAGAAAGAATCCCATAGCCTAAACCAGCAGAAAAGCAAGTATTTCAAAAACAGACACAGAAATGAGCTGAAAAAAATGTTGGTCAGCCCCATTCAAGCTGTAGCTAATACTATTCCTTCAATATGAGCCTCCCACTCCTTCTGCCCTTTTAGAAACAGGAGTGGACACTGTCACTGAGCTGTACTTGCACTGTGAAAACACCTGCCATGAGATGCTGTCTGTATTCTCTCTTCTGCTTTCAGAGTATACACAGCCCACATGATACCTTAAATGATGCACCATGTTTTAAGAAAACAGGTGCTGGGGCACAGCAGTGATGGTTTGGGGAAGGTTTTAGGCAGAGATGGGCACCAGGTACAAAAGGTCTTTTCCATCCCCAGCTTCGAGGGGTCCTGCAGCTTGTGCATCTTTAGGGAATTAATCAAGTGTGTCAAGTGTGTTTTTAAAATAGCCCCTTCTCCATGTAGACACACACATATACACAGATGTGCACGAGCTGAAAATCCTAATAGATAAATAACCGAAACACTTTCAAAGATGATTTCGAGCACAATATAAAGGAGCTCAGCAGAGACGCAGACAGTACCTGTGCAGTAAGAAAAGGATTTAGAGAACAGGCAGATGCCTTCTTTCCAGTTACCTTTCACTCTTCATTCATCTTAAAGGGGTGATGAAATCAGTAAACTGACCTCAGTGTCAGGGAAATGGGTCATGTGAGTTGAAGCTGACGATTTTCCCTGTAGGCAATGTAAAGAAGTAAAGAAAACAAATTCAGTTACTCTTACTTCCATAGTCCAGGTTCTTTAAGATTCCTAATCCCTCTAAACATCCAGTCTTCCCTGGAGCCCTCCATCAGAGCTGGGCTGGAGAAAATCTGAACTGTGTCAGATATTGGGGGAAAACCTTGGAAGGCCAAAGAGACAACCACAGAACTCTCAATCTCTTTGGCCTTTTTATCACTTAGCAGCAAAGCTGAACACAAGGACACTCTCCCCTTCCATGTCCCCTTTAAAAGATTACCACAGGTGTTTGCATACTTGTAATGCATTGGAAAATACAGAGGGTTTTGTGGCCTCACGTTTCCTCCTTTTGTGGTGTTTCTCCGTTGCTGATACTCTGGTGAGCTGCAGCTCTATTAGATGGCAAGATGAAGCAGAGCTGTACAGGGAGAAAGAATGAACGGCTGGCAAAAACTGCATCAGTCAAAATTCTACCCCTAATGCACCCTGTCATTTCTAATCACACTAATAAGGCACCAGTGAAGGGCTGTCAGCATTATGAAATATCAGGTGCTAGAAAATACCTCCAAATTCTCCCAAACCTGCTTCAAGCTGTGCTCTCAAGTACTTGACGTTGCAGGTGTATGTGCAGAGACAGGAGTCCGGGGTGATGCTGCGTGGCTCCTGTAGCAAATATATGCAGGCTGTGGACATTTTTTAAATAGAACTGTTTTCTTTTTCCATGCAAAATGATTTGCAAAGCTTCATGCAGGACTGCTGCAGCAAAGGCACAAAGGAGATACCCTGAGGTGAAAGAATGCATGCCACTTAGAAAGCTCTTATCTGTGTCCAGCTGATTGCACACGGATAAGATAGCAGAAGGACACAGACTTGGGATGTCCAGATGATTCTTCGTGTATTAAAAACCTGCATTCTTTGCTCTTTAGTGATAAAATGGAGGCAATAAGATTTGGAGTGCTTCAGTTCAAATCTAACTTGAGGCAGCATTTCAGGCATCTTCATTTGGGGGCTTCCAACCTTTTTTCTGCCACCCCTTTCCCCTCTGCCTGCACACATGCACCCATGCTCCAAGATTTCCCATCGTTGCTGTTGTTAATGGAGTTTTGCTTGGGAATATCACTGTGAACACGCAGCTGTGGCTCTCCATGCCTGACCCCTAGCTTGCTCTTTGCCTGTGCTACATTTCTACCCACTGAAGTAGTGAAAAATGCCCAGTACATATTGGTCCAGAAAAGTTTAAGTGCCATAACAAAGGTATTTGCTAGATTTCTAACCTCTAACATAGTTGCTTCAGAAAAGAGCCAAGTGTTCCCATCCCATGCAATTTAGGAGCCACAGTCCAAACACCGCCAGGCAACATAGTCCAAGCTCCTACTACTAGTACAAAAATCCATCACAGGGAAGCACAAAGCCAGTACAAATTCATACTACCAATGAAAATGTATTAAGAAAGAGGATGACTTTCATTTGGCAGCAGCAGTTTCTTGCTGCATAAGATGTCTTTTCCCACACCATTGCAGCCAGATCTGGTTCATCAGCCTGTCATTGAAACAAATTCACAAGAACTCCAAAGCTGACCCTATCCATGTGCTTTGACTGACTCAGCAGACAGGCAGCCCTGGGTCCACACTTGGCACTGTTAAATGAGTTGGTGGTCCAGAGAGCTGAGATGAGTGACTCTGGGAGCACGGCCTTGGGCAGCAGCCAGGGGAAGCCTACAAGGGCATGTGAGAAGAGCTGCTTCATCCCTCTGAGATGCTGGAAGTTTTGCCTAGGGGAGATGTTGGGCAAGGGTCTCTCAAGGAACAAGAGGGACCTTGGAGGGCAGGGAAGGCAGTTTTTACAGCTGAGCGCCGTATCGGTGCAAGATGGATGGCTGCCTTTGCCAACAAGCGTGATGCTGAGAGGAGAGCAATGAAGCTACCACTTCCTTGTGCTGTGCTGCATTAGAACTGAAAACAGTCACAGAAGCGAAACAAAACCAGCTCAGCTGAACAGATGCAAATCCAGCGGCAGACACAGGCACAAATCAGGTCAAGCTGCACCCATGCAAATTATGGGTTACCCCAGATCATACCATGTCCACACCAGAGGGTGTGTACTGGTGTGCTGCCAGAATGACCTGAGCTCCAGTCTGGGTCCGGGCTGTCAGGCAATGCTTGCCCTGAGGGGACCCTGGCAAACAGCCCCATTCAAGCATGGCCAGGCACTTGACAAGCCCCTCACCTAGCACCAGATGCACCCCTCCTTGGAGCCTCTGCCCACAGAGCTACACAGCAAAGGTGCAGAGAGAAGATGAACCAGCCCGAGGGGAATTTTGCCAGTATAGCTAGACCGATAAAGCACTCCTCTTGTGTAAACATGGAACACACCAGCTAAAGTGCTCTTCTGTCAGCATAGCTTATCCCAGCATAGTTTTGCCAAAGGAATCCTCGCTTGTGTTTCAGTGGGACTGTAAATCTGTTGTAGCGTGGTTAGGAGCCAAAGAAACATCACTGCAAACAGCACAAGTCTATTCATCCTCACCAGTTCAAGTTTGCTCCCAGGTTTCCAAGTCACAGTGGTGTTTTCCACCGCAGTGGCCAGCAAAATACAGCCAGGAGGCCAGGGTCCTCCAGAACCCCCCACGCCCTGGGAACACCCAGGCTCCTTGTCCATGCACAGGGCACCAGTTGCCACTTGCGCTTGTGGCTTCTTCCAGCAAAGCAAGCCAAACCTCACCAAGCCTGCAGTGCCTTCTGGAGCCCAGACCTGGCCCTGCTTAATAACTGCGGTGTGTAAATAATGACAGGGAGGCTTTCCAATGAATGGAAGGGAGGGTTGAGTTCACACTTCTGCTGCCACAGCTGCTGGCCAGTGGTGAGACTGGGTGAAAGAGCCCCAGTTATTGACTTGTCTAGTCATATATATACATATAAAGCTGCACTAACTGGGGAGGGGAAGGGTTTGAGTACTTGCTGTCTCAGCTTCTCTGGAGATCATGTTGTGCCCACGAGCCTGGTCAGTAGCAAGAGCCATGTCTGCACACATGCAGAGGAGAATTTACCTCTTCAGCAGTCTCAGACCAGCCAAACACCTACCATGCTCTGCTGGTCTTCTGCAGCTCTGCACTACCTATGCTGGCTGGCAGCATGCCATCTTCCTCTCCCAATCGTTGGGGATGTGGTGTGTCTTTGTTTATAGTGCGGAAGCAGGAAACACGGAAATGTAAAGCGTATCTACAAGCTACAAACACCTCCAGCTCGCCCTGCCCCTGCCCCAAGCTGGCCAGATGTGATCTGGAAGCTCCAGGAGCCCTTGCAGCACTCAACACACCAATTCCCCACCGGAGCAGGCACACTGGCTCCGGCAGAGCAATGACTGGCAGCCTCCCAAAACCACTGACACATCGAGCTGCTTCAGAGCAGGCACAGGGAAAGCTCCGGTCGCTGCAGACATACCCCAAGGGTCTTGCTCAACACAGGAAGGCTGTGATGGCAAAGAGGTGAGGCCGGCTCTGCTGAGACCTGGGCTGTGGCCACAGCCTCATCTCATTCCCTGGACACAGAAAGTCCCTGTAAGTGGATTGTGGCACATGGCTCCCCATGCACACACCTCCCTGGCTGGACCGGACCGTGCCTGAGACCTTTAGGCTCCAGTCTCAGGACTGCCTATGTGAAGCATGCAATTGATGCTCCTTTTAATTTTACCAGAGCTGGTGCCATTGCAAATGCCATTCTTATCTACCTAAGTACAGATCCTCTCCTGAATTGTTAACAATGTCATGTAGCAATTTGTTACATAAGCTCATTAAGTTTTTTAATGTATCTATGTTAATAGGGACGTAAATATGGAAATCTTAATTTGAAACCTGTTTCTGAAAGCATCAGCTAGGAGACTAGTCTGAGAAAAAGCAAACATGACCCAGGAATAGACAGGGACCTATGCAGGGTATAGGTATCACCGTGATGAGCAGAGCAGGAATGGGACTGTCAGGATGCCTGAGTTATACTCCTCACTCATCAGCTCTGTGACCCTCTAAAAGCACACTCTCAACAGAAGAACTTCAGTTACTTTGCACATTTCTTCCTATCCTTAGCTATGCTACAGCAGCAGGCTACTTTTATTTCTGTCATTTGTTTTCTCTTATTGCAGGTGGATGACTAACAAAAATGAAAGGACTCTGGTTCTCCAGAGGAACGACATTGACTGCAGCCCAGCTACCCCCAGTGAACAAAGAGAAATAGCAAAATGCATCAAAAAAGGGTTCAGCTACATTTCACCCACATTAATTTTCAGCATAATTTATAGTAGTAAATACTTTTTCAGGTATATTCACATTTGGATTGACCTTTTTAGTTTGATGGTTTAACATGGGAGAAGATTTACACACCTTGTGATCCTTCCCCAGAAGGAATGGGCCAGTTACTGAGTTCTCAGGCCAGGTTCATCTACTCTGGTTCCTCCACAATAGCTTCACCAGGAGCAGCTGTATAAGCTGTATTCGTTACACAGGCACATGAGGTAGGTTTATACTGCCACTGGTACATCACCACAACACTTTTGGTGCCTGCAGACGGAAGTTAACATCAAATTACCATGCTATGAAATTGGCTGCTTCACATTCATTCTCTGTGTAAGGCTACGCTGCCAGAAGATGCCAAATCCACTCTGAAGCCATCTGGGTGCCAAATGAGCAATTCCATGTCCCCATTGGAGCAAATTTCATCTGTTGGTTCAATTCTATTACATTTTTTCAAGGGGTGAATCAGTTGCGGTAATGGTGAAGTGCATACTAGAGCAGTATGAAGCATTGTGCTGGTATAAATGCTACACCATGTGCTCCATCACACAGAGATACACATGTCCTTGCACTCCTAATGCACATCGGATGTGTGATGCTGGACACTGCTGTAGCATCTGGATTCACTTACAGTGAATGTGGCCCCAGGCTGCTGTTCTGTAGGTTCTGCTGCACCAACCCAGCTCACCAGTGCCAAAGGTGGTAGTGAGAATTTCACTTTCATCTATTCCCACTCCTCTCTTTGGGCTCCCAGTAGCAAGATCCAGCTCCTGGCACTTGTTGGGCTTCTTCAGGCATTGTTTCTGCCAGATTAGTGACTTAAAGTGGCCCGTGGAGGACTCCCATGGAGACCCAACACCCAGCAGGCAGCTCCAGCCTTCAAATGTTCTTATTCCACAGCAGTTTCTACAGCGCTTTTCTACATCAGCCGCCCAGGACATTAAAATGCACTCCCCTCTCCCATCACCTTCTTTGTTAGAGAAGGAGGCTGTTTCTAAACCTAAGCTTTTTAAAGAAACATTTCAACATGCCACAAACACTGTAAAGTCCCTTGGATAAGGAGTGTCCCTCACTACATATGTATGTATACATACAGACATGTATAGATTTATATAGGTAAGACACATCATTGGTGGCAGCTGAGGGTGGGTGAAGGACAGGGGATTGCTCCTGCTCTCACAGCCCCTGTGTCTGCCAGACCAAGAAGACAGCCTGGCTTAGCCCAGCCTGATGCTGATTCAAGCCAAGGCTTCATTGTCCGTGATCAGAACTGTAACAGGGAAGGAATGGGCTGTTTTGGGCACATTTCACCATTCTCAGCTTTTATAAGCTCTTACTGACACCGTGGCATTGGCTGGAAATACCTGACCTTAAATCCAGCCTTTTCTAGCCATTGTACTCGTGAAAAACTTTCCTTTCCGTGTGATACTGGAGGTACCACTCCTGAGCCTGGAGCAGCAGAGCCCAGGCAAGCACTCACCTCTTCATCTCACTGCCGGACTTTCAAATGCAAATGCTGCCAAGTACTTTGCAGCCCTCATCCCTCAAAATAGCCATCTATTGTCATTGACAGCGATTGCGAAATACTGCCAGTTGATAGTTAGGCAATAATGACCAATGCGAAGGGTATTTCCTGGCTGTTAACTGGAGACTCCTGACCTGGAGGTCAGTATCAGTCACCCAGGAATTATTAAAACATGGAGGAGGAGGAGAGGCGCAGACCAAGAAGAGCAAACCCATCAGCTTTTAAGGTGGCCAGTGCTTTTCCATTGCACAACCCAGCAGGGAAAGGTACCTGTTTCCCACCTGCACCCGGCAGTAGCTCCCAATACTACTTGGCTCCATTCTCCCACGTACTTCCATTTCCCAACTAATCCTGTGATCATGAAGAAATGGGACATTAAATATTCAAGGATTATCTTCTTTTATCTATCATTTTTTTTTAATACGGCTGAAATGTGAAGATGCAATTAGCAATAAACTGGGCACCTGCTGGGCCTGTGTGTACTAAATCCTTCCCCACTTGTAAAAGGAAGATTTACATCTACTCTTCTGGTTTAAAATTTGTCCCTTTCTCCCATTTAACCCTTGTGCTTGCTCTGCTCTCCCTCACAGGTGACCGCATTTCAGTACAATGGCTTTTCCGGGTTAATTAAACTAATGTGAGTTGCTGTATTTCCTAAGGGGTGACCGTATGAAATACTGTGTGTTTCTACAGAGAGAAGCACCCAAGTGCAAACTGGCTCTGGTTAGAGGGCTGCCAGCAACACATTAACCTCTCCAGCATGGCTATGGGCCAAAACTTGCAGGCCATGTCTGAAGGACAAGTAGCAACAAAAATTAACATCCCCATGCCCTACTTACCCACATGGACTCTGTCAAATGAGCACCACTCCAAGCATACTTGGGAGTGAATGTAGGGAGCAAAGAATCAGTCAAGTTGACATGGGGTGGGAATCCCCTTTTTCCTTGCAGGGAAGAGGATGCTGCCACTTGTGTGGTGGCCCAGTCACTTGTACTGATACCCAAGTCACCAGCTCATACAACAGCAAAGAGCTGGGGGACTCTCCTTCCCTCCTGCAAATCTTGCATGTGTGTCTTCAAACTTCTCTGGGTAAAACTCCTTATGATCGTACCTTGGTAAGCTCAGACAAAATAAATGAGAAGTTTATGAGAATGTATGAAGTTCATAGAATCATAGAATAGTTAGGGTTGAAAAGGACCTTAAGATCATCCAGTTCCAACCCCCCTGCCATGGGCAGGGACACCTCACACTAAACCATGTCACCCAAGGCTCTGTCCAACCTGGCCTTGAACACTGCCAGGGATGGAGCATTCACAGCTTCCCTGGGCAACCCATTCCAGTGCTTCACCACCCTCACAATAAAGAAGTTCTTCCTTATATCTAACCTGAGCTTCCCCTGTTCAAGGCAGAGCGCTAGCTGCTGTGGCTGTCTGCCCACATCTACAGCTGTCCAGAAAGGTTTGCCAATTCCTGAGGACCTCCCTGGGTGACCACTCTGAGATGTCTGCAGATTAGTAGTAGTAAATGGTCATACACAGGCTGTTAAGTACTAAATAGGATGTTTTAAATTCACATCCTTAACCCACTGTAGCTTTCATGCTTGCACTTAGATTTTGGCTAAAGAAACAGTAGTAAGATAATACAGAGGGAGTTGCCATGTTCAGAGCATTGAACGTTTAGGGTATAAATGTAAATAGCTAAAACCGTGGCCCAAAGTTTGCAGTCTTTTTTATTGACCCGTCCTTAGCAGATCCACAAATAGGCAAGGTTTACTGCTTGTAAACAGGTAGAGGTGAGCAGAAACTCCATCCTTAGCTGTGAGATGATAACAACCCATGGATCCTGCAGCACTGTCAGCTTTGGCCTGTGGCCTTACTTACAATATTCCTGAACTTTATCCATGCTCCCAAACCAAGCTATGATCTTGGTGAAAGCAAGAGATATGAGCACAGAGAAGTTTCACCTCCATCACAAAGCAATTGGGTTATTACCTGTAACCGCAGCTGCTCCTATCAATGTCTCCCATCAACCAGCAGCCAAAATAATACTGAAAAATTAACCCATTCAAGCAAACCTACCTTGTTTTTTTGTTTTTTGTTTTTTTTTTTTTAACCTAGTATTCCCTATTCCTTCCCGCCTGAGGGTTGCTCTGAGCAGCCCCATTTAATACACACCGTATCCAAATGATCTGTCAGATCATCTCACCTGGTTGCAGGTGTGAGTCAGGGTGTTCCTCTCCTTTCCTGTCCAGCTTTGTCTCCCATTCCCAGAAAAAGCAGGTAAGTCCTGTTATCCTGTCTGGAGAGCGCTGATTGTTTACTGTGATTTTTCAAGCCAATCATGATACACTGGTCCCAGAATTACTGAATATGAGTGGCTTTTCTGGAACACCACTTGGGGATCAGAATTCACTCACTTCTTTTCCCCAGGTGATATTGTTCCCTTGGGTGGGTACGTTAAACCAGCAACACCAGCAGGAGAATTAAAGGACCTGTTATACTCTGGTGCAAGGAGGTTTTCCCATTCTTCATGGGGAGCACAAAGCCCTTGAAACTTATTAGGAGTCATACCAAGCAGGATTTATATGCAGCCGAGATTGATGAGCTATGTTATGCTACCTTTAACAAAATATCACAAAGTGATCCACACCCAGCACAAATCAGGGAATAAAGGCTTTTAACAGACAGTTGCTGCTTGTGAATTCTTTAGAAAATATTCCATCCTGTCTCTCCAAAAGATTGGTGAGGAATTTACAAACGGCCTAATCCCCCCCTAATCCTTTAAAATGCCGAGCTGTGATAGCACAGGCTGTTTTGTGATTATGTGTCTTCGAGCGCTTGTTTAGATACTTATTAAGAGATACCAACTCGGTTTTGTCATAGAAAGAGAAAATTGCTTGATGTTTTTGTTGCACTTTACATTCTTCTGAAAAGAAGCATCAGTTCTGCTTGGAAAGGCAAATCCTCCCCATCCTGCCTCATAGCACTGCCACGGCTTTTGGGGACAACCAGGAGCTCTTCTCCACAGAGGAGGCCACCACGTACTTGAGGTCAGTTGAAGATGCAAGCAGAGAAATGCTCCTCTCCTTGCTCCCTGCCCCAGCTGCTTCTCCTTTGAGCATGGGGATAGCAATGGCCCAACCTTTTAAGACCTACATAGAAGCTCTACAGAAAGCACAGGGTATTATTACACTGTTTGGTTGTGCCCTTAGCAAGCACTAGTGGAGACTATGCCTGTTTTAAGTTGAGTGATATTTCTGTGTACACAGATAACCAGGGCAGAGCCAGCTTTTAACTGCTCATATGTTTTTAATTAGAGCTGCATTTTTAATCCTTTTAATTTGTATCTCTTTCTTAACAACCCCAGCTTGGCAAAGGTTGAAAAGGAATAAGTTTCATTTGAATATTGGGTAAAACTTGGTAACAGCAGAGCAGATTGTTTAGCAAAGAGGTTACAGCATGCTCCTTAAAGACTATGGGTAACAGTTTGGCTCTATAAAACTCTGGCGCTAGCTAAGCCTGGTTTTTCATCTTTGAAAATAATTTCAGAGAAGCTTAATAAAAAAAGCACACTTGGTACTCAATAATCCAAGCTTGCTATGGGAAGTTGAAACAAATCAATGAGGTGTTATTTACCTGCAATCTCAAGGCAAGGAAAATCATAGCAACATTGATTAGTTTTTACAGCACAGTTCTGAAATCTAGCTGCAATCGTGTTGTGTATTCTTGTTTAACTTTTGTTGCCCAAAAGGAGAAAAAGTCATTGCAGACTACTGCAATCCCTGCTGATGAAAGGAAACGTCCTCAGAGGTTAAAAAAAAAACACCCTAAAGGAATGCTCCAAGCTGAATTAGTGAAAACAGTTTTAGTAATCTCCAAATCTTGAACCCAGAGCTTATAGAGAAGAATGAATCTATTTCACAAGCATTTGCTGGTTTGTTTCAGATAGACTTGAAGATTCATTTCAGAAAAAAAACCCAAAACCCTGCCATTAAATAGAAGGTAGCTTTGAAAGATAAAAATCAGCAAGTTTTAATTGTAACAGCCACCACGGATTTTGCCCAACATACTGGTAGACCTCAGTGCCTGCTGATATCATAGGGAGACAGAGCAGACTCCTCAGCCAGGTGGCTGTGGTTTGGAAGGAACAAGGCAAAGAGATCACGTCAAACACAGTGATTTTCAAAGTCAAGATTTTCTTGATGGTTTTGCTGGGCCATCAAAAACCACATTCTGGTGTTAAAAATGACCACACTGGAAAGCTGTCTGCACCCTCCAGAGGACAACTGTTCAAACTCCATTCAGAATACACAAATAGGCATTTGCTGGTTTTAGTGTATCTGCTATTGGAGGTCAGTTCTCAGCATCTTTCGTTTTGGTGATCACACCTTCCAGAGGATGCTGGGCATCACCATGTAGTCAATAAAATTTATTTTTCTTCATTACCATGCTCAGGTCATGTAGAAATAGCCCATGAGCCCCAGAGGCTGCTGGAGCTGGCTGGAAGGTAGCAGTATAGATTCAAAAAGGCCAAGTGTAAAAGCAATGGCTTAATTTACGCTCTGGCAAATCACAGCATCCTTATCCTCAGGACAACTCTCACACCACCAGCAGCAATGCAAGCTTCCACATGACCTCATTTTTCATTTCTGAAGATGCCCTCTGTCCAAACTGCAGCACCAAGGTTGTTCATTCACTTCTGATATGATTCAATATGAATTCTTGTGCCAGATGCAGAAGGCTCACTACTACTTTCAGGCAGCATTCTTTACCCTGCGAGTGCCCATGTCTATACTTACCTTAACTATGAAGGCATGTCTCTGCATGAAACCTGTTGCAGCTGTTGCATATCTGCATGAAGTGATCTTCAACAGTCATTGTGCGAGCAGCATGTCTGCACAACTTTGATTCTCTCTGACTACTCCAGTTTTGTCTCGAATTGTTGTGGCCACATAGCACTGGGATGTTTTGAAACCAATAATCAGTGCTCTGGTCAAACTGCTTGCTCAACATTGCTCCACGTCTGTGCTGTCCATGTTTGATGGGGCATTTCATGCTGGGTATTATATGATACTTCCCAGAAGGCATCAGAGTTCTCAGACAAAATTATATAGTTTTCGTAATTCCTTTTGCTCATCCCATCACTCAGTTGTTTTCATATACCCCATTTTCTGTCATTGTGGAAGAACAAGGATAATCCTTGTGATCATGAAATCCCACCATCCTAGAAAAGCACACAAACCTTACCACACCAGCAGAGGGTTGCAATGGCTTAGTGCAGAGGGATATAGGGCAGAGTACTGCAAATACACCACTTCCAGTTCTACTAGGAAAAAGCTAACCAGTGTGATATTGAGAGTTCAGCTGTCGAGGAGAACTCTTTCTCGAAGAGATAAACCTCAGAAGGGGATTCTAACAATAAGACATACTGCTACAACATGGACAGGGGCTGGGCCAATGAATACACTGTCTTAGGAGGTACAGGTGGTGTGGTCCCATCCTATTTCCATGTGTCAGGGTGCAAAATAGCATGTGACAGACACAGCACCATCACAATGACAATTTGCATGTGCAGGGGGTCAGAGTTGTATTCTGCCTTTCTAAGTACAGGCAATGGTAGTTTGATCCTTCTGGAGTCAAACACAAAGGATTTCATTATTCTGGCTGTTTGGCAGTGGAGAAATGGTCCAACTCTGGCACAGCTCCACTGACAAGCCTGTCCCCAAGAGCAGTATCTGGTGCAAAGCAGTAGCTCCACAGAGCCAGCAAAGCAACCAGAGCAAACAGGGGAAGAGATCCACCAGTGCTCCTCATTTCATACTCCTGCTTTACTGATGAATCACCAAAATTGAAGCCCATTTCCAAAGCAGACTGACAATGTACTCAAATACAAGGAGGTTCACATCACGCACTGCTTCCAGACACAAAGGTCTTCAGTGTGAGTGAGCACGAAACAACCTACAGTGATGGGAATGGGAGCTAATCCCCCCTGACTGTGAGAGGCATGGCTGTCCCAGCAAAAGCACAACGTGCTCTCAGTGGCACCATGACTTCCACCAGGCTGGCAAGCTGCTGGAGCACACTGCCCTTCCAGCACTGCCCTGTGCTTCCTCAGCTGTTTGCTCAGGCCCCTAACACCAAGAGAAAACAGAAGCAACGTTTACCAGCCTGTACCAGCTGTAGCCCACAACATGAAGGACCATGATAAAAGCAGAGCAAGTGCCTCCCTGATACCCTACTCCCTGCAATGTGCCTGCAGTGTATGGCTCTGAAGCCATACACTGATGCCAACCAACAGCTTGAGTAGGATGTCCTAGACCTAGCAAGCAAGCCAGATCATTGTGCCATCTCCTCAAAAAATCCTTCTCTGCCTTTGATATGTTAATCCAGCATAAGGCAAATTCTCCCATTAGAATATAGTCCATTCTGGTCTCTATGCAATCTGCATTATCCAGTTCAAAGTTAAATTAAAAATCCCAACCTGTGTGAATGTTGCAATCACATTATGAAATCTGTAAATCTATTTTTAATGTCTTAATGCTGCTCTAGTTGAACAAGGCAAAGAGACTTCTGCATTGCATTTGCTTTGCACTTTTTTAGATTCTCATGCACTAGTTAAATATTCACTCTGCAGTGGTTGCATTTCCAGTACTGCAAGACCCTAAAATAGAAGACAAGTTTTTCTTTCCCTCTTTTGTGTTTAAAATTCCAACTACAGGCAACTTGACTTGGAGATCTCTCCAAATCAAATGTGGAGTGCTAAACATTGCAAGGAGAGCTGCTGAAAACGTTTCAATGTAATACAGATGCCAGAAAATAGGATTGAAATCGCAAACACACAGCTATTGGCAGCGGGTTCAGGGGGTGATGGAGCCAAATATTTTATTTCATTTCAAATTTAAGATATATTAAATGTTAATTCTGTGAGTAGCTTGTTTTTAAGAACGAAAGTATTTGGACATAGCTGGAACAACTCAAGCAATGGGCACAACTCAACTATCCCAAAACAACATTTTACAGAACATTACTTCAGGGAGTTTGCACTTTTCCTCCTCATCTGGAATGGCAGCAAGCTCTGAAGCACTGGAATTTTCTGTGAAACGAAAACTCAGTCAAATGCTGTTGTTTTCCCTTCAGAGTCATCCTATTAAAACTGCCTCTGCACTGGCTTCTCCTTTTTGCACTCCATCTCTATATTACCACTAGTATTTCTCCACTCACAAGTATGATGTGGTCCCTCATATTAAGCTCATACAAACTGTATACATCCAAAGAAGAGGGAAAGGACAATAGAGACCACAGATTTATTCTGTGATCACAGGATCTTCAAGGCAGGCACTAGATCAAAATTCTGTGCTATCCAGACCATGTGCAGCCGTTATTGCTGCATGGACGCCTGTGTGATGCTGTAACATCATTTACTCAGTGTTACACAGAGTTACAGGAAATCAATGTTTCTGTAACAGAAGGGAAAGCTTTAGCGCTACTGCTATCATAGAATCACATATGGGTTTTGTGTTGGAAGGGACCTGAAAGCGTTTCTAGTTCCAACCCCTGCCAGAGGCAGGGACACCTTCCACTAGAGCAGCTTGCTCCAAGCTCCTGTGTCCAATCTGCCCTTGAACACTGCCAGGGATAGGGCAGCCACAGCTTCTCTGGGCACCCTGTGCCAGTGCCTCAGCACCCTCACAGGGAAGAGCTTCTGCCTAAGAAGTCACCTCAATCTCCTCTCAGTTTAAAGCCATTCCCCTTGTCCTGTCCCTACAGGCCCCTGTGCAAACCCCCTCTCCAGGTTTCCTGTAGCCCCTTTAGGCACTGGGGCTGCTCTAAGGTCTTCCCTTATGGAGCCTTCTCTTCTCCAGGCTGAACCATTCCAGCTCTCTCAGCCGGGCTCCAGAGCAGAGCTGCTCCAGCCCTCGGATCTTACCGAACAGCATTTATTAAGCTTGAAAAGCGGAGATGACTGACAGCACAGTGAGGGAGTTTGAGAAACTTTGGGCAGCAGAGAAAGGAACAGGAAGTTTTAGAAGGGAAGAAGCTCAGTTCGGGCTTTGCGAGGGTGCCTCCAGGCCGGTGCCGCATCCCCGCTGCTCCCGGCCGTTCCCTGAGCTGGACTTCGGGTGCCACCGCATGGATAACGCGGCCAAGTGCAGCTCTTGTTCTGTCCATGCCCGCAAAGCCAAAAGCGGGCGGAGGGAGGAAGCGGGGGAATAGAGGGAAGAAAAACCCAACCAAGTGTGAAGGAATAGATCCAGTTCTGCGACACAACCTCCTGCGGCTGCACTCGGCGACCCCCACTTAGCTCCCGGGATGCTTTTACAGCACCTGAGATGCTTCAGATGCACCCCTGCCTGCTCACTGCTTCGGAGGCTGCATTCACCAGGAGCGCACCCTCACAGGTACTTGTGCTCAGGCAGCCGGTGTGTGTGTGACACTAAATCTTCACCCATTCGGTCAAATTCCGGCTCTTCCCTGCGGTTTGTGAGCCTCTCGCCCCTGCCCGGCGCAGCTGGCAGCAGCCAGTCCGACGGCGATGTTCGAGACTGTTTAATGATTCCTTTAAGAATGGAAACATGCAAACCAAATGAGCTTTGAGTAGCTTAAATCTCAATGGGGAAGTAAATGGCTACAGCTTAAGAGAATCCAACCAGCCCAGCATGCCCGCTGCTGACCACAATTCAAAGGCTAGCAGATTCTGTTTCACTGAATTAAACAAGAGTCCTTGTTCAAATATTAGGAAAGCCAAGAAAAAACGTTCTTGGAGAAACAAATCCTGCTGTGCTGGATCAGCTCCATGGACTAACTAATCCGGGATTCTGTCCTAGGAATCACCAGCACCAAATATCTCTGGAAAAGTGCAAGATACAGATACCTCATCTCCAACCACAGGGATGTCAAGGGTCAAGGGAAACATTTACAATATAGAAAAACTAGTTGGTCTGAAGTGACTACCATGAAAAAATAGTTCGACTTCATAAGCTTGGACAGATAATGCAGTTTTGATGACTGAGTTTTCATCTTTCTTAGTGTTATTTATTGGTCTCAGTCAGATCCCAGCAGGGAAGAGGAGGGCCAGCTTCAAAGGACAGTGATGGGCTTACTAAAAATACATGTAATCACGTTAGGAATACCACTTTCTCCCAAGTAACATATAATGCAAAGCCTGATTGGCAGCTGCTGCTTGAACAGCCAGGATGGGAGCTAGGACATGGCATTTGGCACTGGATGGGGAGGGGAACTGATGGGGGTGAGAAAAGCATATGCAGGTATCCCCACTGACCTGGCCAGTGCTAATAATCATTGCCATTCATAAGCATAAGAGGAGTCAAGTATTCCCACCCCCACCACCCCACCATTTAAAAAGTATCTGACCTAATTATTACTATCCCTGTTGTGTAAATTCAGCACTTTGTCAGTCTGAATAAATGTACATTAGCCTTAACATGAGTTAAACAAGTTTAAACAATGAAGAAGGCTCTGCAAAGCTCCCTTGCTTTTTAACTTATTTGACACCACACTAAAGAGCCCATTTAGACTAAAGAGTTCAGCACATTTTGGGACCCATTAAATACCCAGGTTGAGACTAGATATTCCCTTTTTCTTTTTTTAATTTGTCCTGCCTTGTTGCTAAAGTCAGCATAATTGAGCAATAAGCTGCTTTGCATTTCTTTAGCTTTGTAGGCAAGTTGGAGAAAGCTACACCCATCCCATTCCACACAGCCCTTTCCATGCTAATACAGACATCCCTACTTATCAGTGCAAAGTGGATACTCAGTGATTCCTCAGAATTACTTTTAATTAAAAAAGAGGAAACTCATGGCATAAAAATGTGACATCCATTAGGAAAACTTACCCTGTCAAATTGTTTCTATTTTAGGCTAACAACATACTTCTTCCCAGAGCCAAGTCAGCCTTTGACAGCCCACAGAAAAACATTCCTTTTCTCCTATTTACAAATTACACTGTACCCTGATAGGGACACCTTCCATCCTCCAGACATAATAATTAAGAGATCTGCATACAGTGGGGAGATAACTAACATGAGAGAAGGGAGAAAAAGATCGGGAGAGAAAGATCTATCTGAGGTCATGAAAAGAAAGGAAGGACCTTCTTAGCAGTATCATGAAAGACTGAACATCTTGAACAAGCTGCCCAGAGAAGCTGTGGCTGCCCCATCCCTGGCAGTGTTCAAGGCCTGGTTGGACGGGGCTTGGAGCAAGCTGCTCTGGTGGAAGGTGTCCCTGCCTGTGGCAGGGGATTGGAACTGAATGAGCTTTAAGGTCCCTTCCAACCCAAATAAATCTGTGAATCTATGATATGCTCTCCACTGTGGATATAACTCTGCTCTTTAAAAACTGTCACACAGGGAGGAAAATAAGTCAATCACACAGTGACAAGCTATGAGCCTACCCTGACTCAAACTGCCACCAAATTCAGGACACAGCCTGGAAGATGGAGAATGTTCAGCTGGGTGAGGCTGCCTGTCTGGCTGTGTAACAGCAGCAAATTAGCCCCAGAGAGCAAACAGGGCTGCAAAACCAGAGCATCCATCACCCAGATCATTCTCTGTTCCCTGCTTTCCTGATCATCATCAAGCAAAGCACTGTCTGATTTCTGTAGGCAGCGGATAAGGGGTGGCAAATGAGAATGAACAAAGGGAAAACCAGGTGGAAGAAGCAGTCCTGCAGCCTGACAGACAAATGCTTTACAAGGGTAAGGGGTTGGTTTTCACCAACTCGGACCCTTAACTTTTGAGAAAACCTCTTGGAGACACCACAAGTACCACACAAGGGTTGAGTTCTGCTGGATGGGTTACAAAGAGCTGGTAGGGCAACATTTAAAAATGAGAATTTCATTTTCCTCAATGTCACAATGAAATCGGCTCTTCCCCAAAAAAAGATCTGTGGTCAATCTGCAAATTGAATTCTGTCACTGACCTGTAAGAGATAGTTTAATCCACATGAAGTTAAATGCTTGACAAAACCACAGCTATGAAATTGTTAGCAGTACCTCCACAGTAACTGGGCAGTTGGATGGATATTTAGATTTAAATTCTGGTTTACAGGCAGAATTCCCATCAGTTGCAGATGGATTAGGATTCCATCCCTCTTGCTCATTTTGAAAGTTGGTAAAGTATAAAATGCAGAAAAAAACCCAACTCAATTATAACTTCTAGCTGTCAGGAAGGAATTATATCAGTTCCATCTTACAGAAGGAAATCTGTGCTGTCTAGCAGTAATCAGTTCCATATTTGTGAAGCCTTCCAACAAAACACTTTTTGTCTATGATTTGTATTCATCTTGGACACAGATTTCAGACCCTCTGTGGACTGCGATGTATAAACAGCCCTTTTATTTTTAAATGCAACTAAGAAACTATTTGGCAGGGTCACTGCAGTTCTGAATCTGAAGCAAAATATACCAACTGCAACTGGCGTCTGGGCTGCAAAGCAAGCAAGATGGGACACTTAAAGACAATTGTGCTCGCTCAGTTCAGCTAAGAATAGGACATTAATAAGAAATATTTTAATGTTTTAAAGGGAATGTTAAGCTTTTTTTGGGTCAATTTCACAGGCATGTGATGATCTCATGACATGGACCTTAGAGACTGAAGCAGAGAGGTTCCGAGAGTCCAATAAAATCTCCCACCCATCTGAGCAAACGGCATGCATTTTCTCACTGTACACCTCCCAAACTCTATTCCCATTAGAGAGAAGATAGTTCTATGATTACTTCTAAAACAAAATATAGTCAAGGGAAATAAAATGTCACATATACTTACAGAACAAACTCTGTCCTTTGAAGCTCACTATTCAATAACTACAGTTTTATCCTCAGGATGTCACAATCTCAGTCTTTCCAGAAAAGATACTCCATGTTGCTCTTCTTCAAAAGTCTTCCCAATGTCTGTTGGGGTACTCCTTTTTGTCTGAATGATTTTAGTCTAATTTTCTAGAGATTCAGGGCTGCTACACCCTCAGCTGTATCAGCAATGTTATAAAACATTATTTAACTTCAACTAATGTTCTCAGAGATGTAACACCCTTGAAGACACTCTGGTTTTAGAGGTCTTGTGGAAATAAATGGCTGGAGAGATGAGGCCTTCAACAACAATGTCCTTACAGAGAGACGGGCTGCAGAGCTCAGCACTACCCACCAGCAGGCTGATCAGCACATACCTCCAGCCTGCTAGTAAAAATACACCGGGCAGAGCTGATGGTACTAGAACATGGTGAGGTCAGGAGATGTGCAAAAAATGGAGGCTAGGGAGTGAAGGAAGGAAGTCACCTTCTACTGCAGCGTGCAGGAGCCAGGGAAGAGCAATCTGTCCCAAACCCACTTTTGTCAGCTCGAGAGCGTTCGGCACACAAGGTTTAGTGCTTACTGTCCTCTGTGAAGGCAAAAAGCCATAGCATCAGCACCTCCATTCCTCTTCGCAGGTCAGCCCATGGTGCAGGAGAGCACAAGGTGGTTTGTCAAGCCGCAGGAGGGGACTGAGGCTGCTCCACCATGCCTGAGTCTACAGGTGCTGTGATGGATCACTGGGGATGAGGAGAAAGGTTTTGTATACCCCATGGAACAGCATGAATCTCACATCCAATTTGGTGTGAGTAGGGAACAAAACTGTAACACTGAACATGGACAGCAGGCTGACCTTGCTAAGTGTGAATGTGTGAACACCCTCACATTGTCAGATTGAAAGGTACCAAAATCAGAAGGACTGAATGCTCAGCAAGTGTGCAGGACAACAGGCAGCTCACAGGACTGTAACAGGATATATGGCTGCACAGTATACACCCAGCATTTGATTACTGGGCTATGTGAAGGAAGTTGTTCAATTTCATTCCAGTTCCCAGTGGGCAGGTTCCACCTCACACACACACACACACACACACACACACACACACACACACTCTCCCCCTATTATACAACTGACACTAATTAGATCCTTTTTAAGCTCTTCAGAAGGGAGGCCAAGGCTTGAACATCACGGAAACAGAATTAACTGTTCTGCGAACTCCTAGAACAGAGACACATGGATGTAATGCTGTGGGAGACTAATGGGGCATCTCAGAAAATATAGGTTTTAGATTCTAAGACTTCTGCAGTCTTCAACTTTCACCAACATTCAAATTCACCTATATTAAAAGAAAATTAAATTGCCCTCCCCCACAAAAAGCAAACCACAACAAAGCAAACATCCTCCAGCAAACTATTTGCTTGCATCTATTAAAACTTGCCAAGTCAACGTTCCAGTCTCAACTGCCTAGCTGAGCCTGCCAGCAACAGAAGTGTCAGTTTTTTGCTCCTCTATTTTACATTAACAAAAGTCAATTGTGGCGATGAACTGCATTACATGCCAACAATATATCACATTCCTTCACAGCTGGTTTTTGTAAAGGGAAGGAAAAGACCTCAGTAGTCACTGACAACACTTTCATAAACCATAAACACTTTAAGAACTCCATCTGCAAATTCAGGATGGCAAACTCCCAAACAAAATCCTATCCAAGTGGCAGAACACAAACTACCAATTCCAGATAATAAACTCAAGTGTGTATGAGCAATCCATACATTAACCAAATTATGGTAGTCACGAACTTAATAGATGAGCCAGTCAGACTGAAAGAAAGAAGTCACTACTATTTCCTGCCCCAACAAGCAGGAAAGCCTGTTCCGAAGCCGTCAGGCTGGACTTTGCCTAACAAGTTATCAAGAAAAGGGAAACAAAACTATGTATTATGTTGTGTTGTATTCTTTAGCAAAGTAATAGCTTGATCACAAGAATTAAGTTAATTCCTCTTAGGATTTACCACTGATTTAAATAGAAGAATAATGCATTCCTTTAAAGCACTAATAGGACTTTAACGTGTATTGTCAAAACAGACTGCAAATGAAGGCCTTACTATAGTATATCTTTTAGTGTAGTAATTTCATTATCTGTAACTAACAACTAATAAAGGTTAATAATGAAGTGGAAAAGAATACAGAACAAGGAGAACAAAGCTGATTCTTAGACATGCATACAAACCATGGCCGAGTTCTTCCTGGAAGCTCAAATAAACCTCAAACTGTTTGATGTGATGTATATAGGCATTCCCATCGTTGGAAACCAAAACTGCTTACCACCATACAAATTCTGCAACAAGCCAATTTTTAATTATACTTATCAAAATAATAATAAAATCCTAGCAGCTTCATTCAACACACCTGAATCCTGGAGACCACCTACACAACTGTAAACACAGCATTTGAACCTGGAATTCACTGTTGCCAATGAGAAATGGGGACAGTTTTAAATATAAATTATGAGGATAATGAATCATTTTTACACACAAGGTAACAATGTAACATCATGCAGTGGTTTTACAAGCCTCCTACTTTCTGCATTTCTATTCTGGTTAGTTTGTGCCAAGATTATAAAAGCGTATTTTAACAGAGGAAGAGAAGTTGAAAGGGTTCCATCCTTCCCTCTGGTCATTTCACGTCGTTATTATTGGATTCAAATATTCAGCTGCTATGGAACTGCTATGGAACATTAACATTTTAAAAGAATTCCTGCCTTTGGAAAATAGCTAAGAATACAAGGGGCAAAGGAAGTGTTGTAGCACTGACCAAATAAGCGCTTGTCTATCAGTTCAACTGAACATGAAGCATTAAGATCACACAACAAGAGCAAGTTTCATTTAAATCAACATCACAGGGAACAAAAGTATAAATATAAAAGCAAAACTGAGTGAGTACTACACCTAGCATCTTCCTGTAACAAGCAGTCGTTGCTTCCTGGTAAGAGTTTTATGTTAAGAAACGTATGCTGCAGATGTGAAAGCAGCACATTTCAGTTGCCCGCAAAGTGCAAGAGAAACGTTTGCAAAAGCTAATCCAGCCTGGCACAGTTCCCTCCATCAGTCACCAGTGGATTTGATTCCCCTGACACTGGTGCCCACTTGTTCCTCCCTAAAAAGCCAGTTAAGATCTGCCTGTTCCTGTTCTGTCACCACTCATTTCTCTCTCACCCTGTGCAAATGCTTGTATTTTCATGTAAGCTGCCAAATTCAAAATGGCAAATTGCTCCTCAGAGTTACACAGAACCTTACTGTTTCAGCAGAAAAATAAGGAAACTCGTAAGTTTGTTCCATTGTATTCTGATCCTCTGAAAAAAGAAAGCTCACACCTGGTAATTCTAACTTTAAAACATACACCCAAAAAGAAAACCCTCAAAACCTTTCTGGGGAAACCCCAGAAAGCTATCGCAGGCTCATCTTTATAGATAACGATTTACAAGGGAATACTTGGTTATTAAAAACAGCCTACAACAACATGTACAAGAAGAATGCTGTACAAACAGTTTCATTATTATCCATTCATGTGCTCCATCAAAAGGCAAATTACTTGAAAATACTTACAGAACCTTTAAGAAACATACTAGCTCTACCTAGTTAGCTGTCAGAAAATTCAAAAAAATGTGGATTTCTGTACTAATACATTGAAAACTATAATTATAGTTGCAGCAAATGTCAAATATGAGGCAGGAATTGTTTCCTGTGAGGGTGGCAAGGAACAGGTTGCCCGAAGAAGCTATTAAAGGCCTAGCTGGATGGGGCTTTGAGCAACCTGATCTGCAGACAAAGATGTTGCTGCCCATGGCAGGCAGTTGGCACAGGATGATCTTTAAGGTCCCTTCCAACCCCAATCATTTCTTGATTCTATGATAACAGAAGAGTACAGTAGGCAGATCCTCGTCCCCTCACTGTTACTGAGGACACTAGCTACTGTGAGTAAGAATGACAGTGTTGAACTGGGAGAAGAAAAATTTATGTGCAGATAATCCACCTTAAAATCAGGTCTGCTGATACAGCATGCGTTCTGATGATCTATTTCTTATTTAATAGAAGCTGCAACTAATGCAAGTTTGTTAGTTATCCATAAATTTATAAACAGTTTACAAACTGCATAATCCCAGATAGCATCAGATTACAACAAAAGTTCTGTATCAGTTATAGAAAAAGCCTTAGGGAAGAAAAGCAGTAATGAATGTTACATTCAGGCTCATCATTATTTCAGAAGCAGTATGCTGTGTGAGTAACCCAATTGGAACACTCTTCCTTTGAACGTTTCGCTGAGCTGTGCGACGTAAAAATAGATTTGTATGCCTCAGACTTCTCACTGTCTGCAATGGATCTCTTCATAGTAGTAGCAGAAGCCTTATTGACTTTTCCTGGGACAGATGAATTTCCATTACCTGATAGAGAAAAAGGAGTAAAATAAGGCAGGCTTAAAAGCTTACAATCGATAAAGTATTTAAATAATAATGACAAAAAGTATTAAAAAATAATGCGTGCAAAGATTAAGTATATACATTTTTCAGGGCGACTGCAAACATATCCCATAACTGTACTCAACACCAAGTATGTTCATAGCTTTTAGAATTTATGCTCAAAATGCATTTAGAAATCTTGGAGAGGGAGGAATTCTTTCCTACTTGTGTAAATCCCTCGTACTGTAATTCAGTATTGACATTTATCCCTCTACATGAAAAATGGCTCTGAACTGTTAAGAAACATGAAAGTATTCCACCACCCTGAAGTATTATTTAGAAATTAGCTATCAAATGACAAAAGCTAAACTTGTGACATACTGTCCCCAGGGAATCTATCTCCTCCCTTTATTCTTTGCAGAGTCATTTATGACCAATAACAATGGCCTGCATAATTTCGTATCTGGGATAGGAAAATGCCCATCCTCTGCTTCTGATACAATCTCTCTCAGTGTATTATATCTATTGCTACACTCCGACTCCCCCAACCTCTTTCTTAACAACTGTTTAATCTTTTCCAAAGTTGAAGGACTATTTTAAAAAGAACATGCCATCTCTTGCCCAAAGAAACAAATACATAAAAGTCTGCAGAAACTCAACATATTTACTTCAACTCTGGCACAACAGCATGTAAAGAGCGAGTCTGAAAACACATTTATCTCTGATTTCTGCATGGAGTCAGAGGGATTGTATGTGCAATCCTGAATCATCATAGATCAGACCCTTTTTATTTTTGGAGAATGCTGCTTTTAATGCCACCAACAGTTGTCTGGAAAGAATTACCAAATACTGGATTTGAAAGAATGAATATGCATGCTGCAAGTCCAGAAACCTTAGGGTGCCATGTTCACAAATTAATTCCTATGCTACTGGCATTCCTCAATTCACAGATCTTCCTTTATTTTCCCTTCCCTCCTCTTAACCTCTTGCTGGCCAATATAACTGCTGCCAGAAACATGAACTAATTACCTGACATTTCAAAAGGCATACGTTTTCTTTTACACTTGTGGAAGACAAAGATACATGAACTATTATTAGAATTACTAGGTTTCTAAATATCCAAGAGCAATTATGACAATCTGGAATGGAATATTCTTAGAAGTCTATCCTTTATAAGAACCGACAGAAGGGGGCAGGTAAGGCATTTCTGATGGAAATTCCCCCAGCTGCTCACATAGTTTATCTACAGTTCATTGTTTAAATATTCTTAGTTTCTTCAAACTGAATTTTTTGGTGGCTGTTATGTACATAACTGAATACTCCACACGGAAAGCTCATACTGACTTTAAAAATGTACCCATTCCTATAATTCTGAATGAAAACATTGGAGACATTAAATGACATAATTTCTGTAATATCATAGAGAGAGGGCACCATTCTCTGGGCTACAGGACTGCAGAATTTACTCATAGCTGCATGAGGTGCACAGGTGCATCAGTACATCCCAAAGTTACATTCCACTGCTAAAATGGAAGACTAAAGGTGAAGCTGTTAGCTTGGGACATTTTAATACACTTCACTGAAATAAACTACCGTAACAGACTTCTTGATCACTTGTACTTCAGGAAAACTACCAATTCTCCCCACACTACCTCCTAGCTAATAAAACAGATATACCAAACCCTCAACTATATACTGTGTAAGACTCTCTAACCTCATTTATTCAAGTTGGTTCCCACCAATTTAAAACAATATTGGAATGATATAAACAAGAAGATCTTGCTGGTTTCATAGTGAAAAAAAAAAAAGATACACTGTGGTGAAAAGTATTTATTATTTTTATCAGTTATCTGTATCACTACAGCACTTGCCAGCCACAAGCATGAGCAGAGAACCTGTTGTTTTAGGACTATAAGAAGAAGCCAGTCCTACTGTGTGATTTATTTACTCAGAGTATAGGATGGATGACAGACAGCAGCTGGGACAAAGGCAAACTGTGTTCAATATGGAAAACCAGACAAACAGCAGCAATTATACACTTTCTGCAGAGTCAGTGCTGTAGATTTCACAGATTTTAAAGCAAAGCTCTAACAAAGACTTAAATTGAGTACAGTTTCTATTGAACAAGGAGATTTGTGCATGTTCATGATGCAACTTCCTACTTCAACTTGGAAAGGCACACTTTCAGAACAGACTTTTGAAAGAGAGGGTTCTTTGAAAAACTGAGCCATGACATCATGGCTCCCTTGAAGACAAGAGTTGACCTTTTATTACTGAGGAAGATAAAAAAAATAAGTGAGCGGGTAGCTTCTCAAAACTATAGGACAAAATAGCCAGAGAAGGATCTCTCCTGCAATGTTGTTTTTTTTCAAAGCAGAACTATTTGTTTTCCCAGGTTTTTCAAATTTAGATTGAAGAAGAAACACCAACCTGAGCTTTTGGTGGGGGTAACCTGCCTCTTTTCCCCAGAACTGGAACTGATACAGTCCTTTCCATCCTTAACCTTTGACGGACCTGGAGAATCTATGAAAGAAAAAAAACAAAACAGATCATGAATGAGCTTCACAACTCAGAAGGCTACACAGAATTTGGAGCTGTGACTTTACCTTCAGCGGTACCTTGCTGAGAAGCCGACTCTGCTGACTTGGATTTCTTTGATTTCTGAAACAACACAAACAGAAATCTGGTAATGTACCAAAAGGATACACAATTCCAAACTTGTATTTGATAAACACACAACTTCAGATGTTACATTTTTATGTGTTACACATTGGAAATTTTCCTTCCACCATACTGATCCACACTTTTGCATTATTTTTATATGAAAAAAATAATAACCTTGGGAACCTTGAAGTTACCTTAAAGAACATTCTGCAGGCCAAGCCTAAACTGTCTGGATACAGTATTTTGGTTTGTATGCTTTGCAGGGGAGGGTAAGTTTTGTCATTAAGGTAATCTGATACTCTGAACCCACATGGCAGGACAGTAAATTGAATGACATTAAACAGAACAGTTAACTGGAAACAACAACATAAGGACATGGAGCTGCTGGAACAAGTCCAGAGGAGGCCATGAGAATGATCAGGAGCTGAAGCACATCCAATATGAAGAAAAGCTGGGAAAGTTGGGGCTGTTGAGCCTGGAGAAGCTGCAAGGAGGCCTCAGATCAGCCTTCCAGTATCTGAAGGGGGCCTACATGGATGCTGGGGAGAGACTCTTCATCAGGAACTGTAGCAATAGGACAAGGGTGATGGGTTCAAACTGAAACAGGGGAAGTTCAGATCAGATATAAGAAAAAAGTTCTCTACTGCAAGGGTGATGAGGCACAGGAACAGGTTGCCCAAGGAAGTGGTAAATGCTCCATCCCTTGCAGTGTCCAAGACCAGGTTGGGTGACATGGTCTAGTGTGAGGCATCCCTGGTCATGGCAGGGGGGTTGGAACTACATGATCTTAAGGTCTTTTTCAACCCAAACCATTCTGTGATTCTATGACTTTTCAATTAAAAATAAAAACAAAACACAAAACCAGAACAATCCTGCATCTCATATCCACTTAATTTCATTTAGTTAACACAAAAATTCCTCCTGGTAACTTTCAGTAACTGAGGCCTTTGTTGCAGGACTGCTTGGGAGGATGCAAATAGTTAATCTAAAATTTTTAAAAGCATCTGTGAACCAGATTTTCGGAGTTAATTTATATTTGTCTAGATTAAAGCACACAAAACCCCAAACAACAGCAACAAGAATCCCATTAATGGCTTTGATGACATAAATGCCAAGCTGAAAAAGAAAGATATGTTAAAGCAGTCATTGGCACTGTTATTACAAAAGATGACTGTATACATTTGGAATGGTGTACATATGTCAAGAAAGCTGCACAAACTCAAAGAGAATAAATAAATTGAATTGTGTTATAAAAATTAGCAAAACCCATGCTGCCAAGAACATGGTTAACAATTGAGGGAAAAAAAATGCTGTACCACACGTTGCTGCAAAGCTTAGCCAGAAGGTGGTGGCAGAGGGTTGCTAGTCTAAAAAGCAAACTTTGATCTCCTGGTCCTCCCGTGCACATGAGAAACCTCCTTTCAGAGTGCTTTACAAAGAAAAGTTACCTCCAGTAGCTGGAACCTGAATTATGAGATATTAAATATATGTATGCATATATATTATATAGAAGTATATATACATTATATGTATTTCATTATAATATGACATAGTTGAGCTTGAATAAATTTTTACATTAGTGCACGCTGTGTCTTCCTTATAATTTGTGTCACGAGTATGAATGAAAGGAGTTTGTACTTCATGCTCCAAATACAGTTGGTCCCCTTTCTCTCCTTGCCAAAAGGAAGGCGGAAGATACCTGAGCAGTACTGCCAACAGACCCAAAACTAGAAACAGCCTTCCAATATCAGGACTGCAGCTCACAGATCTTGGATTAAAGTGAACAGTGCCAGTGACAGCAGAGAAGACTGTTTCTAGCTGCAAAACCATCAGCTTGTGCAGCAAGGAAGGCAGAATTGCAAAAAAACCTTGAAAACTTGAGGATTAAATGCAAGACACCTGCTGAAAGATTTGCAAATACTGTACCTGCCTGTACTGTAAGCCTCCACTAAACAAACACAAAATATTTGCATATTCACCCAAGGCATATACAGCCCAAAGCATGATTTCCTTTTGTCTGCCACCATAAGCGACCATGCCAACACTGTAAAAGACAGCTGGACACCACACTTAGGTGGTACTTCTTTATTGCATGTAAGCTTTGTTCCAGCTTTTAGACCATTCCAATTTACTTGAACCAAAGCTATCATTGCTTTGTCAGGGCTACCTTCCTAATGAAAACTGAGTACAACCAACCACTGCTTTTGGAGCTGGTTACTCATCTACTCAGATCTCCAATATTCTATCATCAAATTATCTGTAAAATTCTTTAAAACATTTAATTATAAAGTACTGGGAATAAAAAAATCTACAAACAGCTGAAGAGACAGCATGAAATTTACAGTACTGCTTTTATGCAAAAAACTATAGGATACTAAATGCAGAGGCTATAAACACAGAGGAAAAATAATAGCATAACTTGTATGGCTAACCATTCTTTTGTTGTATTGCCCAGGCCCAGTGATGGTGTATTGATGTATAAAGACCCTATGACGAGAAGGAATTATGTGCTCACAGGAGATTAAACAAGTATTTGTCTCAAAACAATCCAGGAAAACATCTGTATGTCATTTAATCCTACAGGCAGGCAAAATCAAGTGCAGTAATGGGGATGAGATGATTGACCTCCATCTAAAGTCTCTGTGGCTGAAAGTGTCAGATTCATGCTCTTGAGAGTCAACCAAATCTGTCTGCACTCTGGACTGAGTCAACACTTGAGTTTTTGCTTGCTCTGTCATCCTCCAGAGCAGCAATGCCAGTTCAGAACACCACAAAAATGTTGAAAGAAGCCCCTTATGCAGAACTTTCATTTGACAGTACAGTACCACAGAACAACTACTACTTCACAGAGTAGTACACGGTAGAGCATTGAGTAGATCAACGAATTTATTTACATGGCATTTTGCCTCATCAGATTGAAACCAAAAATAAATGCAAAGACCTTGACATTATGGCAGGAAGTAGCATCACCAGTAATCACTCAGGACTGTAGAGAACCACAAAGCATGTAAAAGTTTCCCAGCAGTGGTCTTACAGAATCAGACCAGGAACCTACATACCCCAGTATTGTTTCTGACATTGGCCTCAGGGGATACTTTGAGATTAAACAACTAATAACCTGCCATCAGGTTAAGATTTTGCTCATTACTAGAATTAACTAATACAACCTCTATTGGTTTCAAGAAAGACCTGAAGCATAGCTGGCATTGAATTCTGTGATCTTCAGAGCACTACACACTGCTTGCTATTCAAGACAGTTTCGGTACATACAACTTCAATGAGCTATTAGCAAAATATGCTCACAATCCCATTACTTTAAAAAGTAGCACTGAAGTACAACACAGCTCACTGAGTAAATCCTTCCATCTGCACAAAGGTTAGCAAAACTATGCAATCCAAGAGCAGACTACATCACCAGCAAGAATTGTTTCAATTTTGTTTTAAACAACATATAGAAATATTACCTTTTCTAATTTACTTTTAAGTCTTCTATCCTCCATTCTTTTCTTCAATACTTCCACATCTTCTTTATTGCCATTAAGGATAATCACATCTTCCTCTTGAAAGGGAACACCACACTTAAAGGAAAAAAAAATAGGGACAAACCCAGTATTACTTTTAAGGTCTGTATGCTGGCTGACCTTTGCTAGAATTAATACTGTGCTTAAGCTCTCCAAGGAGATCTCCAGCCCTTCCACTTGCTGCTGTGTCTTTTCTAATAGTTCTTTCTGTTTTAATACAGTCTAACACATCTTCTCACTTAAAACATCAAAGGGAAAATTCCAGTTGATTTTACCACAGAGCAAAATCATACCAATTGGCAGCATTCCCCTTCCTGAAAAGTAGAATAAATACTCATCTTGCTAGTGAATCATGAACTTTTGATAACCAATTTAAAAGCAGCTCACATATCAATCTACACAGCAAACTCTAAAAGAAAAATATATAGGAAAATACTTTGTTCTTGCCCAAAGCCTGTTCCATTAGTAATAAAAATGGCAAATTATTTCATTATCAGTATCAACACTTTTAATTATTATTCTTTTTCTTTAAAGAAAAGGTCCCATTGTGTATTTTCCATCCGTGGATTCCTTGTCTTACTAGCACGAAATGTACAGTGACTAGATTAAACAATGTACTCTTATATACAATCTACTCAATTTTCTGAACCCCATAGGTAAAACCAAAACACTAAATTACTTTGAAATATTGTTTTAGTTGTGAATGCATTTCACAAAGACCTAAGTGTTATGCCATGAATTTGTCTTTCAACACAAGGAGTAACAACTGCCAGGAGCAGTTTCTTTATAATGACTAGGAACAATGACAAAGATGTTATTCCTCTACAGGTCGAGCAGACAGCACGAGGGAATTTTTCTCCCCGACACTAGACAGCAAAACCTGGTTTGGAGTTTTTTCCTATTTTAAAAATTATTTTTTAAATTACTCTGGAGGTGAAAAGGGGTCATAAAAGCAGCATTATTTATTAACCCAGCCTTGCCACCTCACTGTCAGTCATCTGATCTATTAAACTCTGCCAAGTTTCAAAGTATATTTGTAATTAATCTGGATAATGCATGTAATGTGGTTCATGTAATTCCCCATTTGCTTTCTGATTGAAGACACAAATGTTTCACTGTGCACATTTTTGATCAGTTGGTGAAGCCAGTACATTGACTATAACATTTTCTAAGATCTCAATTTCTTTTCCTTTTTTTTTTTTTTTTATTTTGTTAAATCCAGAAGCTTTCTGTTAATCTGGAAGATCAGTTAATAACCCTGCCTCTGTCACTACTCTTGTTTTCTAAACAAAGGTTTGCAGTAGGAATTAAACAAATGAAAGGACATAGGGACAGTGCTTTGACTGCAGCCTGCAGTGAAGAATACATTTATTTAAACTTATTTAAATAAGTATTTAAATTTAAATATGTATTTTAAAATGTATTTAAATTCATTTCAAAATGAATCTGAACACAAGTGGTCAGTTTTGCAAATTTAGAAAGATTGCTCCTTCAGGTTAAAGTCTTCTGGGGCATATGTTTGATACCACAGGGTCTCACTTGCTGTACCTTGTTTATATCAGGACATTAACTACATAGGAAGGTACTTGCTGTAGTTCCTTAATATTTTTGTAGCACCTTAATAGAAGATGTTTCTAAATGACACTGAACTTGGAAACTGCTCAGGAATGGACAAAAGCATTAGACCATCAGCTTGCAGATCTGAATGCAAGATTCGATCTGTAACTGAAGAAGAGTGGGATGTTATCTGAAGGAGATGCTGAACAAGCAGCAAGGATTTTCTCTAAAAGGCCTTCCAGAGTCCAATTATAAAAGTGCATTCAACATCATTTATATCTAAATGGCTTAACATGATTGCATCATGGAATTAAAGGCTGTTCAAATATGATCAAGAAGTCTCCAAAGTCTGATAGTCATAAATTTACATACCCTACATATCTCATGTGTATACACATACACACACACACACACACACACACACAGAATCACCTTTAAAAAGAAACAAACCCAAAAACCATAAAACAACACAAAGGTGTAAACTTGTAAGATTCAAGGTATTATGAGCTGTAAAGGAGATATTAGCTTTGACATAAATATAATCTTTTAAACTTGAACTAGTAAAAGAGATAGCTAAATTACTTTTTCAAATAATGAAGACCTAAATTTCAAGTCATTTTAATCTGGTAGGACAGTTTCTTACCTTTCTCAGAGAATAAAACACATGACTTTTGTTAGTAATAATGAAATCTTAGTTTAAAATGATTTCCTGAATTATGAAGTTTGTATTTGTCTCTTAAGTTTCAGCTACATAAGACAATAACTGTACTTTATTTTTTGAGGTCAACTACTTTTGACAGTGAATTTAGGAGTTTTTTTGGTACAGCATCTAAGATGTAGTTCCATACATGACTACTCCAGTCATTACAAATTGACTTACAAATAAGCAGGCAAGTATGTTTGTATATCGAGATGTTTACAGTAGTACAATATTTGACAAACACAATTTTTGACATTGCCACCCTACTCAGACATACAACAGGTCAAAGACTAAATGATAACTTGGGAGAAGTCAAAAGTCTCCTACATACTAATTCACAGAACACAAACTTTCATGCAGCAGTTGTAGCACCTCCTACAAAAACACTGTCCAAGCAGAAGCCTCTATTCACAGACCTTCCCTGAGAGTCAATGATAATGTTGTAACTGCCACACCTGCAGCTGTGCCTTAATTTACTCCTAGGTTTTCTCTCTATTTCTGACCAGCATGCTATTTTTATCGAAACACGTCCAAAATACACCAGCCTTCTTACTTGCTTCCAGAACCCCAAACCTTCCCAATTCCAGCAAATTTCAATGTTAACTTTTCACTTATTAAAAGCCTTTCACTTACTAAAAATCTTTATAAAAGTAGTATTACTCTGTTTCAGAATGAGGCATTTCATTTATCTTTTAAGCTTCCAAACACTAAAAATGACCAGAGGCATTTCTTTGCTATATTTATTTGCTGCAAATTGGAAAGTTTCAGCAGACAAACAGTTAAGAACTTGGGGGAGGAGGAGGAGGAGGAGAGCACTGTTTCCTTCCCAGTTCTCATCAGCCAGCATGCTCGGTTAGCAGTGCAGAGGTTAAAGCCTCTGAGGTAAGGCAATACTATTTATAATCATCAGCAATGTACTCTACATATTTGAAAGTCTGATTTTGGTCCTTTAAAGGCTGTCTGAGAAAGAGTGGCAACCAAATTCAGAGAAGCTAAAGTTTTCACTCATTACTGTGAAGCAGAGGACATTTCTGAAGCCAAACAGCGTTACTGCAGAATAAATATGCTAAGCATTGCGGGAAGCCAGATGAAGCCCTAAATGAAAACATTCCCGTTAATGTTTAACCCCTTTCACTTACACCAGATCTCCACACAAGCAACAGAATGAAGAACACCGTCTGGATTCTACTGAAGGGCAATGGGACTCTCCATTTATTTTTATGATGCTGCCGTCTCCTGGCTAATTTCATACAAGGTAAGACTGGATAAATTAGATTGTAGGGCTTCAGATTTCTACTATTCCTCTATTAAAACACATTTTTATTTTTGTAAAGCAGCAAATATTTTCACTTCAGAAATATTTAATCATTATATTTATAGAAACATTTAATTATTTAACTTAAAAACTCTGCCATAAGGTTAATACTTCACTTCTTTTTTACTTTGTCATAGAGGTAGTGTATGATGGAGGTCATTACTACTGCTGTCGTCTGCATTATAAAAATCACAATACTTAGGAATACTTCTTACGCTCTGTTCCACTTCATTTTTATAACCTCTAACTCAAGGGTTTAAATAGCTTTCATAGTATTTGTTTGGAACTGTTACATACACAAGGAAAATACACAAGGAAAAAAACCCTAATGATAGGAAGAAATTTTGTTTTACTTGATATATCACAACACAGAAGCAGGCTCAGCACACTTCCCCAGGCTGAAGCAAAAATGCAAAGTAAAAAGCAGTTAAAAGCGCTGATTTTTAATATTTAGATTTTAAAGGACTGAATTAGTATTCACCTCTTCATAAAATGTTTATAATAATGCCTGCATAAATCCCTTTCAGACAAAAACCAGACATAAAATATTTGGGAAGGAGGAGTTAATACCTTTTAACCATTTTTTTTAAGATTATGTATTCCTAAATTGTTTGGTTCATTGAATTATGAAGTTATATGAACTACAATTTAAATTAAGCTTTAATATTAAGCAAACATAAAGCTTACATTTTAATCTAAGCTTTAATATTAAGCAAATACAAAGAGTACAGGCAAAATAGAGTATTCAGAGGTGAAACGATGCAGTCCAAAACACCATGGCAGGAAGGAACTGCAAAATGTAAAATGATTTGCTACTGTGAACTGCGGAGCAAAGTACATAGCTAATGGGGTCTGGATTAACTGAGATGATATTTCACAGGCTTTTTCAGGCATAAACGTAATTCTACTTCCCTCCAGTTTACCTATTTAATTGAGATGGAAGAGCTTAGCCTTACAACAATTTTCTATTAAGTAATATCCATAACAGCAATCACAAAGTTGCTTGAAAACCCCTACAGTGTCAACCACTACTCTCAGTACTTCTAAAAATTAAGACAACTTTACCCTCCAGATTTAGAAAATGTCTGTAACATAGAAAAGGTTGAGTTTCAAAGACATTCTGATAACAACAAATACCTATAATGGCAGTCTTGTATAATAAAATTTAAAAGGCAAGATATCACAGACTGGGTTATGTCTGGACAGTGGATCTTCTCAACAGTATGACATCTTGCCTCTTCAAGGGCAGGAAGAAATACAGTAGTGTAGTCCTTGACAGGAGACAATAGCATACGGGCTAAAGGATTCTTCTAAGTGGCGAATTTCAAACGCAATTGGACTAACAGCACCAATTCTAGCTCTAGATCTGGTAAAATCTTAACAGAAAAATCAATGCTTTCATTCTATAATATATCTTGAGGCTAAAAGATGTCAAGTTCTGCTCTCGTAGGCAAGGCTTCATCATTTAGTTGTTCCCCAGAAACATATTAACACTGGAGAAGGAATTACTTCTTCCTACCTGATAACAGGGTGTTTGAGTACTTTCATGCTGCCATGTAAAATACAGCTTCTCAACACCTCATGGTTCAACAGGAAAAATCCATAGTAAAGACTTAACAACCCGAAACATCCCTGGAAGCTATTACCTGAAGGGTAATAAAAAAATCTAAGCATATGATACAAACAGCTTGATTCCCCAGGGAGCTATCCTCTGCAACCTGTCCACAAAGATGTATTTAAGGAAAAAACCTGATGAGCATGCTCATGTACATCATCACGTACAGATGTTCTATATTCTAAGCAGGTATAAAGTCCCAGTTATTTCTACAGCTGCCCAGTGCCTTCAGTGTAATTTTTATGTCCAGAATGAACATTCCCTGTGACATACCATAGGGATCTCGTCACATTCATTAACTCAGAGCAACCTTAATGCTCCTCCTGTAATTAGTTTTTCTGACTCCATGAAAATCTGTGCTTCCCTAACAGACACTCCCTCTTCCCAACTTCTGCCACTGGGCACGTCACAGCCATATGCAAATCTATTCTTGGCTCTGGCAGTCAGCTGGTAGCAGGCTACAGCACTGGCCTATGCAGTTTTTACTGCAAACCCCTGGCTTTCACCTTTTGGTGGCATTCCTTTTCCTCCTCCTTTCCGCACAATACCAAAAGGTTGACATGAATTTCATTTGCTGAAGCTTTTCTTCAAAGGGATCAAAGACTCACATCAAGCTTGTTTACCCAGTAAATGCATCCCTTGGGAGCCATGAAGAAAAACACATTCTCCTGGGACCTGATTTCCTAATGTTTTTCTTTGGCCTATTCATCCAACACAGACTGATGAGCAGTACTGACAGAACATACAGGCAAAATGGATGAACCCTCCACCTAACATTCAACTCCACTTTCTGGAATGCTAAGTGGAAAAGAGGCATCCTTCCAGCATGAAATCCAGTGCATACCAGTAAGGACAATTAAATAAATACATTCTTTCCCAACAGCCTAGTAAGATTTTAAAATTGTGGTAATACAGAGTATCCATTCTCTTGGTTCAAACTCTGTATTCTTAACGCTTTTTGAACTCTATGTCTCATTTCTACTACTTAAACTAAAATTCCCTCTTTATTTTCAAGCTTCTAATACCAGTGTATAGTGAGTTTTCATTAAAAGAATTATCATCTTCTTCTTTCTAATGAAAACCCCAGAGCCTTCTAACCACAACAGCATTCTTTATAAACACAGATTTTTCTCTCTCCCTGTGTAAAACCAAGTATGTTGTGATGTTGACAGCTGCAAAGCATGAAACATTTACAGGTGTAATACAAATTTTATTAAATAAATTCACTGAACAAAGAAAAATAATGTCTTAATTTAACTCTTACGATAATGGCAGTTGATGAACCCTTCCTCCACCCCGGTATTTTCTCTAGGAAGTTCTATACCAAATGCTTCAAGGATAAAGCCTCCATGTAACTGCTGTGGGATTTAGTACCGCTGCACTCATTCTTCTGACTATCAATCAGGTAAACATGAGGAAAAAAAAAAAATCACAATGGAAAAAACTCCTGTGCCTATACTGATGTAAACTACAGTTATCTCAATGCTAACCCTGGCAGTGATGCACTTAACTCTCGATATGCACACATGCTAAAAATAAGAAATGATTGCCTGCATGTTCTGTTTTCCAAAGCAGTAATACAAAGATGGCAGAGGAAAAAACCCATAAAAATATTCTCATTTGCTGCGTGCATAAAGATAAAACCCAGTGTATTTTGTGGATTACATTTTAATCTTTTCCTTTCGCTTGTTTAATAAATTTTCTGCTGATTTTATTTATTTAATTCTGGTCCTCTGGGAGAACTTAAGGTTTCCTAGGCCTTCAGAAAATCTCAGCAGCAGCTGTCCCGCAGCACACAGTGTTCACACATCTGCCCTGTTCTAAAGTTAGACCTTGACCAACCCACAGCACTGGACTCACCCACTGAGACATACCTGCCAGAGGAGAAGGCTGTATCCAATGGATTAGCCCTCCTCCTTGATCAACTAATGAACCATAAAAAGCCATTTTAGCTTCTTTGGATAATTTTGTTTGTCCTAGAAGGATTGCTTCATGGCTCTGCAAGTACCATATCCAAGGGCTGAGTACACTGCAGCATGAGTATGGGCACAGAGAGTTCCTCCTAGTAACTGGAAAGAGTAATCTCAACATTTAGATACATCATTAACATGTCATCTATTAGTAAATTATAAAAGGTTTTCTCTGTCTTTCTATCTCACTTTTCCTTTCAGATAAACTGAACACTTAATTCAACTACAATGAGAAGACAGTATCTGGAAAACAGAAGATGAACCCACTTGATGCAACAAAATCAGGATTTTTACTCTGCATTGCTGTCTGCATGTTCATCTACACTTTCATTTACCTGAAGGATACACTTTCTGAAGGGCCAAATGAACAAAAATTTAATGCAAATATAGCAGAGTGTGGGTATTACCCGGATGAGCTTTGTTCAGCTCTTTTTGCAGGGAAAACTGCTGCCTTTAAAATTGGAAACTCTTGTCAGAATACCTACCAACCTAAAACACTCAGCTGCATTCAGACTTCATGCAACTGCTCCGTGGTTTTGAAGACTCTGCATTTTATCACAAGACCACTGTCAGATGAAGAAGGGAATTTCTCCTTGGCATACATTATTACAATTCACAAGGAGCTGGAAATGTTTGTAAAACTGCTAAGAGCTATTTATATGCCTCAGAATATTTACTGCATACATGTTGATGAGAAGTCACCACAGGATTATAAAGCTGCTGTACAAAACATCGTCAATTGTTTTGAAAATATTTTTCTTTCCTCAAAAAGAGAAAATGTTGTTTATGCAGGATTTTCAAGATTACAAGCTGATATTAACTGCATGAGAGATCTAGTTCATTCCAAAATTCACTGGAATTATGTTATTAATCTATGTGGGCAAGATTATCCCATTAAAACAAACAAAGACATTATACAATACATTAAAAGTAAATGGAATGGTAAAAATATGACTCCTGGGGTAGTCCAACCACTTCATATGAAACATAGGACACAGGTTAGTTACAAGGAGTATGTACATTCTGGAATGTCATACGTGTATCCAACAAAGAATACAAAAGCTAAACCTCCATATAATTTGACTATATATTTTGGTAGTGCTTACTACATACTCACTAAAGAATTTGTAGAGTTTACACTGACTGATGCACGTGCAAAAGATTTGCTTGAATGGTCAAGAGACACGTACAGCCCGGATGAACACTACTGGGTCACACTGAATCGTTTAAATGGTAAGATGTATGTTATTTCTACTACGCATAACCCCTGGAGCAACAGCACTGTAAGGCCTCTGATATGGAGAGCTTGCGAGCTCCAATTCAGAGATTAACAACACTGCTTAACTGAGTCACACTGCATAAACATGGTAATTTCTTCAGCCTTGATGCTGCCCTTTCAAAAAGGCACATCTGACAGCCAAGAAACAAAGCTTGATTCTAGAAAAGTACTGCTTAAGGTGCAGACCATTAGCTAGAATAACGTTGATTAAAAAGGAGGGGGTTTTGTTACACGGAAGCTCTTGCTCTCAAGGAATTAAAACTCATAAAACTGAAAATGATGCCTGTTTGTATGATGCAAATATCTGTAAATAAATACATGACTACAATTAAGTCTTCAGCAGTGAGAATCTTCCCTCTAATAAGTAGAAAGAAATCTTATCAGAACTTTATGTTTTTAAAGATGCTCCAGGGGCTACACCACATGCAGACTGGGAAGGAAACATACGAGCCATTAAATGGAAAGATCAAGAAGGAACCATACACAAAGGCTGCAAAGGTGATGTGCATTTCAGTAATGAACTCAAATTTGACTCACTGACCAGCATTCATGGCAAATTACACATTATGCTTTAAACAGGGTATTAAATGTGCCTCACTGGTCACATATAAGTTATTTTGGAAGTATCAAATAAAACTGAAAGCCACCTTGCTCCAGTGTATCCAATCTAAATAGCTTCTGATATACTCTTGTAAAGACTGTCACAGTATCCATATACTGACAACTTTCTTTCAACCTCCAATTACCAATGCATTAACTTGACTGATCGGTTTTCAGTGAAGGATAGGGTTTTTTCCTGACAGGCATGCCTGTCAGGCATTTTCATCAACATTGGATTAAATCTTCTTCAATTTGAACAATAATAAAAAACAGTGCTGACCACATGCAAAACCACAAAATGTTTAACTGTCTCAGCACAGTAAAGTACTGCATGGTTAAACAGGTGTCCAAATAGAAGTAGATCAGAACTTCAGCATGTCCAACTACGAAACACAGTATTAAGCAGAGCTGGAAGTAACGTACCCATTTGTGTAAAATACAGAAGCAAACTCTTGCCTCTATGTTTAAGATCTAGCATTATACTACAGATATATTTTAGTGATATGCTATGTGAAATAAAAAAGTAAGTTTTGTTAGTAACACTACAGAGTGATACTATTATTCTGTTCAACTTTCTGCTGCTTTCAGATAACTTCCATTTGTCTTTGCAGGTCATTACATCAGAGACATTTGTGTCTATGGACTAGGGGATTTGCAGTGGATTATAGAGTCACCTCATCTGTTTGCCAACAAATTTGAGCCTGCAACATACCCACTTGTTATGGACTGCCTAGAGAGACGCTACAGGCTTAAAGTACTGCACCAGGCGGAAGTCCCCATCGAAGATCACTGGCGTTTTCAGGAAGAGAACTACTTCAACATGAAGCTGAATGTTTGAGCTTAACTAACATCTAAACAAGCGTTCAAAATACTGACAGAAATGTTAACATTCTTAGCCATAGACTTCACTCTGTGCATTATAGCATAAGTACAATATTGTACTACCAGCTTGCCAGTGAAATAAACAGTTACTTATTACAGTAAGATAAACAGCCACAATTAATGGGTTAATGCTCAAAGAAAATTACATGCCTGAATCTATAATTTACTAAAGACAAGGGGGACATTCATAATCCTTTAAGTGACACATTTAACTGGAAAAATGCATGTTCCTTGTTTCCTTGGCAAAGAAAGGACTAACCGGTATGAAAACAGTAAAATGGATGCAAGACCGAACAAAGATAAAAGAAAAGCACAAATTAAAGTCATGTCTATTGTATGCATGATGAAATAGATTATTCTAAATAACTAAAATTTCAGACCTTGTAGATATGCAAGTGACCGCCGGTTTCAGACACAGCCCATTTCACTGAGGATTTTTTGTTGGTTTGTGTGTGTCTCTCTCTCCCCTCTTTCCTTTTTTTCCATGCCCAGCTGCATCTCTAATTTAATTGGGTAGCATGGCAACATCATTCCTGCCCTAGTCAGGCTTTACTCCTAATGTAAAGAAGAGGGGTTGTGCCAGGAACAGCAGTAGAGATCCTGTGATCCTTTAAGTCCCTGTTTTGGAAGTTCTGCAGGTGCTTAGGGCAAGTAGACATAGGAAAGTTGAGGCCAGGGAACAAAGGAAAATGGAGTGAAAGCCATTTTTCAACCCCAGTGTACATGAGGGAAATCGAACTTCCCTGACCTTGCAGCAAGTCTGCAACAACTGGAGATAACGCCTGGACAAGCATCTCATTTCCCAAACCTTCTGCAGACCAAAGGCAGCAGTGGCTGGCCTATACTAGGGAAGTGCTTTTCAATACACAACACATGCATAACCAGGGAACAGTAATGAACAAGGATCAGCCCTTTTTCAGGCAAGAGCTGCTCCTGCCTCTTCAAGACTATAAAGGACACCAAGCCAAAAAGATTGGGGAATATAAGGAAACGGGATATAGGTGGTGGCCTTTTCTACAATATTAACAACTCTTCCACAGGATTAAAAGTCTTATAAGACCTTCTCTACACCCTGTCTCCAAAGGTCTTTAGTTAGGAGATAGTGACAGAAAGAGGCTAGGAGAAACCTGAACTGTAACACGTCGTTTCAAACTGTTCATCTCCCTTTACAAGCATTTTAATTGTAACACGTCGTTTCAAACTGTTCATCTCCCTTTACAAGCATTTTGGCAAGAATGCAGACGAAAGTATCATTCCAGCAAACCCAAAGAAACTACTGGTTGTTTTGCTTGAACTCTGATGGCACCTAATAAAATATAGCCTGTTACTTATAAGCTCACTTGATTAGAAAATACAAGTTATTAATACATGTCTAGGAGCAATTTAGATGTAAGCTTCAACATGCATCCAAAACGTAAGTAAATTTTTACAAGACGACTGACTCACAGATTATGCACTTTTCCAAAAAAATCAAACAAATCAACAAATAACCCAGCAATAGAACATGAAAGTTTCTTACTACAAACTTACTCCCAGGTTCCTGGAACTGCACTGCTCATTTTCCCACACAAATTTCCCAGAAACATAAGTTTCTTCCAAATGAACTTTAACCTAAAGAAAGCCCATCTGGTCTTTCTATTTATCCAGAATAAATAAATCTAGCTAGTTACAAAAACTTATAATCTCGACCCAAAGGCCTGTATTCAGTTTCATGTATAATTCAGGACTTACTCTGTTGCTAAATACTGCTGGAGGTGCCTTCTGTATGCCAGGAAATACAAGGGATAAAAAAGAAAGGCAAAAAAGAGCCAGGCAGCATGCTCACACTGAGTTTGCAGAGAGCCCCTGTGAAAACCATCAGTGAAGCTAATGGGTCTCTGGCATGTATTAATCATAGCAATATTCATAATTAATCTCCAAACCACTCCCAACCCACAGAGGGGCACTGCCAACATTAATCCACTCATGTTGTCTTCTGAAGCACAGCAAATGCAGTATCTAGCTTTTACCTTTCATCATCATCACACAGAACAATTGTTTTGTGTCGCTTCTGAACTGAATTAGAAGGATAAAGTCAGTAACAAGGTGCTCTATAACATGGGCTTATTTTGCAGAAACTGAGTAAGTCAAACTGGGAAAAAACATCTAAACAAATAGCCCTCTTAAAATATAATTTAGGTATGACTTTGCCTAGATCAATCCAACCACACTGGAGTGCGATCCACATTTCCTAAAGGACTTTGTATCTTAGAATTTTACACCTATAAACCCCCAGGAAATCCATAATTGAACCACCCCACTGTCAATCATTAAGAAGCAGTATTCTACACATTAAACTGAGTGACTATGACCACATTATAGTCTTGAGATATTTTTTAGTTCTAACAATGGTAAACAAATTAAGCAATAAAACTGTCAAAAGCTGAAAGCACCTAAACATACATAAAAATCATTCACAGAGTTCTGTAGGTGTTATGAGTAAATCGTCCAACTTTTAGATCTCAGCAGCCAATGTTTACTAACTTTTGGTGACTGTTGATCTAAGAGCAGTGTCAAAGTGACTTTGCTCAAGGAAACACTGCGCTCTGTAACATACTGCACACACATTTACTCTCTATCTGAAAGATGCATACATAATTTCAGTTTCAAAAAGCACATGTTCAGTAGCTCTGTATCTAAGTTAAACATGTGATTGCTTTATATGGCAGACTTTAATAGTTAGGGTACTATTTCAAGTGTCTATTAAGAGTCTGTTGACTCCGAAAACAATTCTGAAATAAATTTCAAGTGATGTAAGGAATTATATTTTAAAATGTAATCTTTTCCTTAACTTCCAGAGTGACTCCCCAAAAGGCTTCCACTGCAGATTCAACAACCACTGTCCCATCTCCAAACTACCTATAGCATACTATTACAGCAATTGTAACTTCTTAGACAGGGGACTCAACAGTAACAATTGGCAACAGTGGCTTTTTTGAACTCCAAAACATGAGGTTAAATAGATGCCACACACTCCTAGGCACTTTTTTCACTGCATCATTTCTACAAGCATAACTTTGCCAAATAGCAACTTCCAAAAAGCAGGCCCCAAAGACTGCCCATGGAAGAATCAGGAAGCCAGTTAGAACAGAAATTCTAAAACATTTAATCACTTTGGGCCCCACCAAAGTCAAAGGACCAACAGAGATTAGCACTATCTTACAGCCTTCAAGATCCCACCAAACATAAAAAGAGCGAGTAGAAACAGTCTTGCTTGTTCTTTTCATTTAATAGTCTGTTGGAGAATTAACAATAGGTAAGAATGCCCTATTCAAGAGTACAAGTTTCAATTGCCATGTCGCATGTAATTCTTCCTGAAGAATAGGAAGCATGAGGCAGCAGAAAATACTGATCTTCAGGGCTTCTGTGCAGAATATATAGCACCAAACTCTTATCTGGAATCAAAGCTGTTTCCCTTGCTGCTGATTGGAAGCCCTGTCCTGCACATTTTAACTTGTGACTTGGTACAGAGAGTTAACATTTTTTCTTCTTACTGTACAAAACCTCAAAAACATGGTTCGAACAAACTACGCTTCTGTGTAAACAGGTATTTCATATTTTCTTTCTACTCATAAGTTGCTGTGTTTTAGAAAAAGCTCTTTTTCAGTCTAAATAGTTAGAAGCTTCAGAATTTGTCCCAAGCACTTACTTCATCTAACAAGCTCACTCTCCAACATAAAACACCATAAAAACATTATCATTGCTGTTTCAAAAAGTCTTTGGCAAGGGAGTTTAGTATTTCGGCAAGACCCTTCAAAGCCTCCCTCAACACTGCTACAGTGTCTGACTGTTTGCTTGCCTTAGGGTTTCTCACTTTAACATTATTTTTTTTAACTTGGATCCTTCAGTATACTGCTACTTAAGATGCAAAGTGAGAAAGAACAGTTTACTTCCAAGGGAGGTAAGTCACTTAGAAAAAGGCCTCACACAATTACAGTTGCCTTACTAAAAGTCCTCCACCCATGACAGTTTCCTCTCACATTCTTGTGCCATGCCCTAGTACAGTACAGTCTTTTTAACAATTCCAGTAAAGCTGATAAATACATGTATTTAATATTGTCAGCTCTTTTGTAAGTTTCTATGGAGGCAAAATGTGGGTTTTTTGAAAGAGAACTCCAATAGAAAGACTGCTTCATCCTCCCTGTACCTAGACTCCATAAAGCCTTTCAAATCTAGTACTACGGAAATGCTGAATTCTTCATCTCAGTGTTTTCCATTTCCTTGAGCAAGACTAAATATTTACATGAATTCAGCTTTTTCCTGAACACTTATTTTGTGACCTGCATATCACCGGGCAAACAGATTGCTCTATTTCTTGTATGAGCTGCAACAGAAAAAAATCCTGAGAACAAAACTGAGCAGTGAGAAAACTGTCTGGTCTGTGGGGCTTCCCACAAAGTAGTAAGCATTTCCATGAGTGAAGCCAGACAGCCTGCAATGAGAGCAACCTAGTTTCATAAATCACAACGTTTTGTGATATGTACCTTGTAGCATGTAAATATATGCTCATTATCTTGTTCAGATGATCTAGTTTAAGGTATATGAGCAGAACTGTTGTTTGGGCTGCTGGGTATTTGTATTCTCTGGTGAGTATTTTCATTGCATCACTACAGCATCTGTTTGACAGAGTCCTTTGGGAAACTTGCTGTTTACAATTTAGCAGACTATCAGGAGTGCTCTGTAGAATCACAGACAAAATTAATACACAAGAATATCTTGTTTTGAAAGAGCTTTCTTGTAGTGGAGAACTGGCACACAGCTCTTAGACTGACACTTCTCTAGTTTATATCCATGCTATAAACCTCATCCCCTGGGATGAAGTGAAAACATATTCTGCTAGCCGAAAAGAACTGAAAACACAGCATAAACAAGCAAATACAGTAGTTAAATTCTTTTTTAACTACTCTCATCCTGTTGCTCTCTGAAGTCACATAATGCCTCTATGTCCACAGACGTGGCAGGGGCGCCTAGGGCTGGGCATCTGAGCACACACTGGCAGACATAAGGTGGCAAGAAAAGAGTAATACTGTAGCCGACATGGATCTCAGGTTGCTTTTCATTTCAAAAATGATACTGCAATTCTTAAAATACAGGGGTTACGACCAGTAAAAATGTGCGTATGGCAATCTACAACATTCCAACATTCTGCATTTACTTTTTTTGTGCTTTGAAAGAGCATGGATCAGAAGAGGATTCTATTTTAAAAAATCTATTTCTAGCACATGTCCAATAGACAATTATTATTTTTTTTCTTCATTAGTTCCAGTTCATTTACTATATATGCCCATTGCTGCATAAACATAGAACATGCTGGGGGAAAGCTGCTAATTAGCACTTTAGATATAAACAGTTAAGTTACCAGAACACACAGCAACCAGTTCCCTATTATCTTATTTAGAAGAGTTCTGGTCCCTTCTTGGTTTCGAATGCAGAAAGGAAACATCATCAGTGTATGTCCAAAAATCTACCAAATCACTCTTCAACTTTGCTCAAAGGAAATGTGGACTAAACCATGTTCTCCTGGGTGGTTAACATTGTCCCCGTGTACCAAAATCCAGTAATGAAAGGATGACAAACTAAGTTATAGTATATCCACTACACTATTTCTAGAAGTGTCCTTCTGAATATTGTGAAGAATCAACATGTGTGAAAACATTTACATGCAAACATGAGGCTGTGCTAAATACTGATTATTTAAGAAATCCAGAAAACATGTGGGATTCATTTAGTTTTTATAAAATCATCAGACGAGCCAAACCATCTCATTCCTGCACTGAATAATCAAGTTACAACCACCCCTCAACAAAATTCAGATTAAAAAACAAGCGTTACAATAGTGGATGAGAATGCAACTGTGTACATACATATATATGTATATATATGTACATACACATACACTCATATGTATGTATCTGTGTATCTTATCTGTGGAGGTCAGATGTGACCCTACTGATTACTAAAGCTGAAGAAAAACTCACCTTATGACAAACTTCTGATTTAATTTCTTTGAGAGCACGTTCAGAGAACACACAGCCACAGTTTCTCAAGAAGCAAAACCTTCAAAGAGGACAAGACATACAATTGTTTTTAAGAAGCCCTATGCAGTGCTGTTTTAACACGGAAACAATACAGCAATGGGCTAGCAGGACACAGACAACTTCTTTACAAATTCTTGCAGCTAATCAAAGTATCAGCATCTTTAAATAGATTAAATCACAACACATTTTGTTATTTCATTCTTGGTGTAACTCATCATGGGTTTACAACAATCTCTCAAGTGGATCTTAGCAAGACTAATGCTCTTTGAGGTGTTTTGGTACATTTGCTATAGGTCGATACAAGTCACAGAATCACAGACAGTTTGCATTAGAAGGGACCCTGAAGCTCATCCAGTTCCAACCCCCTGCCATGGGCAGGGACACCCTCCACTAGAGCAGGTTGCTCCAAGCCCCATCCAACCTGGCCTTGAACACTGCCAGGGATGGAGCAGCCACAGCTTCTCTTGGAAACCTGTGCCAGTGGCTCACCATCCTCACAGTACAGAATCCAGTACATAGACACAAGTGTTTATTATCTCCCACTCACATAACCAGCCCTCCCTATTATGTCTATATATGTGTTCCTCTCCTTTAATGCAAAAAGGTATCTCAGGTATCAAATACTAAGAAGTAAACAGGATTTCAGCACCAGATAGTCTTCTGTTACTTCCTTTGATCTATAAAGACAATTTTATTAATTTCTTATGTAAACAAAATCTGTTTTCCAAATCTTCTATTTAATTTTAAATAATGTTTTAAGGTTTTTTTTTTAAAAACTTTCAGGGATTTTCAGTTTTATGCAAGTTTCCACAGAGAAACAACAATAAAAATACATTTTAAGCACTTAAAATTTCAGTTGATTCACACAGTAAAGCCCCCCAAACAACTTTTAGTCACTTTTTCTCTGCAAACATTGCCCTCTGTATTCCTTTATTGCATGTATAAATTAATTTATGAAAGAGTTAACTTTTTATCTTTCCTCTTGATTATGAAAGGACAAAACACTTAGCAGTCTCAACTCCCTCCTTTTGAAAGGAAGACAAATATTCCCCACAAAGGCTTGAGCATGTATGTGATTTGCAACATTATCAATTCTAACATTTTTTACCTGCTCTATATTCTGTTTAGCACAGTAATGATTTTTAAAACAAAATCCAGAAACTTCAATACTGACCTATGTCTTCCATTCATTTCCAGTCCCACCACTGGGCATATAAATCGTGCAGACTGCATGTCATCATATTTGTCACCTTTTATACTCTCTTTATCACCACTCCAAGCTGGATTATCTGCAAGCTTTAGTTCTGTTACATTCTGAAAAACAAAAATGTAAGTCTTAAGGTATTTAATAATCATTCTTAAGCCATGATAACATTCCCTAAGATTTTTTTTAGTGTAATTTGCTATTTTTAACACTTTTAGTGTATGCTAAGAAGACAAGCAAACTGAGGTCTTGTTGCATGTTTTAACTTTCACGGCACTATGAACTATTTGACACAACCTATTTACCTTGATGCTCTTGATATGTGATGCAGCTGTCATGGGAGTTTTATCAGCTGACTTATCCAACAAAAATTCAATGATGGCATCTTTATTATACAACCTGAAATATAAAAAAAAAAAAAGTAAACATATTTGATTCTCATAACATTCTTTCAATAATAAATTAGCACCTTTTATTACAGTGGTCTATAAGGAAACATTCATACCTGCCCAGCTCACAGGCCACAATTGGGCGACGCAACTTCTCCTGACTCAGAGCACAGTAGTGCCATTTTGCCACCAATTCAGCATTTTTGTCAGCCTGAAGGAAGAACAATACTCATGATTTAAAAACAGCTTTTGTATTTGCAACTATTACTTAACCATAAAAATCAAGTAATACTCGGAGCTTTAATCAAATCCCCCGGTATCTTACCAAACCTACTTTCTACACTCAAAGCTTACCCATTAAATAGCTTTTGCAAAACTGTTTAGCAAAAATTCATTATCAGCTTTGAGAGTTTATATGTATTAACTTTTCCTGCATTATGGGACTGGGGACCTATCTCCCTCATCTGACTCAGTTTTCTTATTTTTTGCCACTTCCACCTGTCCCTTTCCCGCTTTATTCTTTTTTTGTTCTTCACATTTTCTCCATTGCCCTCTTCCCTCTAATTCTGCATCTCCCCCTTGCCTGGGTCAACTACCAGATCCACTCCGTGTAAGGACCAAGATAACAAAAAAGGCAAATATGGGGATATCAGACTATACCTGCTCCTCCAGTCTAAATCCACAAATTTTATAACAGATTAGGCCATAAAAGAAAGGCTGAGATTCACACCTACTCCAATTTCCTGGTGTGGAGAGGAAAAGGATTTTATTTACTTATTTTACACCAACACGCAAAGTTTATCCAAGTTTTCTAATGCTTCTTGTGAGATTTTCCCCAACTTTCATCCACCTACATGCACATGGGATGCCACTGTATATCCATTACCCTAAAACATCAGCCAGAAAGAGCCCAAGCACCATTCAGAATGCAGGCAGATGGAAATGGCTCATAGTCTGGCCACACTATTAAACTACTTATTAAAAGCATTACCATCAGACACCACGCCCCTAGGTGAAGGCAGAGTGCCCTGTGCCTGTAAAGCCCTCTGGGAGAGCCACAGATTTCCCCTACAGCTCCCACTAGCGCCACAGATGCAGACCCCCAGGCGGTACCCGCAGAAAAGCGCTTTCCCCCCCGCTGCCAACTGCTAAGGCCAGCGGCCCGGGCGGCGTTCACCAGGCCCTCCCAGGGCCTCTTCATAGGCCGCGGGCAGGGCCTATACTCGCAGGGCCTAGGCTCACAAGGCCGGCCCGACGGCCCAGGCCGCACTCCCGGCCGCGCTCCCCGCCGCCCCCTCGAACCTTCTCGACTTTGCGGGGTCCCTTGACCAGCTCATGGCGCTTGGGGATGGTACCACCATCACATCCCATCTTGCTCCCCCACCCACCGCGCTTCCGCGTCCACTTCCTCACAACACAAACACTTCCGGAAGTGAGAAGCACTTCCGGCGCACACAGAGAGACTCATCTCAGCTCCATAGCAACCAGCCGGCTGGGGGCGTGGCCACAGCTCAAGGAGGGAGGGATGGGACGGGGCGGGGTGGGCGAGTCCATTGGGTGGTGCCGGAGGGGAGCGGGGCGTACCACCGCGCGCCGGGGGGGGGGCGCAACTGCTCCTGACGGGTTGGGTCACCCGGAGGCTCGTCGTTGCCCGCATCTCACTGCAGCGGGATTCCCCCTTTGTTATGAGCAAACCCCTCATCGGACACCGATTTTGGGTGATTTATGGCCAAACGAGGTGTTGCAGGGGTGGGCCGCGGAGTGCCCCTGCTCGCCTCACCGCTGCCCGGGCCGCTGAGGCAGGAGAGGCGGTGATGGATCACGCCAGGGACGAGTTTAATACAGCTCAGAGCCAACGTGAGCTGCGCTTACTACACCGAGCTGTGCAAACATTGACAAATGTCGGTGCTGAAATAGCGGTAAAAGCCGTGGCGACTGCCAAGGGGAGGTGTAGCCAAGGAAGATGAGCTGGGTTTCCACAGCGTGTGTGCAGTGGGGCAGTGCCAATTAGCTGTAACTGCTCACAAAGGTAATGGTCCTGGACAAAGACACTGCCAATAAAGGCCCGACTTTGAAAGTTCAGATAAAACCTTTAAAATAAACTAATTGGGAAGATCACAACTCAGGAGTACGATCTGCCTGGGTGGTAGCCGGCCACTGTTGTAGTTAAGACCCAGGCCATGTGGGGATAAAGTCTGGCAAGTTGCACAGGCCAACATAGTACAGGCCCTGTCCCGTTCGCAAGGCTTTGCTCCAAAGCCTGTGCTTGTTCAGTGACTGAAATTGTTGTTTCAGCTGGAGCAATGCTGTGAACAGCTCCGGGCTGCGGCAGGACCACTGTCCCATTATTTAAAGGGTAGAACAAGGAAGATGGAGCAGCTCCCTTTTTACAAGGAGTTACATGGAACAGGCGAGAGGTGATGGGCACAAGTCACTCCTGAGGAGATTACAAGTGAACACGAGGGAAATATTTCTCAATGAAAGCCATTAGACAGAACCTCCCTGAGAAGTGGTGAGTTCCCCAACCTAGACACTGTTAATACTCAGCTGGACAAGGTGTTGGGAGAACTAGTCTAGGTCATGCTTTGCCTAGGAAGGTTGGACCAGGTGATCCTTGGGATCCCTTCCAACCTGGTGTTCTAGGGTTCTATGCTGATAATGTAGCTCCCTGTAGATTTACCAGGAGCCAGGACTCCTCCAAGTTTACTCTCCTCTGTGCTCAGCTACCAGCTAGAGCATTTCCCATTAACATCTAGGATTTGTGCAGTACCTGCCAGATTTTGTCTTATAATACATGCATCACATTTGTGTATTTAAAAAAAATAATTATCTCTGCTGTTTGAAAAAGAAAAATATAATTAGAAATTGTGAGTAAAGTCCTCAGGAAACAATGATGGGATATTATAAATTACAGAACATTGTGCAGCAAAGTCTGAAAAGAGACTTGACATACCTGAATAAGAAAGTAAAAATAAAGAGAAAATATTTATCTGACCTATATAGAAATTAAAAAATAAGAAATCAGCCAGATAATAAAATAATTTTGCTCTAATACACAACAAACATTCCTGCCCAGCCACTAAGACGAGGACATTATCAGACAGGATCTGAGCAATGGAGAAGAAAATACAGATTTAATTCTACAAATCATTTTCTACATCTGCTGCTGTGTGGATCTCCACCTACTAAAAGTGCACCAGCACCCAGGGAACTTCCCAGCAGGGGTTCTTAGAGGTGACTTAAAGTTAGTGTCACTGAGCTTCTTTTGCGTCCTTTGGCTGCCTCATGCCAGAGGAGCAACAACAATGAAGAACCTGTAAAAACCAGCAGTGTCTTTCACTCCACCATTGCTCTAAACTGCTGTATGTATTTAGACAGCTCCTCAGTTTGGTCTTGAAGTTCCCTGATGGCATCTGCATTTGGATATTGTATTGCAGCATTTTTAGTAGCAAGAGCCAGATTCTTCAAGAGGCTGCAGAACCGGCTGCTGCTGTGGAGAACATCGTTCCGAGCATCCCTGTCTTGAGTCTCTTGGCAGAGAAAATCCACTAACTTTTGTCCCACCATAATGATCAATTTGCTGTGGGATATGAAGACTTCGGGTGGCTGGTTGTTGTTCAGACTCAAAGTAAATACACCAATTGCCTTGTGAAGTGCACCGAAACACAGCCTGCAGTGCTCAGGGAGAGCTATTTTTTTTGCAGAGTCCTGCTTGCTTTGAATCACAGTCTTCTTTGCAGATGGCAAAACCTGGAAAAAGGTTAAATAAAAATAAATAGACTCAGCTTGGTGGCACACTGATTGTTTTTTTACTCTACCTGATATCCTTCACTTACAGGGAGTTTTGTTAGTTAATAGTCTCCAAATTGCTGCATCCCAGCAGTCTTTTACAATCATTTCTCTTTCCATAATGTACTCAGTTTCAAAGTGGTGTTTTCTCCTGATTGTCACTGAATACAGTTTTAATAATGGATAGCACACAAAGTGCTGTAGTGTAACATCAATCCTTTATATGGTCTGGACTTCAGGCTTTCAGACAGTACAAAACACTCAGACTTGATCTTTAATGGTGCTGACTTCATGAGGATTATGAATGATTAAAACTGTACAACAACAGTAGAGTCAATCCTTATGCCAGTGGTATACAAGGTATTTGAACTACTCTCACAGCCCTACCCCATATGATACACAAAGGAAAGCAGATAAATAGTATAACTTTAAACTATAGTGGTTCATTCCATTTGAGGAAAATAAATGCTTTCCACAAGTTTTTGGCAGTAATTCTAAGAACTAGTTCTGGAAAAATTAACTGGGAGAACCAAAATCGATCTTTCTGTATAGATATGTGTATCCAAATGCAAATTACTTTGAATTTTAGCAATCACGGACCAGGAGTCCTCATAAGTAATAGTTTTCAAAATCAGAAATACCTTTGGTTTTGAGTCTGTGCTCTTCCTTGCGACTTCTTTACCTGAAATGATTTTCTGTGCCTGTTACAAATCAAAATGAAAGCAAATTTGAAATGGTTTACATTAAATATTTAAATACGAATGTGTTTTTCCTCTTCTTTCAGGGTGAAATAACTACTTGCTATGCAGCCTTCGTGTTGCAACAAAAATAGTATGTTTATTAGAAGCAACTATAGGGTTTTTCCTACTAAAAATTTCATGTCTGATCCAGCAAGAGCTAAGACTGAAACCAACATCAGCAAAACATAACGTTTCTGAAATTCTAAGGAGAGGCCAGCATTACTTTGTGAAACCAAGAGTTACATTCTTGTAGACATTTCAGTAATTGTAAGGGGAATGATTCTAACAAGCATCCAGAACGCTTCTAACAAATCTGATAATTCACAGTAAGAGTTTAATTTGTTAAAGCAAAACCTTTTACTAAAGCATGCTTTCCAGTATACCTCAGGTTAGAAAGTGAACATCTCCTGTAGTGTCACGTCAAACAAAATGTATTGGCAAGAAGAGAACTACTTGTTAGAAGCAACAAATTGGCAATCCCCACCTAGAAGCTAAAAATCTTTTCTCAGTGCTGGCTGGCTGCATAAATTCTCAAGTGCCACTTCAAATGATCATTCTACATGTGCCATCCAGCCCTCTAACAAAATCCTGAATTCATGTGAAGTCTGGACAATAGAAGTAATGCAAACTGAATTTGGCATCAACACAAAGATGTTAATAGCTTAGTGTTTGCAAACCCTGACTAATGTAGCTAGCTAGTAAAATCCAGTTATACTAACCTGTAACTGAACATAATCAGAGTCCTCAGTGGCATTTTCTTTTGGCTTCTCAGAAGAGGCCTGACTTTGATTGCATTTATCAGGAGTATTTGTTTGAAGCGAATCAATTTCTCTTCTTCTTGGCACTGTAATTTGTTTTGCCATTTTGTATTCTGGGATAACTTTTGATTGTTTCATTTCTTGTTCCTTCTCTTTCTTTCTGAAGAGGAGCTTTCCATTAGCAATGATGATGGATACAAACCTCTTGATATCATCTGGAATCGTGCGGGCTACCATAACAAAGCGATCAAGATCATCTGGGTTGTTTTGAGGTTTCCTGAGGACCAAAGCCTCTAGTGACCAGCTGCAGTTGTTTAGAGCTTCTCTTGTTTCTGTTAAAATTTTGAAGGAGTTTGTGAGAATTTCTAGCTGTTTTTTAATTCTGGTCTGTAGGTTGTTATCAGTGAGGTAAAAGGCGTTTACCTTTACAAGTTGAGCAAAGGCCAAGAATTCTCCCAGTGATACTTTTATGTGATCGACTGCTCTATGGATTTCCTCAATGCTTTTCTCTAGATGTTCTTGTAACCTCCATTTACTACTCACAAAGATCATTAAACTTGCAACAGAGCTGGATACACTGTGCTGCAATCTAGTCAGGGTCTCTATGGCTACATCAAGGTCCAGTTTAATTTCTTTGGAAGGCTCTTCTGATGATGAGATAGAAAAAGACTCAGCAGAAGAGTTCGAGGATGTAGAGAGGGTGCTGGTTCTGCTGTCCACACTAGAAACAGATAATCTGTCTTGTTCTAATTTAGCATCTCTTGAAAGCTGTGGAGAAGCACTGTATGCTTGCTCTCCAGAATTATCGCTGCTTTTTTCCAGCTCTTTTTTGGACTCCACAACAGTGGGCAAACCTTTTGGAATATCGTAAACATTCTCTTCAGAGATCTGATTCTCAGCCTTTGGAGCCAGGAGAAGTGGGGGGACATCACAGCTACCGTTTTGTGGCAAAACGAGCACATCCCGTGAGGACGGAACATCATAAAGATGGATATCTGGAAATGTTAATTTCCGTTGCATTGGTGGAATATCATATAACTGTGAATTTGCAGCTTTGGCTTCTGTATTTGTTGTTAACGCCTTGTACCTGGATGGTGGTATGTCATACAGCACCTGGTTCTCCAGGGAATGGCCAGAAGGGGTTTTTAATCCTGGTTTTTCAGGTGATACTGGAATATCATAAATCCATTCTGACTTTCGAGGATTTGGCAAAGTATTGTAATGGCCCCAGCACTTTTTCTGAGATTCATTTTCTGCAACATCACTTTCTCTTTTGGGAGGGACATCATATAACTGCAACAGAGCACACAGGATTTATAAACTGTGGTTTGAAACAAGAAACAAAACTGAATTTTTAGAGCCCATAAAGGTATGCAGCTCTCAAGTAACTGCAATAAGAGATACAGGTTTGCTAAGATGGAAACAGAAGTTGCCCTATGCCTTGAAAAATGTCTGTGTACAGCTGAAGTCGAAGCTGGAAAATGTGAATGCAGGACCACTTCTTGTGTAAGAAAATACAGACTAATACTAACAGGCACTTCAGGAGAGATTGTACCTGGATGCATTACACACATGAAGCACAAGCACTAGGGAGTGCAAGGAGCTATAGGACTGTGCAGCATCAATAAACATCTGAAGGAACTGGTCTGTAATAAGTATTTTATGAAGAACTGGCCAGGTCAGGCTTCCCCAGTTGCAGAAGATGTGTGTGAGAAGGGGAGCCCAGACATGGGTGTTTCAGACCAAAGCCAGATTTTTCCAAATTGCCCACAAACAAAGAATTCTAAGAAAATTTGATTTTGGAAGCAGCAATAAACCATGTCTCTGGAAGGAAATCTGCTCCCAGGCTATTGCACCTGATGGGTACAGCTGCTAACAGCCATGAAGGTATGAGGAATGCCAGCTTTAGCTCATATGCCGGCACCCCAGTTCTGGGTAGCACCAGTCCTACTGTCACAGCTGAACAGGCTCTGTGCAAGGCTGGTTTCTCTAATCATGACGCAGCATTTCTCTTTAAATCCACAAAACCAGGAAGCCTCAGATTTCCTGTGCTGGCGTAGTCTGCTGCAAGATCCCATATCTTAGCCCTGGGCATGTGTGCTAAGGAGCCTGTAAAAATTCTCTTGGATCTTAAAACCATTCAGGAAACCTGATGTAATTGGCACTCAACTCATAAAGAGTTTTCCATTGAGGCATTTTCTCTGTTGCAAAATTTCAGATCAGTCCTTTTTTTCAAGGATGGTACTTTTCTTATCAAATAGAGGGAAATCTGACCCACCCCCCAAAACCAGGTGTGCTTCACTCCCCAAAAAAAAGTGTCAGGAGAGTGCTGCATGGAATAGGGAGCATTCATTTCTATTTGCTTGAATATTACAGACATTCAAGAATGTAGGGTACTGAATTTGCTTTTTGCACTGTCATAAAAAGAAGTCAGGGCAAGAGATGGTGTTGCCTGTAATCTAAAAATCAAACACAATCACAGACGTAGCTTTAGCCCTGGTAGGTACTGTGACTATCCAGGAGCCAGGCAGCATTTGTCTCTTTAATAGGAAGGACAAAGCACTACTCTGAAGATGTGCTTGTCTTACCCCTGCCTTGAGGGAGGTTCAGCACACGTGTGCAACATCCCAGTAATGAGAGATTATTCTCTCGTGTCCAGCAAGCCTTACTTACGTTGCCCACTGGTGAGTCTTTCTGGGTAATGCCTCCTGCCTTTTTTGGGCTGGACGGGATGTTGTAAAGCTGCTTCTGCTCCTCCTGGAAACACTCGGTGGATCTGACCAGCACAGCGCCCTTTCGTGCTGTGGGCGGAGTGGAACCAATCTAGTCAAAGGCAATAAAACCAGGTTGACTTCAACCCTGTTGAGACCCCACTGAAGCTTGGACAGAGTCAAAGGCTTTCAGGTGATATACTGCATTGTGCAAGGCAGCCACCACCTGATTGCCTAACTTTGGGTCTGAGCAGGGATCACGCCACTTATACGAAGTGGATAACACAAAGGAGTTTTTGGATAACTTAACAATAAATGAATTAGAGTGGGTTCAACCTTGCAGTGTCAGGAGCATAAGATGTGTGTGTAGGCTCTGTGGACATGCTCCAGTCCCACACGCACCTTCGTGTGGTAGATGACGGAATGGGTCCTGGCGTCTGTCCCATCCTGGTGACCTACACAGGCTGCAGTGAGGTGTAGAGGCAATACGGTGACATTTGCTCTCCCCAGGGCAGCATGTTAGCAAGAGCAAGATCGTGTAACAGGATGCTTCAGCAGTAGATGCAGCCAACATGTTGCCCTTACCCTGAGTGTGTCTAATCCCTTGCATTTTCTTGCCCAGGAGGCAAGTGGTGTGGGTGACATTTAGTTTCTTTTTGCACATGCACTAGTGACTCTTCTATAAGCATCTTGAAATCTTCCTGATCAAATGATGCAGAGACAAAGCATATTTTCTGATGGATAAACCAAGGCAGAGAGGTTGACACTCTGATACTGAGAATTCATCTGTGCCCTGGAACTCAGTAATGGTAAAACAGTCTCCTAGAAATGTACCAGATGATAAGCTACATTTCTATAAATGTCTACCAGACTCCAAAGAGAGCTGCTTTATATCTTGAACGTCCCTAAAAATAGATTATTTTCTGCCAAATTCTACAAAAAATGAACAGGAAACCACCAGAATTTACCTTAAACTCTATTCTGAAGTCCTGCAGGGTCAGAGCTGCAGGGGGGACCATGGCTGGACTCACCTGCGTGAGCAAGGACTCCCGGCGCTGTGTGGATGGAACATCATACACCTCACTCCTGATACTTGGGACTGAAGCCCGACACGCTCTTGGGAGAGTAAACAGATGCTTAGAGGGGGAGAAAAACCAACAGTGAGAGAGATGCAGCAAGCACTAAGCTCAGGACATCTTTGAAAACTCAAGTTGAATAGGCCACTGTCAGAGCAATCACTCTTAAGGGATTAAAAACCTTCCAGCTTTTCACTGATGGTGATAGACAGCAACTGACCTTACAAACCTGTGTGGTGTTTTTTTCCCCCATAATTCTCCTTTGCCAGCATTTCTGCTTTATTTCAGATTAGAATTGGCACATACAAACCAAAGGTGATCTGGCTTACTAACCAGGGGAAGGAAAAGATTTAGGGAAAACCCAGCTTACCACTTTAATCTTTAGACTACCCAAAAGCAGAACCACTAAAAAGAACAAGTGGGGGAATTTCTACTTCTCCAGACCCACAGAGCCATCAGGTCAAGTCATATTTAGTGGAAGTAAGAGAGCAACGAAAAGCTACAGGCTGAGACACATTATTCTGTATTTATGAAAGACTGACTCATTTGGAAGGAGTAACCTTGATGTCCTGACCAGCTCCGTAGAGAAGTCTGATACGGGAATTACATGAGGTCATTTACAGACTAATTCTCCTGTCTGCTCAAAATATAATTTGAAGGGCCATGACTGGTGGGACAGTGAGTTAAGGTGCCAAAGTATGAATGGTTGGAGAGGACATTGTTAAAAAATCAGCTTCCAAACCATTGAATTTTGTTCATTCAGCATGGGTTTAGCTTAGCTTTCCACAAGTAGTTCATAAATGGACTTCTACACATTACTGACCCAAAGAAATGCTACTGCAAAAGTGACATCACAGTAAAGTATTTAATGTTGGAGGTAGTGTTCCCCAGCATGTGAGTGGTGTAGCCACTGAATTCAGAGGAACAAGGGTCCAGCTTTACAACTGCCTGCTTCATGAAGGAAAGGAGCAAGGAGTGAGCACAATTCCCCTAGTGCTCTGTGACATAAGCCAACTTTCTTGCAAACAGAGGCATAGAAGAAGAGACTTTTCTGAGCTGAAAGGGTACAAGGAAAGGCATCCTTAGCTCAGGTCTGTTTTCAAATGTATAGATCTTGTTCAGTGTACAGCAGAAAGGAAACTAAACCAAGTATCTTTTCTTGCTATTTTTTAAAGTACTTTCAGTCACAGTGAAGCAAGAAGGTGCCTTGATGTTAAGGCAGAACTGACAAGGCTTTTTCAAGAGGGTGAAAGCACACAGGCTTCTGGGGATTTTGTTGTGCTTTACTGCTTTCAATCAGCTCCCTCAAAGATTTACAGTGGCTTTACCCAGTTGCTCAGAGGGCAGCTGAGTATGCCAGGAACTTTGCCAGTTGTCCCATAGGATCTACATGGGACTGCCCAGACTGCGGAGGTTCCCTCTGCCCTCACAGAGCCTGTTCACCCCCAAGCCTTCTGTGCATCTGTGACCACCACGGTACAGTTGGTGTAGTAACAGCTGGGGCGTTGTGCAAGAGGCAGCTCAGGCAAATCTGAACTTCTTAAAAGCAGCTAAGATGTCGTTTTGTCTTTCTCTGTTAGAGTAAACAAGGCTTAGGTAGATAAACTCATGAAATGACAGAGACACAGGAATAACCAAGGACATCTTCTGTTGGGCCATTCAACCAGATCAAGAACATTTTTCAGCCTGTTTTGCTAGCACAACATGGACAATTTGTATCCATCTCACACTGAGTTTGCAAATGGTTTCTTTATGGTTAGGAATGTGGAGAAATCAGATCACAGCACGAAATAGTAAAACTAGACCAAAGACATCAATCACACAGCAAAGGGTGGCTTTTTTAATTACAAATCATGTTCTTGTGCAGATGGGTGCAAAGACCCCACATGTGCCCAGAGGAATCTGGATGCTGTAGACCAACAGAGGAAAAAGCTCTGTGTCTTGTTATTTTAACTTTGGGGTAGGTTTGTAAACCATTTCTCTAGATTCTTCCAAACACATGGTATATTCTTTACTTCCTGTCCTATTTGACAGCCTCTTTAAACTGTCAAAAAAGTGAGGGACTACAGAATATAGAGAGTACTATATGTTGCCCAGAGCAGCATTTCTCATACAATGCTATAAACTGTAACAGAATTGATGGGAGTTTCCTAAACACCATTTATTTGAATGGCTCTGCTGTGAATTCCACTGAGGTGTCCAGGCTAACAGCAGTTATTACTTTCCTGCTCCCAATGATAGTTTTAATAACACTACTTTTATAGATGCTTATGTTCTTACCTGGCTTGTTGAGCTTTGCGTCCTTTCACTGAGCAGCTGTGCAGCCACGGCTGGTACCTGGTATATTGCTTGGGCAGGTAGAGCAGAGACCCTCGCTGGAGATTTAACCCACCCCTCCATCTTCTCATAGGTAGATGACAGCACAGTGGGCTTGGGAACCGAAGGAACCTGGTAGATGTTTTGCTGTCCTGGTGATGACTCTGCAGCACCGCTCCGGGTGGAAGGAGAGAGCAGGGCAGCCTGTGAGGCAGCAAGTAGCTGCAGGCGGTTAGCGGGGGCCAGGCCCTGCCTGCCATGGAGGGAGCATCTCCACCAGCCTTCACTGCCGATGACATTTTGGTCCAGAACTGTCAGGATGTCTCCTTTGCGGAAGGCCAGCTCATCCGAGCACTCTGCCTTGTTGTCATAAAGTGCCTTCGCCAAGGTGTTCTAGAGAGAGAAAACAGACCAGCACTGCTCTATTGCACCAGCAGAAGTGTTGGTTCATGTCTGGTTTGGTGTTTATCTCCTCCTTAATTTCATAGAATAGTTAGAGTTGGAAAGGACCTTAAAATCATCCAGTTCCAATCCCCTGCCATGGGTCACACTAAACCATGTCACCCAAGGCTCTGTCCAGGCCAGCCTTGAACATGGCCAGGGATGGGGCACTTCTCTGGGCACCCCGTGCCAGCACCTCAAAACCCTCATGGTAAAGGACTTCTTCCTTATGTCTAACCTGAACTTCCCCTTGTTTCAGTTTGAACCCATCACCCCTTGTCCTGTTGCCACAAACCCTGGTAAAGAAATTTAATTCAGTTTAACTCAAGTCCACCCATTTTTGCATTAACCACCATTTCTCAGTGCATTGGTTTCAGTGAGTTTAACATTTACAGCCTGTGTCTGTTGGGCTCCATGCAGTAAAGAAATTATTATTATTATTATTATTAATAATAATACAATATATTTTTTCACTACCTTTCCCCCCCAAGGCAAGAGCACTGCTAATGTTCATTACTTAGACTCATTACTTCGCCATATCTTCCTATGAAAACCAGGTGTTTTCCCATTGCTATTCTGTGTATTCCTTGTCAGAAGGTGCAGAAAAAACACATCAACCATCGAAAACTGAACCTCGTGCCTTGCTGCCTGCTACCCAGCTCATCGAGGGACTTCAACTGCATCTGGAAAAGGCTGATTATTTTTACCTACCCTCTCAAAAAATCCTTCACAATCAGACATCAAAACCATCCTGACCTTGCTTGTTTTCCTTTAAACTTTGTCTTTTCTCAGTCTTATAAAAGCAGATCTCTCATCAACATCAATGCTAAGGGGAGTAATAAGTGCTGAGTGGCAACACGAGTGGCAAAAATGCTGATGGAGAGCTGTGGTGCTTATGAAGACCCAGACTCAGCTGTCTGCATCCACATCCACCTCAAACTGCAGGGTTGGATCATACTGATTCAGAGCATCCCAGGCTAATGACTTATGTGACATACCAGCTGAGGGAGAAAGCTAGTTATGCACACAGTGGCACCAGCTCTGCTGGCTGCTAAGTCTTCATGGCTGGTCAAGTGCATTTCTGAGCATTTCTTCAGGTAAGCGCACCTGAAACAGTGTCTGTGTTTCTCTTCATCACACAGACATTACCTGTACCTGAATACCTCTGTCTCCAGTATATCTTGCAGCATCTTCATAGAGTGCTCTTTTAGACAGGAAACCAACGAGGAATAAGCAAGAAATCCTAAGGTCACAGAAACTGTGAGATAGCAAATATCCATGTTTTCCAGCTTCTTCACTACTGAGCAGCCCTACCTTTCTCAGCTGAAGCCCATGAATTTCTGGCACTTGTGAGTGTGCAGATCACCATGTTTTATTTTTATCATATTTTCAGAGGTATTTGGCTACTCTGCACAAGATGAAATTTAAAAGAATAAGGAGGGTAAGAGCATGCAGTTTGATTCACCCAAGACATTTGTGCAAAGGGTACAGCGAGCTGTGGACATAGTGTTTTGCAGTACAAGATACCATTTTCTTTCAGCTTTAAACCCAGACTGACTGCTCCCCAGTCAGTGGGACACTGGCTGTTTTTAAGCACTAGCTTCTTATCAGAACATGCAAGTAATGTCCAAAGAGATAGTACCCAAACAGGAAATGTGATGCCTTGCATTTTTGTCCAGAGCATTTGCTGTAAAGCAACAGCTGGCTTGAAGTTGCAGCAGAAATAAAGCAATTTGTCAGCTCAGCTGATGAAAATGGCCTGTTGTTTGCAGCATGCATTTCTTGGTCAGGGGACCATGAACAATGGCCTTTTTATGATACATGGGCTTGTCCCTCAGCAGCTGCCAGAGATGGACAACAGGCCATTTACCTTGCATCCTAGCCTTGTTAAAACAGCCTTCTTGCCTTGAACATGGGAGTCCACTTTCTATTTGGACCATGCCAAATCCTCTGAACCACCTGTGTTGAAGGCAGGCCTCCAGGAATCCCACCACAAAGCACAGTCCAGGCTGGGCTTGGGCTTCACACATTGTTGCAGTTATTGAAATAAAGAGGAAATCAGCCAACTTTTCCTATTATCCCTCAGCAATACTTGTAGATCCCTTGTTGTCAAATGCTGTACATTCACACTGAAAGACAAGACCCTCTTCTTCTGACCTGAAGAGGATGGGCAGAGGAACACTCTCCCCCTTTTGCAACCAGGCAACTGAAATGTGAAGAGGCTTATCCAGGTACACACAGGAAATCAGTGGCAGAGCCAGGAAGCCTGAACCCAGGAACTAGTGCATGAGCCAACGAGGCTGTCCTTCCTAGCTGCAGCGACACAAATAGAGGTTCATGGTACAGTTTTAATGGCATCTAAATGTGACATTTCCTCAGCTAAGTCTTGTGGAAATAGCATACTAAACACATCGTTGGTTCTAATTGTTTAATCAGCCAATATATTGAAACCTCACTAATCTAACCTCAAATCTAATTTGCTTTAAATATGCTGATTTTCACTGGGTCAGAATTTGGCCTGTTTACATCAGTGAGGATTTCTGCAGATAGTCCCTGTAGACTGCAGCCTAAGTCACATGGAACGAGGAGATTCCTCCTATTCAGCAATACTTAAACATGACTGCAGCAGGTCCTAGCAGGATAAATTGTTCCAAGCATTCTCTCATTTCTTTCCCTAGACACCGCTGGAACTGCTTTGCTGCAGAACACGTGAAGCAAGAGAACTGCCAGGTCAATGAAAGCAGCAGGGAGTTCTAAGCTGTGTTCAACAGCCAAGCTCTTCCACAGCCAGGTTGTCAAAATTCAACTGACCACCTTGTCATTTGGCAAAGGCAGATGATATATTCAGGGCACTCACACTGAATGAAGAGTTAAATTTTAAACTTACACCATGAAAGTCACAAACCTGTTCAGCAGAGGGGTCCCTTCTCGTGAAACATAACACAATAAAAATGTGCCAGCATCCAAGGTGGGTGGCCCACAGCAAGGTACCTTCAAAGCAGAATGGTTCAGATTTTGAAAGGTGATCTCTGTTCTGTGGAGCTCAAATTAGGGCATGTGAGCTCACATCTGTAGGCAGCACACACATACCCAGGAACCCTCGAGACCATCTCAATTGCAAGCCAAGCAGGGGATTAAAAAAGTAAAAATTAAAAATCATAGGACACTGGAAAAAGGGAAGTATAACCCCCATTTTCAAGAAGGGGAAAATGGATGACCCGGGGAATTACAGACCAGTCAGTCTCACCTCTGTGCCTGGCAAAATCTTGGAGCAGATTCTCCTGGAAGGCATGCTAAGGCACATGAAAAACAACAAGGTGCTTGGTGACAGCCAGCATGGCTTCACTAAGGGGAAATCCTGACTGACCCAATTTGGGGCTACAGAACTGATGGACAGCGGTAGAGCAGTTGATGTCATCTACCTGGATTTGTGTAAAGCATTCGACACTGTCCCACACGACATCCTTGTCTCTAAATTGGAGAGACATCAGTTTGATGGATGGACCACTCGGTGGATAAAGAACTGGCTGGATGGCCGCACACAAAGAGTTGTGGTCAATGGCTCAGTCCAGCTGGAGACCATAACAAGTGGTGTCCCTCAGGGATCGGTGTTGGGACCGGGCTTGTTTAACATCTTCATTGCTGACATGGACAGTGGGATTGAGCGCATTCTCAGCAAGTTTGCTGATGACACCAAGCTGTGTGGTTCAGTTGATACGCTGGAGGGAAGGAATGCCATCCAGAGGGACCTTGACACGCTTGTGAGGTGGGCTGATGCCAACCTCATGGAGTTTAACCATGAGAAGTGCAAGGTCCTACACCTGGGTCGGAGCAATCCCAGGCATAGCTACAGGTTGGGCAGAGAAGAGATTCAGAGCAGCCCTGCGGAGAAGGACTTGGGGGTGCTGGTTGATGAGAAAATGAACATGAGCCGGCTTCAGTGTGTGCTTGCAGCCCAGAAAGCCAACTGTATCCTGGGCTGCATCAAAAGGAGCATGACCAGCAGGTCGAAGGAGGTGATCCTGCCCCTTTATTCTGCTCTCGTGAGACCTCACTTGGAGTATTGTGTGCAGTTCTGGTGTCCTCCACATCAAAAGGACATGGATCTGTTGGAACAAGTCCAGAGGAGGCCACGAGGATGATCAGGGGACTGGAGCACCTCCCATATGAAGATTGACTGAGAAAGTTGGGGCTGTTCAGCCTGGAGAAGAGAAGGCTGCGTGGAGACCTCATAGCAGCCTTCCAGTATCTGAAGGGGGCCTATAGGGATGGTGGGGAGGGACTCTTCATTAGGGACTGTAGTGATAGGACAAGGGGTAATGGGTTAAAACCTAAACAGGGGAAGTTTAGATTGGATATAATGAAGAAGTTCTTTACTGTCAGGGTGGTGAGGCACTGGAATGGGTTGCCCAGGGACATTGTGAATGCTCCATCCCTTGCAGCGTTCAAGGCCAGGTTGGACGAAGCCTTGTGTGAGATGATTTAGTGTGAGGTGTCCCTGCCCATGGCAGGGGGTTTGGAACTGGATGATCTTAAGGTCCTTTCCAACCCTTTTATGATTCTACGATACTTTAGAAAACCTGACTCAGGTGGAACAAATCTGCTCATGGATCATCTCATAGCCCATTCATAGGGCTGGAACCAAAGTGATGGAGACAGGCCACAACCTCTAGACCGTAGAACATGGACGAACTGGGAGGTTGTCAGACCTCTGAACCTTTCCAAACGTTTTTCTGTGTAAGGCAGTGCCACATCAGGTTTCAAGGTTCAGAACACATGGTTCAGGACACAATGATAGAGCTGGAGAGCAAATCTTTTCCATCCACTCTGTTTCAGTATTGCACAAGTGCACAGCAATATAATTTGGTTCTTCATGCTTTTCTGTCAGTGGAACCAGCCCATCACTGGCACAACAGGACAGCCAGTGGCGCAGATACAGTTCCAGGTGACAGTGACCCAAGGCTTGCAGCCCTTGGTGACACTTTTCAGTGCATTTTGAAAAAGGTAGAGAAACTTAAGAAGGTATTTTAATGAAGGTTTTTATCCTTTTGATCTTTTGATTTGGAACTGGTCTCTGAGAGAACTTTTATTAAGTAGAAACATTTAACGCAGAGGATATCAGCAACTTGTAACCAGCAGTCCCATGCAAAACCCTTTCAGAAGACATCTTCTTGTCTCAGTGCAATATGAGGAGGAACAAATCCCCCACACCAGCCAAATTACTAAGAAAAAGCAAAAAACCCCTGCCAACATCTTCTGTGAACAGACTCTTGTGTGCCCACAGCCTAGCAGAAAGCTGCAGCAATACATTAAAAGAGCAATACAGTCAGCACCACACCACAGAAGTAAGGCATTTCTGCTCAGTTCTAATCTCCATAATAACACAGAAGAAGGAACATTTACACAAGGTGTAAGAACAACAGGTCAAGCGGGTCTACCTTTGTATTTTGCTCCCTCTTCTTTGCTCCTCTATTTACAGGACTAGTAAGTCCTCTTTATTTCTCATCTCCTTTCCAAGCATTCTGGTTGCTCACACAGCCTCTCAGGGCCTGACTGCACTAGGGCTGATGTGAAAGCATTTCTTCTGCGCAGTGTTATCTCCAAGGGAATGTAGGCAGTACTGTTCACATAAGCTCTGTTAGTTTTTAGGAGTCCCAGCTGTGGATTCAGCAAGTATTAGCCCAGGATACTGAAGCAGATGTTGAGGATCAGCCTAATACTGGTAAAACTGACTAATAAGCTCACAGTAATGACTAGCATCACAGGAGCCAATGTGGTTAGCTATTTTGTATGATATACATGCAAGCAAGTGTTGAACTAGTAAGCTTTGGTACAGACAAGTGCTGTAGTTATGTCACCAAAGAGTTTGCTCTCAGTAGTTGATTTTCCAGCAGAGTTTGAGATGGCAGTGAATCCTATGGCACCAGAAAAACCTGCTGGAGCCACTGAACTGGGCCAGTTATGAAAGCTAGATTGATACATCCATGTTCCACTGACATTAAACCCCTAGCAAGACTCCTATGAGAAGCATACTTCCATGCTGAGTAAATCAAAGCATGGTGGGGCTGGGGAAGGAGCCACCACTCTGCCTGTGCCCTATCCCGTGCTGCCCACAGCCAGCTCAGCATCCTGCTGGCTCCATCTGATCGTGTGAAGAAACTGAATTACTAAGGAGCCACCGGATGCCAAGTCTGTTCCCATTTGCTTTCCAAAGAAGTCTGATTTGTGGAGACATCTCAGAGAGCTCACCCCAATTGATTCTGTGATCACAATCACTGGGAGTAATTTTATGGGCAAAAGTTACAGGAGGTTTATGGGGTGAGTGCTTGACCTGATAGCACAGACAGCAGAGGTCAACCCAGTAACATGGGGTGAGGTTATGTCTATTACAGGCTCTGGTTCATCCAGTGTGGGCTGTTAATCATAAATTGGGCCCTATCTACACTCTCAGCTATCCAGGACATATGTAAGGAATCACTGTGGCAGCCCCCTTCTGTCATGTAAGCAGAAGCATCTCTGACCTGCCATTAACCGTAAACAAGTACTGCATTCCCAGGATCACAGAGACCTCAAAGGATGTGTAGCTGGGAAAAAGCTGTGTTGTGGGGCCAATGGGACCTGCACTTTCTCTTTATTGCCAGAGGAGCGGAAACGAGCTGTCTAACGCTATCACCCACAAAATGCTATCGAGGGCCAGCTATGTACAGCTCTTTGTTATTTTATGCAACCTCATTAATGTGTCTTTACAATAATCCACATGTGGTAAGTGCTAAAGCAACACATGAGACCAAATTGTTTCCCCTTCTTTTATATTTGCTGCTTCTTCCCATCAGCAGCCCTGACAAATCTCTCAAGACAAAGAACATCTTAAAAGCCAGTCTCTTGCCCCATGAGAAAGCACCCACCGACAGTGCTGATACTCTTCTCTCACTGAGCAGATTCTAACAAGACAATGACAGAGCACAGACCTAGAAAACAGAGGCTGTGTCTGCATCCTCTTACCGAGTCACTGTTCTCCCCCACACAGTCCATGACCATGTTGGAGTGATGCGAGTTAGTCACATAGAATCACAGAATGGCTTGGGTTGGAAAGGACCTTAAGATCATCCAGTTCCAACCCCTGCCATGAGCAGGGATGCCTCACACTAGACCATACTGAATGGTTTTACAATGCAAGACCTCTGCTAACACAGGTTCAGTTAACTTAGGCATGCAGAGAAGTTCTCCTGTAGCTGGAACGGTGTCTCCCTTCATTGGGGTGTAGATCAGATGTTAAGATAGCAATTCTCCCTGCAACTCAGACTTTTTACATCTTTATTGTTTGTGTATCCTTACCCAGCAGCACTCCCACTATAAAACCTAACAACCCTTGGGAATCCTCACAATGAAAGCTGTTAACTCATGTTTATTAATGAAAAGAGGGAAAATTTAAATTAGGACTCAGTAAAGCTGATAATTGTACAATTCTGCAATACAGAATTCAGTACTCATAGACTGACATCTGTGCTTTATATACACAGTAAATAGCTGTGTTTTTACTAGGGCAAAAAAAACAAACCACTAAGTTCTCCTGATCCCTCTCTTGTTCCAATCCCTATCCTCAGCCTACAACAGAAAAGAGAAGTCCTTTTAGTCCTTATAAAATACATGCAAATGATGCATAAAAAACCTTCATGATTATCAGGAGATAATGTGAAAATCCTGCCTGCAAGTCTGCCATAATGTTTCTACCTCTCCCCTTCCCACTCAGTTGTATTTGGAACATCAGTTCACTGCTACACACTATTTCACGTGACACAGAGGTACCGTAGTACCTCACAGCATTTAAAATGAAAAATAACAGTTTTTGTCTGCTGTCTTAAATTTGCTTCTTAAAAAAAAAAAAACAAACTATTAAAGAAATCGTAAAAAAGAGACAGTTTTAATCATGGGAGGTTTTGTGGGTGAAGACAAATATTTATCAGCTGCATTTCACACATAAAAAACCATCTTCAAGCACTTTTACTGGGAAAATGGGATTGGACATATTTGAGGAGAAGATACAACTAAAGGCAAGGGGTTGTGCTTGCTGAACAGTAATGTTCATGCATCAGTGACACCCTCTGATGTGTTTACAGAACTGTTTCCAGTTAATCCCCTCACCACCAACAAAGCTGAAGAAATAAACATTCTCCATTGCCTGGTGAGCTGGGAACAGGCTTTCCAGAGAAACCCCATTTAAACAACACACCAGCCTGAGTAACTTGAATTGCCCTATTCCTTTAATTGTAGACAGGGTTCACATCTTCAACATCCCACTGGAGAAAGGAAAATCCACCTTTAATGATCAGCTGTTTCTCCACATGCATGTGATGCATGATGTCTTCCTTCTACTGGTGTCCCACTTGATGTGCAACATCTGTGACTTGCAAAAGGTCCTTGGCCTGTGCTTTTGTGTTTGTGTATTTTGGAATATAGGTGATCTGATCACACCTTTTCAGACCTTTTAGCATGAGCTTCAACAAGGAATGGGTGCCAGGGCTTGCTTTTATCACCTATTCAGTGGTTAATTGATTTTTTGAGAGTGGAGCCAGCTGCTAATCAGCAGGTTTGAAATTCTGAATGGTCAAATCAGTTCTGGATGCAGTAAAGAACCAGTTTAACAAATGAGGCAGAACCATTGAGAGACAGAACTTGTGCAGCTCCACATTAGTCAGTGCTGCAGAGGTGGGAATTACAAGCCAGGTTTTCTCCACAACTGCAGTTAATCACATTCCAGCTGTGTTAGAACCAACAGACCCCTCCTCTCCCTGTTTCAGTGCGATCAGGATTTCATTCCCATTCACAACATTTTTGCATGTGTGGTCTCATGCCTAAGTTCAAGTTAAAATAAACTGCCATTTCCTGATATTTAGAAACCAGACTATGTATTTATGGGTTTTGGTTCCTCCCACAATCCAAACAGTTTTGCCCATATGCACCAAATGACTTCGCTTTTAGAATCTTAATTACATTTTGCTACAACATTTATTTCCAAATGTGGATTTAAAGATCCAGAAAGTTCTGATGCTCACAAGTTTTCGCTGTCTGCCTCCTAAGCAATAGATGCTTCAGAGACTCATTGGAGCAGGGTCCTTCCTTCCCTTCTCTGCCTGTCCAGGGAACAAGCACACAATTGCTAGGATGCATTATCAGGAGCAAGCTGCAGGTTTTCCCTTTGCAGGCACTGCTGTACATCCCTGCTCTGGGCGCACAGACGGGCCAGGATGCGTCCCACATCCTATCTGACCTGCTGATTCCCTGGGCGCATCAGAAGTGACAGCAGCGCAGGGGTGGGTGTTCTCTGATTCATAATGCATCAGCGGCGACACCACAACTCCCAAACGCTGCGGCTTCCTCCAGCTCTCCCAGCGCAGTTATCTGCCCCAGAATGGTATTCCTGTTTAAGACTCCCCTTTGGGACCAAGCTGCCTTTATCTGGAATGTTAATGTTTGCCTGGGCAAGGATGCGGGAGGGTTTTCTCCTGCCCTGGTCCCCTGTGTGCACCCTGGCTCAGGGCAGCAGCTGGACATTGCCCCTTCTCCTGTCATTAACAGCAGGCACACGGGGACCGCACAGACCCTGCCCGAGTCACAGCTGCCAGAGATCAGCTGCACATCACGCTGCAAGATCCACCCCGGTTCACAGCCAAAGAAATGCTCCTTAGCACAAAGCAGGATAATACCAGGAGCCTCTGTGTGCTTGGCTGGAGGCTTGCGCAAAACCATTAACATAGGACTCTATAAACCAGTTTAAAGTCATGTTTTTGATGCATCCACTTCTTCCCCCCTCCTTCCACCCCAGGGCAGTATTCCCTAAAGGTGGACACAACCACCACCCCTTTCTTCTTTTGAGCTTCAGTTCTCTTTGCAAAGAGCACTGCAGTGTTATCCTAGAATGAACAGACCTCCCCAGGCTTGCAGAACTCATTGACGTTTTCTTCTGCAAAGAGTGGCTCAAATTGATGACACATTTCCATTGCCCGTTTTCTAGTAATCAGTGCAAACTCCCCCATATATATATATACACACATAACATATGGCTCAAATGTTATTCATTTAAGCTCACTATTTCCAAGAAAATATGCAAAGCAAAAGACATCCTAATGATCAGCCAGGACCATTCGTGATAACACTTTAACAAGGTGTATTATTGCCTCATGTGCAGGATACAAAACCTTGCCCTTCTTAAGCATACCGTTGTCCTTGATAAAGCATTTTTTTCAGCTTGATTTAGATTGTATTTTAAAGACTAAGACCCCATGCTCTGTGAGCAATGTGCAAATAGGATCAGCGGGGTGCTGTGAACAGGGATCCTGATAAATACAGGTTTTACACTGTTCACGTTTCCATTCCAAATGAAGTAAGTACAGCCATTAACTGCAACAGACATACAATAAATCAGTACTTACATTGACCTTCATTTTGCTGTCTCCTACCTCCCTGTTACTCCATCACCTGAGGAGGAGGACGATGAGATCTCCCCCAACCCTTCCTCTCCCAGCCCAAGCGGAGCGGCAGCAGCAGGGAAGGGTCAGGCTGGAAGCCCCGCTCCAGCCCCACTGCGCTCTAGGGCAGCCCCGGAGGAGCGCAGCGATTGGGAGCAGAGGGAGCTGATCACGCAGCGGAGTTATCTGCAGCGCCGGCAGCTGCTGCGGGGCCGTGCGGGCACACACACGCGTCCGCCCGGTCCCTCCCTCCCTCCCTCCGGCAGCCGCCCCAGGGAGCGCCTTTGTGCTTCACAACCGCATCCGAGCAGGGAGCCGGGGGGCGGTGGGGCTGGGTTTGAGGCGCTGTTTGAAGCATCGCTCTTTACTCTTGGTTTGTCGAACTTAAAAGGGGTTTGGCTCTTAGACTGCGGTGTTTGGGTCCCTGGAAAACTGAGCAGTTCTCTGTTGTCACAGAAATACCTGCAAAATAATCTCTTTCTTCAAGGGCAGAAAACCTGAGAGCTAAACAGTGACTGCAGCCGAAGGGGTTTGTTCATTTGGTTATTATTAAACTGAATCTGTAATATTATTAAATAGCAATTATTTAAAATTACCCATAGGTGCTATTTGCTCAGCAACAGCTCTGCCTGGGTCACACTTACGCAAATTCACAGATTTTACCACTCTGCCCTTGTGAGTATCTTGGGGTTTGCAAACTTTTACTGGCTTTGTCTTTGTACATGCTGCCTTTGCTCTGGCAAAAGTCTTTTCCTTCCTCTTTCCATGGTAGTGCAATATGAAGTTAGACACTGGCTCCCAGACACACAATCACGCAGCTAGAAAAGCCAAGCATCTTGAATAGGAAATGCTGCATTGAAAATGCTTTCTCAACAAAATCTACATGGGGCAGACCAGCAGCTGATGCCCTTGTCCACATGAGAAAGGATTCCTGGCAAAAAGCAGCTCATTTCAGTGCTTCTGGGGCTTTGCTTTTCTTTCTTTCATATCACAACCAGCACTGTTACTGGTTTGAAAACTTCATAAAGAAGATAAGGAGCAGCCATTCACTGACTGACCTGAATTTTTTTCTATGTCACCAGCATTTGAAATGATCCCGAAATACAAGTGACAAGGCTGTGGACACAAAGCTACTTTCAAATACAATTAAAGGTTCCCTTTTTCCCCGTGAGGGTGCTGAGGTGCTGGCACAGGGTGCCCAGAGAAGCTGTGGCTGCCCCATCCCTGGCAGTGTTCAAGGCCAGCTTGGACGCGGCTTGGAGCAAGCTGCTCTAGTGGAAGGTGTCCCTGCCCGTGGCAGGGGTTGGAGCTGGATGAGCTGCAAGGTCCTTCCAACCCAAACCAGTCTGGGATTCTGTAAGCTGGAGGGGACAGAGCGTATTCCCCCCACCCCGGAAGGTGTTTACTTAAGTGCTTGCTTAATTGTCCATGGTTCTCCCTCCGTCACCCACACCAGTGACTAGAAATCTGTATTAACTGGCGTAAATTACATGAGGTTAAAATTCCCTGGGTCAGGACTTTCATCCATGACACAACTGAGTTTTTACCTGTAAGATTTCCCGAGGAAAGCTGGGCACTGGCTCCATTTCCGCTCCTCTGCATCCCTAAGAACAGCCCCAGATTTATTGTCTGAGGAAGATGGAGACTCCAGTATTTCTTCTTGGCTAAGGAACTCCTTGTTCAGTGCATCAGCTTTGGCAAATCTTGTTTTCAATCATGTTATCTGCCTCCAGGTGCTGGAGATGGAGCCTGGGGGGTGACGGCCTGAACCCGGGGCTGTGGGTGCGCACATCACACACATAACCACGTTGCACTTGTTTGCCGACAGGATTGGGAATATGGGAAGTGGGCATTTTGGAAGGGGAGAAAACCTCCTGTCAACTTAATGTGTGTTTAAAAGCCCTCTCCTATTTTTCTCTGGCAACAGAAAATGTTGTCAAACAGTACAAGAACTATTTCCCAAGCACAGCCCACAGTGCAAACTGTGTTTTAGATTGCACCATGAGGTGCAACGTTTCCTGTGCAGACTGTGTCGCAGGTGTATGTGCAACAAGAAAGGAGTTGCATCATTTCTCCAGCTCTGCTTGTGCCCTGGGTTCATTTCAGAACCAGTTTTCCTTGTGAAGGTGGGATAGTTTGGGCACGGTGGTAACTGCAGAGCGTTACCTGTCCCACCAAAGCTACTGATGGGTGGGACGTGGCGCTTCAAGTCCAGCTAGTAGAAAAAACACATCCCTAATGTTTTTGTGTTAAGTGTCACATTCAACTATTACAATGAACAGCACTGCCAGGGGAGCAGAACCTTAGAAACAGCTAATAAATTATAGAGTGGAAATAACTCAGACTTTTTCAGTTGTTACTCAGCTGAATTTGACTGGGTGTGCTGTGGCCATGTCTAAAGATCGCACAGCAAGACGGGAAATGAGCTTGCTACCACCATTACATTTCCTTAGCCCATTCAGAAAACTGAAAATATTCTTAGAAATAGAAACTCCATTCTTTGTATACAAATCATATGATTCTATGTCATTAAAAACGTCATGCCTGATGACTTCACATGAAGAAGAGTCCTCTTAGCTTTATATGCCTCAATGGCAACTTTTTAGTGCAAAAAGGGACTCACTGTGCCAGTACTGAGCTTTTTTCCCCCATTATATTTTGTATCGGATTTCCAGAATGCAGTTTATTTACAATGAATACTGAGATCATAAGCCAGGATGAAACTAATAATTCCATTACCTTGCTCATTAGACTTGCAGACAGGAGCACAATCAAGGCACTGACTTTGGATCAAGACTTCAGTGTTTTCTAACCCTTATAGCTGCAGCAGGGTATTTTATCTATGTATATATACATAAAATTACAGCAGATGCAATAGGAATGCACAAATAAAAGCCACCCCCCTTGTTCCAGTCTTTCAAACTAAGCAAATACAGTATTCAAAATGGTTTGCATGTGACGTAGGGAAATGATCTATCACACAGCAAGTCACCTGGACTGTCACTGGAAGTCTCTGAGAGCATAACCAATTCTCTAGTGTTACTACAGGATAGAGGAAAACTGCTGGAAGCTTGAAGGTACATATTTACTATCTCACAAATGTGTTTATCCACAGGTATTTGCTACCTGGAGAGCCTGCTTTATTCAGAGCCCTCCCCAGGAAGACATTCCTTATGGTTAACAGCTTTGTAGCAACAGAGAGCACCAGGAGACAATGAGTACACTGGAATCGTAAAGAGCTTGCTGTGCAGCTCAAGAGAACACCAGCATTTCCCACATCCCATGCCACGCTGAATTCAAACATCAAACCCTCCTCTAGGCCCCTTTTGCCTTAGTTGTTTATATGCTGTACTCAGAAAACCAGACCTACCTTTGCAGCTCTGTCGATTCTCACGTGTTTATCCATTGCTGTCATTCACATCCCTTGGAGCACTGCAGACAACCACGGCAGGAAGGAGAGACTCTGCCTTTGCCCAGTCTCCATGTGTTAGAAGCTACGTCTCGAGAAAGCACATCTGCATTTAGGAATTTGTAGAAAAGATTCCTATGAAAGGCAATTTCTGTGGCAACAGCCAAGATTACAAGGGGCAGAGCACAAACCAGAAGAGCCCTGTTAGCATCTGCGAGAAAAAGAGCCTGTCTGCAAGTGGAATTTTCCTTGGTCTCACTGTCACCAACTTGTCGCAATTAACCGCAGTCAGAAGTCTCACCCTTTGGGTTTGCTGCATGTTCCTGTATTTCCTCTTTTAGAAATGGAATGAACACAAGAGTAATACGTACCACAAGGGCTGCGCAGTGCTCGATGGAAATAGGACTGCTACAGCGGTATCAGTTCAGGAGTTTGAAGCCAGCAGTTTTTATGCCTTTCAAAGACATTGATAAGGGTTTGTTTATAAAGGGGCTTTGGGAAAACCTTACATATTGCCATCCACTCCTGTGGTGAAGGCTGTGAAAGACTCCCCCTCAGCTGCACCAAGGCTCAAACACAAGGGAATGCATTTGATGCCTGGCCTACAGCATCCACTCTGAGAAGTTGTGCTGCACCAAGTTTGAAGGGTCCCTTACAGCCAGCCGAAGAACCTCCTAACCTGAGCTACAACCATTGTAACTACTTTTCCTTTACTGCACATCATTTTCCTGGGATTCAGTCTCATTGGCAGCTCTCCTGGAAAGCCAGGCTCTGTGTCCAGGAAATGAGAAGTATTCATCCAAGCCCAGAACCCCATCTTCAGTATAAAGTTTGAAATCTGTTTAAAAGGGTGCAAATTAGCCTAATTCCAGAAGGAACCCTATAGGAAAGACTTTCCCTAGAGCTGGGTGCCAATCAGTGCCAAGTCAGTGTGCTGAGGGATGCTGAAAACTGAGATACAAATCCAGAGTTAGTTGTCTCCAAAGCTGCTTTCACGTCCACGTCTCTCTGGACAAACGCATTAGCTGTGGCATCATCTCACCACGCTTCCATGACAGCTTCTTTCGAGAAGAAGCAAGAGTAGGTTACACACCAGACACAACAGATCTTTAGACAGGTGATGGAGGCTTTCTTGAGGAGGTGGTAAATCTCGAGTACAACAGCGCTGCTCTGAGATGTAGCTACTGAGAGGCACTGACTGCAAAACTCATGAAGGGCAAGTGGCTGCACTGGAGTTTCAGTTGATGAATACAGCTTCTCTGTGTGAAGCTTCTCTGACAGTAGCAATAAGTATGCTCACATAAAGAATGTTTATTGAGATACTTGCAGACTTGCACAGCAGAAGGATGTATTCCCTCCAAGCAAATGCAAATCAAACAGGGTGACTACGTGTGCACACAACCTTGTTCTCCACAAGGCAGCTGCAGCTCCTCTTCACTTACACCATTGCTTGCTCCCAGTGCTGTAGAGCAGCCTGCCCCCCCCCCCCCCCACCTTCACACCACCACTAGGATGCTGTTGCACTAAACCATTTCACTCCAGGTTTGCATTATCTACCCAAACAGCATGAGTTTAAAGTTTCTTCCAGCCCTTATTTCTTAAACAGAAAACCCAAAATTTCTGACCTCAAGCAAGATGAAAAGTAAGAAAGGTGCCAGTTGCAGGGTGTTCTTGTGCTGAATGAACAGAACTATTCCTACATTTTACAACTACATTTCTATATTCTATAACTACTATTTTAAATGTCTTTAAAATAGAAAGAGTCCAAACACCAATAATAAATATGTTACTTAAGGCCTCTTTAATGGAACTGACACGAATGCAGCACTGCCCTCAACACTGCCAGTGCTATCAGCTTAGCAGGCAGGCTGCAAGAGGAGGGTGGCTGCCGCTGAGTGAGTACAGAGGCACTCTCCTTGTTTCTCCATGAAAAGAGCCACCAGAACTGCTATCTCATGATGGCATTGCTGAGCCTAAGGAACGCTTCCAGAGCAGCAGCTTTTAAGAGAAAAAAAAAGCATTCTTTTAAAAAACAATCCCACACACTGCAAATGTGCAGTTGAAACACAAATGAATTCATCAAGCTTCAGCATGTCCCCAAGACACAGCTTTCCACTGTTAATTTTCTTCATTATATAGAAAACCAATACATTTCCTTCGTATGTTAGTAACTTTTTAAAAGGTAATTTTTATTTAAATACAGACAAAACCTGTACCCTCATCAGCCCCTGATGAGCATCAGTGGGAATGGGGAGTTAATCCAGCAGGAAGAATAATCTTATATTTAAAAATCCTCATGAAGGCAAGTGCTGAGCTTTTGACTAGAGGAAGCCTCCCAAATATGAAGCCTGAAAGCACTGTGCAAAGATGCATCAATCAATATGTTTAAAGCTTTGCACAGGCAACTCTCTGTAAAAAGAGTAGTGAATTTTCAAGCTTACAGAAGGTTTAAGCACAGTTCCTTAATGACCTGTACTCCAGCTGAATGGGATGAGGTCTGGGACACCTGAACTACGGCGGTAACAAGGAGAAGAAACACTGATTCTGGGTTTCTGAATAATGAAGAAAAAATGTTATTCAAGTGCTGTGTAGCAGAATGAAAATTACTCAATAAAATGAAGTAAAATGACATTTCTGAGGTACACGTACAAAAATTAATATGCACAACAGCTTCTTGGATAGGATACTAGAGGTCTTGACGGCAAAATTATTCTCATTTTCACATGCCACAGCACATTTTACATTTGCAATGTGGGTATTTCTTGGAAATACCATGAATTCATTTCAAGATCCCACTTGTCAAGATAAATTCAAAACAAGACCCGATTTTAAGTCTGAGCGTTAATACCAGAACTAGAACACCATTTCTGGAATTCATCTGAACAGTTTAAGATCCTGTTCCAAGTTCTTATGGCACAAAACTGGCTCAGAACTGAAGGGACACTTGGAAAATAACTGAAAAGAAAAAAAAAAATACACCAAAACCCCCCTCAGACAAAAAATACAAAACAGTTTTACAAAGAATGATCAGAACTGAAGGCAGCTTAAGGCTTCATTAAGTATTTGCCAAGTTCTGCTGTTACTTGCGTAATCCATTCTTTAAACAGACTTCAGTGGAATTGCACAGATACAATGCAGAGCAAAACTGGCTCACACTGCCCAGTTTGAGCAAGATACAGTCACATTATTGTTATGTGGGATTTAGAAAGACAGGAAAACAAGTTTAATCCTTTCTGCAAGGATCATTTTAGTCTTTGCCCCCCTCCTTCCCCTCTCCACTCCTTGAGTACAATTGGAGATGACTGAAAAAAATTGATGCCACACACACTAATAAAAAAAATTAGCATGGTGCAAAACTTAGTATTTTTATATTGTTTCTGCCACACTTGACAGAATGAAAGACCAGACACAGCACAGCTTTCTTGTAGGTATCTGTCGGCAGTACAATCAATTCAAGATGATAGAATCAATCTGGAGCATCACTGTCTTACAAAGAAGTTCTTAGTCTGTCGTCGACCTTCTGTACCAGAATCTAGCCCTGTAGTCATCACTGCAGGTCATGAAGCCAGGATTTGTAGGAGAATGGACAATGCAACGGACAATGCTGTTGTGCCCCAGAGAAAGAAGATTTCTCCTTTCAGCAGTTCTTGAGTCCCAGCAGCAGAGACTTATGGTCCTTTCATCCGGAAGCAGCACATAATCTTCTGTGTGGTTGAAGACAGCTTGTGTCCTGTGTACTTGTCGTCCACTCAAACCAGCTCCTAAACACATGCAGCAAAACATTAACACAGATAGGATCAGTTTTCGGAAGTTTCCAAAGACCTAAGAACAAACCTCCCATAAGCATCAATGTCTGCAGTCTATAAAGGAGCCTTATTTTCTCAGTCTACTGCTTCCACATACAACAGGTGAGTTAATAAGGAACAGTTAATAAACATAGTACATTCTAAAACTTCTTAAAGGACAGAAAGATTAACTACTCCAACTGTGTCAGTCAAGTCCAGCCACTCACTGTGAGTGCAGTCACTTAACTTGAAAAGCACTTTTGCCTTATATATTTTGTATTAGGCTTACAGCTGTAACTAAGGCAAAATAACAGTCAAACACATAGATTCTCAATACCAAGGACAACTTTCGGTTTTAATCTACATATCATACAGCACTATATAAGCTAACTTGGCCATACTTCCCCTCCAAACCCTTCAAATAAAACATGTAGTTTCCTATATAGGCATTTACTCTGCAATGCACACACCTGCATCCTACCTAGTATGTTGCCAAAGTTTATCAAGGAGGTGCTGCACTCTGCTGGTTGAGAGCAGACAGAGCTAGCATACAGAAAAGGACCATACACACCCCAAAAGCAACATCCTCTCGTCTTTTATGCTATGACTTATAATGCTTAAGCACATTAGTGCTTGACTCAAAAGCTTCCCTGTCACTTAGCTGCTACTGTATGCAAAGCTTCTGCATCCTTCACCATTTAAGTCCTGCAGAGATCAAAGCATGGTATTGCTAGAATGATCCGAGTAGGACCACCTTGTGTCAATGGAAAGGAAACCAACCAGCTGTAGCTATTACAGAATATTGCCACAACTTACCAGAGCCATCTTTCACACACAAGTCTAAACTGCCACAAAGTAGGTTCAATTACCCCTGTCTGAGTGGGTGCTCTGAGGGAACGTGGCCTACTCTAGCCAGAAAAATGGATTAAGTGTTGGTTTTGACCCTTCCAGTTTAAACTGTGTCCCTACTCTAGCCGGAAAAGTGATGATGTATTTTTGTTTTAATAATCATTGTTTCTAAACTCTATCCACAAGTGGTCCTCAGGGCAGCGCTCCTTCTTACTTCCCCCTAATTTAGTCACAACTTCGCTCCAAAGCAATGGAGTAACTGTGTCAGAAAAGCCTCCAAAATGCACTCACACTAAATATTTACACTGACATACAGGAATCACAGTTTCTCTTCTGGAATTAGTCTATTTAAATGTTTTCAAAAGTTTGGGGCAATTTAACCTCAAAGCAGCAGTCTCCCAGTGTCTTTTAAGAACTCCTGTTCTTCTGACAATATTACCACCACTGCTGTGGTTCAGTACCTGAAAGGGAAGGTACTTGGAAGGCCACATACCTGTATATTTGACCAGTGTTCGACCAGTGGATATCTCCCATAGTTTAGCTACAGAGTCTTTTCCACTTGACAAGATATACTTTGAGTTTTTGGAAAAAATAGCAGAACAGACTTCAGCTCCATCATGTGCCTTCTCAAAAGTAGTGATGCAGCGATTTGAAACACCATCCCACAGTTTGATGCATCCATCCTTACTTCCTGTCACATACATGTTTGCACTGGTGTTGTAATTTACTGAACATATGGCATCAGTGTGCTGATCTTGAGGATTGCAAGACACAAAACACTGGAAAGTATTGATATCGTACAGTCGTAAAGTAGGGTGCTGAGTACCAACAAGTATGAAATCTCCAGAAGGGTGAAAAGAAATTGAGCGCAACATCTCTGCCTCCTGTTTGATCAAAAATACATAATTGGTGTAAGAAAAAAGTCTGAAATGGAAGCGTCAATTCTGGTGGCATTAAAGTGCTAAAAACCTGGTTAAATTATCAGTTATCACAATGTGTTCTGCTTTTTTAAAATAGAAAATGCTTCCCATAGGATTAAAATGACAGGCTGCCTTATTTTTTGTCCTGAAGCAGCTTGCAATGCCTTCTCATTTTTGGGATATTGCACAAGAGTGACAGGACATTCCATCAGCCAGTCACAAACCCCAAAGCCCACCACCATATAATCCCAAACTCCTCCAAAAGGAATAAAATATAATTGACGTCACAGTTACCCAGATCAGATCTAATCTAAATTAAAAAAAAGCAGACAGGCACTAGATCTTAGGAATGTAGGTATCCATTATGCATGAACTCTTAACTTGTAATTACCATAATGTCTTCACATTTTGTATGTGCATACTCCTACAAACCTAAGCACTTATAAACCCAGACACAATTCAGGTTACTGATACCTCAGGTACATATACATTCAAGCTTTGGTTGCTCTGAACTGGTATCATATCTAACCTGTATGTATTTGAAGGCTCTTTTGGCAGAGGGTTTTGAATAATCAAATAATTTAAGTGTGTAGTCCCTTGAACCAGATGCTAGGATCTGTTCTGTTGGATGAAAAGCTAAGCATGTAACTTCATCCACATGATCATACAGAGTTCGAATAACAGGATGGTTTTCCATGTTTTGCTGTGCCGTCTCATTCATCATGACCTACAAAGAACATTGAAAAAGTCAGTGTTAGAAAGCAGGCATGCTTTTTAACAGAAAAAGTAGGTTTTATGCTTGCCAGAGCAGCTAAACAACTACATTTCTGACACATGCCTAGGCACATATCACCATTATCTCAGTTATTTGAAGGCTCATCAGATACTGTTATCATATAAGATCCCTGTATCTTCACAAAGGTCAACTGACTTGCTCAAGGACATGCTAGTTTCAGCAGCAGAGAATGGGTGCAAGAAAACATACCACTGTCATAAGTAGTCCAAACCAGAATACTCTATTGCTGTAAGAATTAAGGGCCACTGTAGCAACCAGGAAAACCGTAACTTCTACTCACAGGATACTGCTGAAAATTTGCAAACTACCCGAACTCACCCACTTCCTAACTGCTACCTAGTAACCACACTGGAGGAAAAAAATGATACAAACAAACATGTATTATGTGAAACAGTTCTGAAACACAGCCACTAGAGGCCAAAGGCGTAAGTGGGCTCAACAATGAACTGCGTTCATACAGTGTAGCAATTATCAGCTACAATAATCATCTATTAGAAGCAATTTCTGGCTCAATTCTTAGGACTGCTGCCAGGAGTTACACAGGTATACTTGCCCTATTTCTTCTTCCTTCTCCTCAAGGGTACTTTATAGAGCCGCCGTTGGAGTAGGAAATATGGCGAGACAGAACCCACTGAGCCAGCCACATGGCACAGACACAGCATGGAACAGACAGCATCTCAAGAATTCACACAGTGGTTATGATTCAAGTCATATTTTACCTCAATAGGCATAGCACTTTTGGCCAACATTCTCTCTGTGTCAAGAATTTTTATTGAGGCATCAGCAGATCCTGTAGCTATTAACTGTCCATCTCTGCTATATGTAGCTACACGACACGGCCCTTTGTGAGATGTCACATAACAAGTCTCATATTCAGAAGCCTCGGGAGACATGGTCTGTACATCTGCATCAAATTCCAAATCAATTCCTGTGCCTGGAGCTACCGTATCTGACCGTCCAATTGCATACTGAACAGCACTGTCATCGTTCTCCATTCCTGGAAGAGAGAAGTTGATGCACTTAAAACAGGTTAACCTTCTCCTTAGACAGATCCGTTCCTATGCTATAGGCTTTGGTAACAGCTACAAGTCAGGTTTTGAGAGGCAGCTCCTGGTGAACAAGGCTAAACTAGCAGAACAGATTTAGTGACACAGCAGTACTTCTCATGAGAAGTGAGAAGTAATTTGGCTACTCTACAGCAGAACACAGTTCCCAAAATTAACTGTGAAAATACAACCATCAAACACTGTAGAAAGATAGTATGACAAATGTACTGACAATCAAGTCTGTGAAGCCACTAGCAGCTTTTCACAGAGGAAGAAAGAAGCTCCAGCACTGTTACATGAGATTTAAAATAAAAGACTGAAGCATTTATCAATTCTTCTTTCTTTCACTGCACTGCAGGAAAAACCCCTCTACTCCAACAATAATTAGTGCAGCATTGCAAACAGAAATATTTACTCCTCTTTGCACCCACCCTATAGATTTTTATTTATTTCCAGAATGCATCTACGAAGACAGTTCAGCACTGGAAGTGGTAACAGAGCAGACACAAGAATTTCCAGCTATGTGCCCAACTTTGATCATCGATCCATCAAATGCAAATTTTTCTTGCTTTCATGTACAAATTGCAAGTCTAGCATTCTTATTTCAGAGACAGGGCTTAACTTATTTATACCCTTGGAAGTTAACTAGTTCAGGTAGCAGAACCAGTTACAATACAATGATGGTACGGCTAGACCTCTTCAAGTATCTGAAGTCAGCTTGTTTCAACAGCAGCTCTGGTGTTGTGACTACATACTGTGGCACAGACATACTTTCAGAGAAAAATGCACAGATAGAACAGGTAATACCTTTTCTAAGAACCTTGATTGCGAAGCTAATTTTCTTGAGACTGATATACCAAGGCTAGCAAAGCCTGCCAATGGAAGGGCTTGCTCCCTTTCCAGCACTGTCAGGAAGAATCACATAGAAAATATCTCTAAAGTTGGCACAGAACTGGGTGGGTCTGGCACAAAACTGTTAGGTCTGTGGACGCAGTGATCCTGTTTAATGGAATGTGCTTTTAGAAGGTTGCCAGTCATCCAAGACCTTGAGCAAGTATTCTTATGTGTTACAGAAGTGCAAACAAAAGGATTTTGTCTATGTGATGTTTTGTTTTTAATGCATACTAAACAATGAAACACAGAGCTAGAATGCCCTTCAAAAAAGCCACAGAGGCAAAGGCTTTATCTAAGTATGTGAAGCGTTATGCTATTACTAGACATAACCATTGCATAAAAGACATTGTCAGTAACTCTAACCTCTTAATTCACAAGGATTTAAACTAGAGATTTAGAAACTAGACTTTTATGTTAGCTTTTTATTGCAGCTTACCTAACTTAATTAGGTGCAGCAGTTGTTCAGATGGTGCACAGACTGATTGTGGTTTTATCTCATTTATCAAGCCATTGGCAATATTTATGTATCCATCATAAAGCAGCTGACTAATTATCAGTTTATAAAGTTGCTGACGGTCTTTCAAACTGACTTTTGTTCTATACATTGTGAGCAAGGAATGCCTTGGAGGGGCCTGAAATAAATAAAGAAGAAAAAATACATACAAGAGAGTCTCATGGAAAAAGCACAACCTTCAAATAAAGCATATCCTGCCCAATTTCAGTGCAGACACCTTTATTTTAAGTAAGAATCAGAAATATTAAACTGAAAGGAAAAAAAAAAGCAAGGAAAAACCTGTTGCACTTGGCTGCTGTAGAAATTAAAACCTCACCAATAAACAGAGCACGAACTGTATATTAAGGAGCAATGGAGAAGACAGAAATAATACGGCATTAGCTAGCAGAATGATTCTGTCAAGGCCTTTCACTGAGCCCCGCCAGAAGGCGGCCCCGGGCACTGGGGAGAGGATCGACCCAAACCATGCAGGGCAGCCCCACACTGGCACCCTCCCGCCTCCCCCCCCTCTCTCTCACCCCGCGACACCGCATCCTCCCCACCGCCCGCAAACCCTCTCACAGCCCCGGGCTGCACCGCCGTAACCGGCTCCGGGACCAATAACCGGGCAGCGAGGGGGCGTGGGGGGCAAAGGGGCTGAATGAGGGCGGGGAGTGCTCAGCTGGAGCGCTGCGGCCACAGTACGCGGGCTTCCAGAGCCCGGGGAGGGGCGGGCAGCTTCGGGCGGGAGCTGCCGAGGGCGAGGCCCGGCCCGGGCAGCGGAGCCGAAGGCGGAGGACAGCGCGGCGCGGCCCCGGTACCTACCGACCCTTCCTTCTGCCTCCCTCGCTCTCCCCCTAAAATGGCGACCGGAGCCCTGAGCGCATCGATGGGCGGCGGCGGCAAGGGAGGAGGCGGCGGCGGCGGCCGGGACCGAAGAATGCTCCTCCGCGAAGGCTGCTGCATCGAGCGCCCGCAGATCGATTGGAGGCGACTCTTGAAGGGAGAGAATCGCAATATCACATGACCGTGACACCACGCAAGGGCCCTGGCAGGTCCCGGTGTCACGTGACCTGTGACGCGCCGAGGAAGCCCCCGGGCGGCGCGGAGGGGCGGGGCGGCAGCGGCCGCGCCCGGGGTCCCAAACCACGTCCCCTTCCCGTTCCCCTTCCGGGGAGGTCGGGGCCTTGGCCCGAGCCGGCACAGCCGCGCTCAGGGCGGGACGGAAGCGGCAGGCCCCGGGCTGACCCAGGAATCCGACTCGCAGCAGGAGGGCGATTGCTGGGGGGAGGCGGGGAGCCGGGTGCTTTTGTGTCCCAGCCGTAAAGCTCCGAAACGCTGCTTCCGCTGAGACACCGCGATCCCAAACACGGGGACGTGAGCGGGCTGTGAAACAGCAAGTGCTGACACTGCTGCACCGCGCTGCAGGCCGCCCCGCACCTGGGCTACGCGGCCGCAAGCACCTCCCGCTGCCGGACCGCTCAGACCCCGGCAGGCCGAGCCCGCCCCAAGAGCACGCCCCCCCTCCGAAAAGTCCTACTCACGTCAGCCTCGAGAAACGGCAGTCGAAGCGGGCGCGGGTCAAGGAGGGGGGATGCCATGCTACCCATGCCCCGTGGCAGCTGACGTCTATCACATGCTGCAGCGACACGGCGACCCGACATCTTCTTTTTACCTATCCTGTACCACTTGTGAACACCAACACACACAACTGGTTCGCCTCCGCGCTTGTTTTCAACACCGCAGAGACAGTTAAAAGTTGCCTTCGATCACGGTTCTTTAGAGGCCCGAAGTACTGAACCTAGCTTCAGCTGCCGCTTGTCACTCGGCAGCCAAGGTCCCCCTCACAGACGTGAGCAGGACCACAGGGGCAGCTGAGACAGCACAGCAGCCTCACACTCCTGTTATGCTGCTGCTTGCAAACTGCACTCGCTGATTGTCCACTGCCGCTCGGCGTCTCCTCGAGAACCCGTGCGGTTTTGGGCACTGCCACGGGCTGCGGGTCACCGCTGCTGTGACACGAGGGGTCCGCGGACCGGTGGAGCCACCTCAGGACAGGCGTCCCCTGTCGCGCTGTGCTGCGCCGAGGCAGGGGAACCCTTCGCACTTGTCCTCAAGAACTAGCGGCACGTGGGTGCTGCCCTGGGCCGCACGTCCCAGCAAGCGCGAGGCTGAGGCCTGCTTCACCCCTCTGCCCGTCCTCCCGCCCCTCGGGGCTGCGAGCTGCCACCGGGGCACCTACCTCACCGGCTGCACACAATGGCCCCTGGCCCCACTCGCGCTCGGCTCCACGCGAGGTGGCAGCACCGCCTCTCCCTCGGCCCGTGCCAGCGGGTAGTGTGTGCTGAAGGAGAGGAAAACGGCTGGTGCCTCGCGGGATGCGGGACGAACCTGGCGCCCTTCCCCCCGCGGCGGCGGCAGACTCCGAGGCCTCGGTGGCTGCGAGGAGGGGACGGTAGTTGTAGCGTTGCCACAGGTGGGTGGTCTGGGCGTACGCGATTTGCGTAGTGGAAGACCCGAGCAGGCAGAGACTTGGCGGAGCAAAGTGTGCGAGCGGCGCCGGTCCACGCAGTTGGAGTACGGAAGGAGCCAACGGCGGAGAGACGGTACGTAAAATACGCATGTAGCGCAAACACCGCCCTCGGGGCGGGCGGGGCGGGCCAGCGCCGGGTACGCAGCAGGCTGCCGTTACGCATGCGCCCCAGAGGCTCACGGCGGCCACGCTCGGCCTCGCAACGAGCGGAGCGTGTAGAGAGCCAATGGGCCTGCGGGTCGGTTGAAAAGCAGCCAATCAGCGGGCGCGAGCAGCGGAAGAAGGGCCAATGGTGAGAGGCGGTGGTTTAAAGGGTATTTAAGGGAGGGCGGTTTGAATTTAAACAGTTGTGGCGGCCGGAGGCAGCGGAGCTTGGGGGTGAGCGGCCGCCGGGGTTCCGTGCTGCGTGGGCCCTGGGCACCGTGGGCGCTGGATGGGAGAGTTTTGGCCGGCGGGAGGCTGCGAGCGCAGTTTGGCGGTGGTGTATAGCTAGGGTACAGCTAGGTCCTGGGGATTCCCGGCGCTCGCGTACGGGTGGCTGTGGTGTATAGGTGGTGTATAGCTAGGTCTTGGGGCCTCCCGGCGCTCGAGTATGGGGAAGGGAGACCCGAGGCGTGGTGTTTTCTGTGGAGCTGACTCTGTTTGCCACGTCCTGTCTGTAGGCTAAGCTCTAGGTAGTTGCTGTTTTCGGGCGCTATGGACAAGAATACAAAGGAGAACCGCTCTGGGTACCACAGCCGTACTGTAAAGGTAAATGACTTGTTAGGTTGGTGGGTGCGTTTATCCTTATAACGCATGAGCTACAGGTTCCAAACTGTAGTAATTATCAGCTGTACTAAGCAGCAAAAATGGGAAAAGCTGTCTTGAAAAGGTAGCTTCTATGCACAGGAAATAATTGCCAAAATTGTTAAAGCTAATCATTAGCATTTGAACTTCACTGTAGCCAAAGTATTCTAGAACAGCTAGGTTCCTCAGAGAATGGGGCAGTTCGAATCGCTGTCCCATCCCTGGCAGTGTTCAAGGCCAGGTTGGTTGGGGCTTGGAGCAGCCTGGTCTAGTAGAAGGTGCCCCTGTCTGTGGTAGGGGGTTGGAACTGAGTGAGCTTTAAGGTCCCCTCCAACCCAAACCCTGTTTTGAACGAAGAATTTTCTTAAGCATAAACCCAAACTACTTTCCCTTATTGGAAATAAAATGTTAAGGTTCAGCTATCTACTTTTACTGAGTAAATTTGCTTTGTTCTGTGGAACGCCTGTTGCAGTGCAATGTATGTTAAGATGACCAGCGTTAAAGGAAGCAATGACTCAAAGCAGTGTATGCTTTTATAGTAAGGATCTGCTGTCTCAATACCTTTGGCTGATGTGCTGGAGAAGTGTATGGAAAAGTTCTGCTAGCTATAAGTATGTTTGCTGTTGTAGAAAACTTAACTTTCTTGTCAGTGTAGAAATTTAAGAATGCTTTTAATCATAAGCGAGATCAGACTACACTAACTTTTCCTGTTCATGTACTTTGTGGTGTTCTCCTGTTTTATGAATGTGGCCATAAAGGTTGTGCTACGCTATTCTACAAGTAATACACAATCTTTTCTTTTTGAAGGTTGCTAATCCCTTTGGGGATGGCCCAAAGCGTGTCCCTGTGTCTCATCATTCCGCCCAGAGTCAGTTACTAAACAGCGGAGCTCAAGCACAACGTGTTCTTTGCTCTTCAAACTTTGCCCAGCGAGTTCCAGTACAGACACAAAAGCCTATATCGTCAAACCAAAAACTGTCTAATCACCAGACAACACAGCAGCCCCAACCAAAATTACCGGTCCAAGCGACTGCTAGGCCTCAAGTCCCAAGCAAAAACAATGAAAAATCTCAACAGACTTCAGCACCTGGTAATTCTGAAGAAGGTGTATACACGTTTGTACAGTTATGATACTTGGGATACTTATGTTCTAAGAAGCAGAGTGCAGAAAAAGCTAATGTTGATTATGTGGAGAGATGGCCTTAGAGAGAAGTACTTGGTTGTGCCCCAAAACAGAATAGCAGCACAACTTCAGCTTAGAAGTTACTGCATTCTCCTTGTTGCCAGAGTTACCCATGTAGGTCCAATATGGGTGTTTAAGAATTCGCAGATGCTCATTTGTCTGTGAATTAATGTAAGTGGTACTCGTACATCAGTTATTCCAGTATTCATGTTAATCTTTTGTATATAAAATATTGTAAGAAAGCTTTTAAAATTATATGTTTGTCTCTGGTAACTTCTATGCTGCTTTGCTAGTAGTAAGTTGTTGAAATTGCCAGTGAATGTATTTAAAGAACTGCTTGAGATACTGCACAGAGGCTAGATTTGCTTCCATGTGAATTTTTGTCTTGTGGTTCTGGGTCTGTTTCTTAAAACTGATCTATTTCTCTATACGTAGCAAAAAGTTCTGAAGCAGAAAGCACCTCTAAACAGAAAAAGGAAGAGACTAAAAAGTAAGTTTTATATCTAAATTGTTTTAAGCTAACTGAGCCCTGTTGGGTCGGCTTGGTTTTGTCCTTTAGGACTTCATGCTGTAACTTAGTTGCAGCTAAGCTGAAAGTTACTTGAGCCTCTTTGTTGTGGAGAGCTGTGGCCCTACACTTACTTCATAGAGACAGCAGATGAAACTAGGAAAGCTTACTTTGACCTGGTAATTCTCAGGAGCAAGAACTTCCTGTAACCTAAAGAGAACTTTTGGCTAAATGCATAATAGCTCTTCCCATGAGAGAACACTGATAGCCACTGCTGCAATCACAAGATGCACACTTGAAAACAAAGGCTCTGTCATATGTGCAACAGGCTGGAGTTCAAGGGTGAAGTTAGACCTGTAGTATGGCTATCTTAAATAGCTCTGAAATGCTCTAGTGATAGGTCTCTATTAAGTGTATTGAAGTGAGCCTAGCTTGGTATTTTGTAGTAGTGTGGTTGACATTAGTGTGTCTGTGTGTAAACTTTAGGAAGGAAGAGACAAGCTTTCAGAACTTTTTTTTGAAAAGTCTCAAGGCATATTTTATTCTCTTGGTGGTGTAAAGACTAAATTCTAGTTCAGATCACTAAGTATTGAACAGGAACACTATAGACTGTAAACCTAGGAGTCAAAGCCCACACAGGTATCTAGGTTTTGTAACTTGTTCTTTCCTCTTACAGAAGGCAATGGTCTCTTGATGATTTTGAAATTGGTCGTCCTCTGGGGAAAGGAAAATTTGGAAATGTGTACCTGGCACGTGAGAAGCGGAGTAAATTTATTCTGGCACTGAAAGTGCTCTTTAAGTCACAGCTTGAGGAGGCTGGTGTAGAACATCAGCTACGAAGAGAAGTTGAAATACAGTCTCATCTTAGGTAAAATTTCATGACCAGTTACACTCTTTGTGTTCAAATAAATAAAATAACCTCGTTTATGACAGTGTAACCTACTGAAGAAGAGAAGTTTCTTTTTAAGTGTGTGACACCTTGAAATTGCTAGTTAGAATTCTTGCTTTTCTGCAAGGAGATTTGTCTTTGTCTACCTTGCAATGAAGCAACCTTTGGTAAGAACTTCCTGCTGCTTGGATTTATGTGGGTAACAGCTTTTTCTCAAAGTCTGAGTTTGTTTCTGGCATTTTGCTTCTCAGAAAATAAGCCCACAAGGTGCTAAATTCCAAAACCCATAAGAATTGGTACCTTCGGTGGTCATTACTCTTCCACTTGCTGTAGAAGGGTATGGACAAGAAGATCTGAACTGGCTAAACTTTTGGTTAGCTGCTTGCTAGCAGGGAATCTAAACTGCTGCTTAGATAAACACCATCTATCTGCTATGAAGCTCTCAATTGGTATGTTGTGAGCTGAAGGCACACTTACAAGATTACATTGAAAGGGGGGAGGCAGGAAAGGGAAATTAAAGTTATATGGACAAATATACCTGTTCAGAAAAACATTTAAATGTTTTTTTTGCAGGCACCCCAATATCCTCAGATTATATGGCTACTTCCATGATGTTACGAGGGTCTACCTTATCCTAGAGTATGCACCACGTGGAGAAGTCTACAAAGAACTTCAGAAGCTCACCAAGTTTGATGAGCAAAGAACTGCTACTGTAGGTTGTTCTAGCTTCTGTGTTACTTGCTCTTCGTATTTGGAATATTTGCAGCATAAAGCTAGATCTTCAGATAAAGCTCTGTGTTTTCGTGTGAAACTGTGATTCCTTAGATGCTAGTTGATGTACTTGCAACAAGAAAGAAAGAAATTGAGAAGATGTTGCTGCACAGCACTGATACGATATTCAGCACTGCTGAGGATAGTTGTTAGTGCTTGGTCATATCAGACAGAGCCTGTATTGTCAGACTTCCAAGGGTTTGAGGAATAATTGCTGTAACTTTTAATTAGGCCTAGAAAAGGCTATAATATAGCCAGATAAGCTAGAGTGACAATGAATTTAAAGTTTTGTTCTTTCTTAATACAGTACATCACGGAACTAGCAGATGCTCTATCATATTGTCATTCAAAGAACGTGATTCATCGAGACATCAAGCCAGAAAACTTGCTGCTTGGCTCAAATGGAGAACTAAAAATTGCTGACTTTGGATGGTCTGTGCATGCTCCATCTTCTAGGTGAGAAGGTAGTACATACCTTGTGCAGTGAAAGACTTCTGTAATGAAAATGTTACTTTCTGTCACTCTTACAGTTGTGGAATGGAAGTAAATGTTGACTTCCTAAAATAGGGGGAAAAAATCCTTTAAGAACTCGGCCACTGCAGCAACTTGTGTATTTGAAAACTTGCTGAACCTGGAAGTGAAGAAGGTTGGTGTACTGTTGTTAGGGTTATAGCAGTCCCTCAGATCACAGACCAGCGCTTGTGTTCAAGCATCACTCTAGCAATATACTTAAGTCATTTCCTAATTAGTGTGAATTGCATCTGACAAAGGAATACTATACTTAATCTAGAAAGTGGAATAAAGAAAGGAGGTATCAGGCTGACTGCAGTGATTGGAATGCTTTAAAGCAAAATTGGCAAAATTACTGCTAGCACTTCTTTACCAAGTGTTCTGGTGGTGCAGTCTATCCAGGGCAGACAACACTGAAGTACAGGTGATTGCTAGCATTAGCTTTTATCTGGCTCTTTAAAAGGATCTTACAATTGCCATAATCAGTAAATTATTAACTTTGCCTTTTATTCAGGAGAACAACTCTCTGTGGGACACTTGACTACCTACCTCCTGAAATGATTGAGGGAAGAACACATGATGAAAAGGTGGATATTTGGAGCCTGGGAGTTCTGTGCTACGAATTCCTTGTAGGGAAACCACCTTTTGAATCAGAAACATACCAGGAAACCTACAGAGCTATCTCCAGGGTATGTGCCATGCTTACTTGGACTGAGGCAGATGAATTGTCCTATCTGTTTTCTTACTGAAATGTAACAAATTGTCATTTTGAAGCAGGGCATGTATTTCTACTAGAACTGTAGAAAGACATAATGATACACATAAAATGTGCCATGTGCCATGCCAAGTGCAAGGTCCTACACCTGGGTCAGAGCAATCCCAGGCACAGCTACAGGTTGGGCAGAGAAGGGACTCAGAGTAGCCCTGTGGAGAAGGACTTGGAGAGTTGGCTGATGAGAAACTTAACATGAGCCATCAGTGTGAGCTCGCAGCCCAGAAAGCCAACTGTATCCTGGGCTGCATCAAAAGGAGTGTGACCAGCAGGTTGAAGGAGGTGATCCTGCCCCTCTGCTCTCGTGAGACCTCACCTGGAGTATTGTGTGCAGTTCTGGTGTCCTCAACATAAAAAGGACATGGAACTGCTGGAACAAGTCCAGAGGAGGGCAACGAGAATGACCAGGGGACTGGAGCACCTCCTGTACAGGTTGAGAAAGTTGGGGCTGTTCAGCCTGGAGAAGAGAAGGCTGCATGGAGACCTCATAGCAGCCTTCCAGTATCTGAAGGGGGCCTATAAGGATACTGGGGATGGACTCTTCATTAGGGACTATAGTGATAGGACAAGGGGTAATGGGTTAAAACCTAAACAGGGGAAGTTTAGATTGTATATAAGGGGGAAGTCTTTCCTGTAAGGGTGGTGAGGCACTGGAATGGGTCGCCCAGGGACGTTGTGAATGTTCCATCCCTGACGGTGTTCAAGGTGAGGTTGGACAGAGCCTTGTGTGAGATGGTTTAGTGTGAGGTATACCTGCCCATGGCAGGGAGGTTGGAACTGAATGATCTTCAGGTCCTTTCCAACCCTAACTATTCTATGATTCTAAAACTAAATCCCTAAAACAATCTTCACTCATTCAGTAGAATGAGACCTTAAAGATACCTTGCCTTATTGTGGAGATTGATGACATGGTCTCTGGTGGGGTATAGGCCAAAGATCTTTATTGTTTTGCTAACAGGCTTTTTATATTATTGTTCTACAAGCATGTGCCACCAGAAACACTGATAGGTTACTGCCTTGAGTTCATGCGCATATACTACTATACTGATTGGTCCAGTGCTGCTGTCCACTCGTTCCTCCAGTCGTTAGCCGAGTTCCTCCTTTCCACCGCAACTCCCCTCCTCTCATGCCCTTCTCTGCTTCAAGGACACAAGGCCAGCTCATAGAGGTTAAACTTGCTCTGGCCCTCCACACCTTATATACTTAGTTCTACCCTGTTTCTGCCTGCACCTGAACTTCTACCTCTTCATGAAGCAGCCAATCTTCTCTTTCCTTTTCTAATTTATAACACGAATATTTAACATCTAATGTGTTACTGAAAAGAAGTAAGCTTAACCTTTCCTGTTGCATACCGTAGAGTGGTCCCAGCAAACTGATCTTAAGTACATTGAGCCAGTATATTAGCTTCAGTTCTGAGAACCTTGTTTTCTTCAGGATTATGATGAAGTTACTTAATCTTGCCTCAACAGGCATAAGGTGCATAGCCTGAGGCTGACTCAGCCTTTCTAGATGTACATCGTAGGGTAGGGCCCTTTGTGTCTAGTTTGGTTATTGTCAAGGAACTTCTGCATCATGTTTAGTATCCTTCTTTTTCCCTAGGTGGAATTCAAGTTTCCTCCATTTGTCACAGAAGGTGCGAGGGATTTAATTTCAAAGCTTCTGAAGCATAGCCCATTCTGTCGACTACCCCTGAAGGATGTACTACTTCATCCCTGGATTACAGCAAACTCTACAAAGGTGCCCAGTAGCAGAAAAAGCGATGGTGCTGCCCCATCCAGAACACAGTCTTAGCAGGGACAACCTCATGGGATCAATGAGAGTCTTGTACTGTGACTACTGTAATGCCTACAATACAAAAAGCAGGTCTTGGAATCTAGTGGCAATTGGAATGCAAGTCTTTGGGTTGGCCGTCTTATTAAATTCTGATCGTAACGTAAAGTTATTTGACTTCTAGCTGGACATTGTGGAATACTTAAAAGTATACTTGAAATCTTGTCATGTGTGGGCCAGGTTTGTTGATGTAAGTATTAAGCTGTTCAAGGCTCTTATGATGTGGTCTGTCCTGGTAAAGGTTCATTGGTCCAACAACAAGAGTAAGTTGTTTTAGCTTATTGAACAGTGCAATATCCTAGAGATACCTGCCTCTGAATTTACTGGGCTGCTAAGGGTATCATAACTGTGGTGTAATCTGAAAATGAGCAAGGCGAATGCGTTTCTTGAAATGTCCTAAAAATGATGTGTGCATTATTTTTGTCTACTTTTTAGCTTAAACGTGAGCAGTCAACTTCCGAAATAAAGATGTGTTGTATAATGCTGACAATATGGTAAGGCTCCTGATGGCATTATCACTTTCACTGGCTGTGTCTAACCCCTTGTCTTTACCATCAGGACAGCTTGATTCTTTGGCTGTGATCACACGGTAAGTTTACTTCCCACCTCTGTCAAAAAGGAGGCTGGTATAAAGTTCTTGCTCAAAGTGCAGGTACCAAAAGTAGGTATGGTCACACCCTATTCTACATTTGCCATACAGGACTACAAGTACCAAACACGTTGCCACTTACCTTTTGTGACTTTTCTACAACCACTGAACCTAGGCAGAAGCCTAGGTTCATCCTTTCTTTAAATGCAGTTATTCAAAGACAACACAGTCTGAAAGCACTTCTGCGAGAAAGGGCTGGAAAGTACTGTTTTCCAATGGGATATGTAACAAGAACTAATGTTAACATCTGGTGGTGTAAGATGTTATTCCCTAAAATGGAGCAAGGGTCAGGCCACTTGCCATCAAAGCATACAAACTGATAAAACTCCAAGCAAACTAAGAGAAAGCAATTTATTGTATTTTCATTATAAGGCTTTAAGGTCATCGCTATTTTACAAACCATTAAAAAAAATCTTTTTACAGCAAGGATTCTAGAATTCAAAATATACTCTCAAATTAATATAATACTTTATAAAAAAAACTTTATCGAAGATTGCCAGTAGTTTATACAAACATGTTTATCTGAATAGGTCATCTGAATCCTGTTCATAATTTAAATTAAGCTGTATCTTTACAGCAAGGAAGTCTCCAGATAAAAGTACCAGCACTAAGAACTTTGAGGTGCATTTGCTTTAAATGATTCCTGCTTTACAGAGAGACTTTTTAGAAAAAGAAAAAGCTTGCATCTTCCTTTTCTATCAACTTTAGGGTGAAACATACTTATTAGAAATGACTGAGTAAATAAATCAAGGCTGCCACATGATGATTCTGGAGTTCTTTTATCCTTGTTAACTGAACATTGCCCTGAACCAATACAAACAGGGAGGACATGCACTAACAATAAACCAAAACACAAAGGCTTCCGTGACCAGGAGAGAAAAAAAAGCCAAACTAAAACTTACTCTTAAGAAACAGTGACTGCCCACTTGAAATTTAAGTATATGCTGCACTCAGCTTCCATCCACATAACAGGTATAATCACACAGATTACTCAGGGATAAAGGTAGAACTTCCTTACGCTTTAATTAGAGCTGGCAAGTTGAAGCTAGTGCCCTGGCCAAGCTGGCAGCTTCAGCAGCCATATTGCAAACAGGCACACAACAGGAGCAAGCCAACTGCATTTTGTTTCTTTTATTTTTGGGAATAAGCAGCTAGTTCAAATGAATGGGACAGCCATTCCTCCTCCACACATGGGTATGTGAAGCACCAGAGCACTGGCTCCATATTCTAACAAGAAAGCCAAGCAGCTGTGCATGACATAAGTTCTCTTAGTGACAACTTACAGCTCTACAGGCACAGAGCAAGGCTAATACTCAGTGTGCCCTGCTCCTGTGGCTGTTAAAACACTGCACAAAATACCAGTGTAATGCACCTTTACACATGTGCCATGGATGGCTATGTCTGCATTATATATTAAGCCTCCAGTATGTGTATCTGCTCACTGCAGGGACTGTTTCCACCCTAAGACACAAACCCCTCAACAGGCTAAAAGCACAGCCCCACAGACCAACGGGGTTCCTTGCTTTCAGCTGGCAGGCTCTGGTATCCACAGGGCAAAGGAAGTAAACTACCTCTTCTACAGATTTCCCTTTCTCTCAGTTCACTAAATTTCAGGGTAACTGCCTGCTATTTTGCTTTAATCAGATTCCTGACCAAACAGATTGCGTCAGAGCCACCTTGGGGTAAGTATCAACAAAGGCCAGTGTAAAAGAGCAGACCTGGAAGGAGGAACCGGTTCTGAAGTCTGACGGATTTGACTTAAGCTATGCTATCTCACAGCAGCACAGTCCTGAGTCTGAAACCCAGGTTTACCATGATGCTGTAGTCAATACTCAAGTATTTGAGATCCAGTCTTTAACTGAAAAGTGGTACATAAATATATGCACGTGCAGCTGCACTCTAGCAGGAACAGCACCCAAATAAGACTGAAAATCACCTCTAATTGGTACATTCAAAAGTCTGGCAGACAACAGCACACCAATTGCTCTTGGGAAGCTATGAGTTGCAATGTCTGGACTTCAGGTGCCGTTTTGAGTTTCATCCACAGAAGCAGAAAGCTGCTAGGATTAGTTTTCAGATTAAAAAATGCGTGCCTAGTACACAGCCAGATCTCAATACATTAAAAACCCACAGATACCTTTGCCTCTGACTTGATAATCTTTGGAGTATGTTCCCACAGGAGGTAATTCTGGTTACACTGATTTCAGCAGAGTCTATAGGCATAAAATAAACAACACAAAAAGGACTTTATTAAGGCCAGCTCCTAGCCTATAAATAAAACCCATCTTCAAATAAACTCTTGAAACATGGAAGCATGGGGCCTATAGGGATGCTGGGGAGGGACTGTTCATTAGGGACTGTAGTGATAGCACAAGGGGTAATGGGTTAAAACTTAAACAGGGGAAGTTTAGACTGGATATAAGGAGGAAATTCTTTCCTGTTACGGTGGTGAAGCACTGGAATGGGGTGCCCAAGGAGGTTATGAATGCTCCATCCCTGGCAGTGTTCAAGGCCAGGTTGGACGAGGCCTTGGGTGATATGGTTTAGAGTGAGGTGTCCCTGCCCATGGCAGGGGGGTTGGAACTTGATGATCTTAAGGTCCATTCCAACCCTAACTATTCTATGATTCTATAAGCACCTCAAAGAAGCTGTAGTTTCAGAACAGTGCATCGCCTATTCTGGCTAAAATAATTATTACTGCGCAATTATTAAGCGTGCGGGTACTCCTGCCTAAGTTAACTCAGCATGTGTGTTGTGCTGCAAGACTGTGGTCATGATGTATGCCTCTTATAACAAAAGAAACAAAAGAAACACCCACCTACCACTTTAGATTCCAGTATATACGCTTACCAAAGGAACTATTCATATAGTAGGATATTGTTGATCCCACAGCCTATTAGGAAGAGAATCTTACTGTTTTCCAAATACACAGACACAAACTAATGCTCACACTCTATTTTGACAAGAAAAAAAAAAAAAATTAAGGCCCCAAAAGCTAGATTATAAAGTCCTAGAACTGTGTGTTCTAAAGAGACAGCTCATTGTCAAGCACTTCTATTACCACTTGCAGTGAAAACCATTTTAACAGGCTTTTCTAAAGAAGAGGTGGCAAAATGGAAAGAAGGACAGCACTTTTCACAGTGTACCATTCACCACCATTCACCTGAAAGAACAAGTAAGAAATGCAAGAGGAGGTCAGCATTTACATGGATCCAAACAAATCTTTTAAAGAAATTTAACAATCTGAAAAGCTATGTGGATATAGAGCATTAAAAAACCAATAAAAACAATTGGAGTAAAAACCAGTAAGAAATCCTCATGGATTTGGGGTAGGAGGTTTGAAGAAACCAATCTTCCGGCAGTATCGGACAACAAATGGCACAGAAACTACGGTAATGCTGATTCTTACTGGAGCGAACAACTTGTGAATGGCATATGCCAGCACAAATGTACTTGTGCCAGCTGCCATTTTAGATTGCAACGATGATTCACTGAAACCAAGTTTGAAGAGAACTGCAGTCATATCCACTCCACTGCGGAAAAAGAACACAAGGTCTCTTTATTTTAAGGTTGCATACTAAAAAATAAAAAATGCCATTTTTTCTTTCCCAGGGAAATTTACATGGCATCCAACTGGAATTTTTTATAAATTACTTACAAATTAGACATTGTTAAATAAGAAACTCAACCAACCAGTTCAGCAGTAACAGCTTAAGTTTCTTCTGTAGCAACAACACATGCAATATTATCAAATGCACTTTTTCTTCCCCTTAAATATAAGGACAAGTTACTGTGCAGTCAAATATGTTCTTAGTTCTACAACTGTATAGCTGCAGCGTGTGCATAGAGAATACTCAGAAATTTGTGAACTGGTATTGGAAATTCATCTTCCCAAGATTTACAATGAAGCCTCTTTGTGTCTTGCTGAAATTTATCACATAATATAGACTGACCCAAAGCAAATGAAGAATCTGTTGCTAGGCTTAGAGTGTTCTAACAGAGGAGCAAAAGCTGAGAAAATGATAAGTATCTTATCTAAAATCAAGCACGTGAAGGAAGTATTATGGATCTCAAATAAGTGTTATTCACCAAATCCATTAATATTTTAACTCCCTACAGACGTAACAGCTTTCATCAAGGTCCCTACATTTGGAGTAATTTTCCAAAGCTGTTAAATCATACCTGAAGGAAGAAAATTCATTGTCACCCTGTGTGTGCCACGATGTACTAAATGAGAGGAATCAGCATTCACATACCCGCACTGAAGGCAAGATTAAGCAGCAGGGAATATTCTGAGGAGTAGTGTGTTTCCCTATCTCCTCAACTGGAATACCTCATGCTCAAAGATTATGTATAACTGAGGCATTCCCACCAGGAGCCACAGACACCATTTGCCACCTGACTCCTATATGGTTATCTAGTATTTTCTTTTGTAATCTAATCCTGTTTCAGTTTCTGCTACCTTCTGCAGTTCAACTGCAAAAACAGAGTTCAACACCCAGAAAAACAAATTTATCTCTAAGCACCAGCACTTTTGTATGGCTCTATCTCTACAGACCATGCTACTGCATGAGAATAAAAGATATCTCTGCAGAACAAAAATGAATTCTCTCATCTGTTTAGTTACTCCAGTGCAGTTTCCACTCTGCTGTTTTCACCTGCTCACCATGGATCTTGAATTTATGAAAACAAACCACGTACATCCAACTTCTCTCATGCCTGATGGGAGATTAGATCCATTTATAGATCTATTTAAACTCAGAATACAGAAGATTACTGTGTATAGATCAAAGTGGCACAAAGTAAATGTCCCCTTGCACAAGTAAACATTAACTAGAGGCTACAGACAACTGTAAAAACCTCACCTTGACACAGCCAGGTAGAAGATACCTAGAGATACTAATGAAATTCCAACATGGAATGAAACCCCTACAGCACCATACTCTTTAAACACTCGTTTCAGCTGCTGGGATTTGTTGAGTTTCTTGTTTTCACCACTGAGATCTGTGGCTGCCTTTTCAGAGGATCCACCTGCATCCTAAAAAGAAAACAAAAGTATTTATTACCATTAAGCACAATACCATATTCCAGTCAGTTGAGCCAATCTGAAATAATGAGAGAAGTGGCTTGCACACAGCACTGCTCAGAATGCTTTGGGAAGTTAGTAACACGTTTTTGCTCTTTCGCATCAGTATAGCAGTCACTTGAGAGATGAGACAGAGGTGCCAAAGAGATCTTTGCTTACACCCACTGCTCAGCTTTATACAGCGAATTCTTGTAACACAGCTTTTTGCTCAAGAGCTAAGCTGCTGGAAGCTGGAAGCCTACACGATACCAACTGATGCTCACTTACTAGCAACTTCCTGATAGAAGTCCAACATTTAAGTTCCTATAAATCACACTCTGTAGAGCAGCTGAAAAAAGGATGAACCAGGGAACTGCTGCTGACAGCCATGAGCTATGCTGTTGCCACAGCGTAGCCAACAGCTACACAGACATGTCAGTGCTGGTGTAAATAGTCTAACTTCACTGAAAAGTTTTTTCATTTGTCATAGTGAAATTTATTGACAGCTTTTATCTGGGTAAATTTTAAGTGCAGAACTTCATACTAAAATATACCCCAGAGCAATGTGATAGTGTGATGCAGGCAAAGAAGGGCTAGTAAAACAGACAGCCCTTGGATACCTCCTCATACTTGCCATAGAAGAAATACAAACGGGAGAAAGAAAACGTTTCCACAGAGACCTCAGGATTTTTCTCTAATTAGTGAGCAGTTGTCAGGAAAGATTAGAAGAGTCCTTTCTTTCCAGCTGAATTCAGCAGCAGTCATGACAACCTGTCAAGCACACTAAAGGCCACTGCTGCCCACAGGACAGCGACAAGCTACTGAGTGCCTGGCAGCACTTTGTCCTGCTGTAGATTGCTTTCAATTAGAAGAAAATTAGAAGAAAAATACTTTTGATTAAGCCCTGGAGTCAGTGAGAGTGCAAATTAGGATACACATGAGAGGCTCCTCCCACAACACTTGTGGTAGGATGAACTGGCTTTAATCTGTGATTACAAACATACCAACCACACCACTCCTCCGAAACCCCTACAGTTGCTGCTGCTTTCTCTTTTTCTCTAAATATGTATTTAGGGAATTGTGTAGCTCAACTTATTTTGATTATCATATCTTAAAAAAAAACCAGATAACATTAGCTTTTGGGGTTTTTTTGGCTCATGAGCCAAACTGAACAAAACAGTTTCACAGTACCTTCTGCCAAAAGCTGTCCTAACAATTCAACCAACAGCATGTGTTTAGTCAAGAATGCTCATTTATTCAACAGTGCGATTTTCTTAAAAGCCAAGCATGGTTTGAATGGTAGTTAAAGACTTAACAGCTTACAGTGATTTTTTCATCCAAAGATGATTATTACTAATTTAAGGAGCCAAACACGAGAATTTTTTTCACACAGCTGTCATGAAAATAGGAGCTGACAAATCTACAGATACATAAGCCTCAGGGGAACTCCATGTCTCACAGCCACAACTGCAAGATGGGTTACAAGGACTGAAGAATAGCTTGTTCTCATCATTCAAGTACATTTCAATTCACTCATGCTCTCAGGCTCACAAGCCAAGCAATTTCTGCATGGTATTGAAGCAAGATGTTACAAAAGTCTCACTCTGACAGATGTTATTTGGATTACCCAGTACAGTTGTGTCCTCAACAATGCACAACTTACCAAAGAAAGCTACCCATCTGCCATATAATTCTGCTACAATATTTCTCCTAGAAAGCCAGGTCTGTTCACATAATTTAGGCAAAGATTCAGCTTCCTAAGCAAACTAAGGACATGAAAAAAAATTTGAAGCGTCATGTTATGCTTTGTAATGAGGCTACCAAAGTTAACCTGAATATTTAAGCTGTGGAAATTAAAACTTGTACATGAGGCTTTGTATTGAAAGCTTACATTCAGAAGCAGGTGTCAAGCAGACCCCTGTATCCTACTGAAATACAGTATAGAATCATAGAATAGTTAGGGTTGGAAAGGACCTTAAGATCATCAAGTTCCAACCCCCCTGCCATGGGCAGGGACACCTCACACTAAACCATCTCACACAAGGCTTTCATCAAACCTGGCCTTAAACGCTGCCAGGGATGGAACATTCACAACATCCCTGGACAACCCATTCCAGTGCCTCACCACCCTGACAGTAAAGAACTTCATCCTTATATCCAATTTAAACTTCCTCTGTTTAAGTTTGAACCCGTTACCCCTTGTCCTGTCACTACAGTCCCTAATGAAGAGTCCTTCCCCAGCATCCTTATAGGCCCCCTTCAGATACTGGAAGGCTGCTATGAGGTCTCCACGCAGCCTTCTCTTCTCCAGGCTGAACAGCCCCAACTTTCTCAGCCTATCTTCATACGGGACGTGCTCCAGCCCCTGATCATCCTCGTGGCCTCCTCTGGACTTGTTCCAGCAGCTCCAGGTCCTTTTTATGTTGAGGACACCAGAACTGCACACAATACTCCAGGTGAGGTCTCATGGGAGCAGAGTAGAGGGGCAGGATCACCTTCTTCAACCTGCTGGTCATGCTCCTTTTGATGCAGCCCAGAATATGGTTGGCTTTCTGGGCTGTGAGCGCACACTGAAGCCTGCTCATGTTCATTTTCTCATTGACCAGCACCCCCAAGTCCTCCGCAGAGCTGCTCTGAATCTCTTCTTTGCCCAACCTGTAGCTATGCCTGGGATTGCTCCAATAAAATCATGTATGAACATGATTTAATAACTTCCTGAACTGGAAAAAACACCTGCATGTAATTTTTCATACCGAGTAAATTCAAATTACCCCCCCCCCCCCCCCAACCAGTGAATGCAATGAAAGCAGCCTTTCAGGACCTGAAGGGCACCTATAGGGATACCAGAGAGGGACTCGTCATTAGAGACTGTAGCGACAGGATGAGGGGCAATGGGCTTAAACACGAGCTCAGGTTAGCTATAAGGAAGAAGTTCTTTACTGTGAGGGTGCTGAGGCACTGGCACAAGTTACCCAAGGAAGCAGTGAATGCTCCATCCCTGGCAGTGTTCAAGGCCAGGCTGGACAGAGCCTTGGGCAACATGGCCTAGTGTGACCCATGGCAGGGAGGTTGGAACCTAATGATCTTAAGGTCCTTTCCAACCCAAACCACTCTGTGATTCTGTAACAGTAGAAATTCGTATTACTTTTCCCTTCCCACCTCCAAGAAATCACCTGGATGTTGAAAGCACAGTGAAACAGGTCCCTAACGGGGTGCACGTTGGTGTTTTACCTCTCAGCTGATGACACGGCGCAGTCAGGCTGGGGACCCGCTGCTGCTGTCAGCAAACCCTTTCAGCCACGATCACCGGGAGCAGCCGCCTGCCCCGCTCTGCGTGGGCTACCGAAACGCCTTTATTTCCTCATCACTCACCCGACGTGCTCAAACTCCGCAGCTCGCAGGGAAAACACGCCAGGGTGCTGCAGGCCAGGTAACCTTGAAGACACTCCTAAAAAGCTGGGAAACACTTCCAGGCCAGGACAACTTTGTGCTTTAATCGAAGCTACAACCCGCTCCTCACCGAGACATCTCCCCTCAGAGGCGGGCCCTGGGCCGCGCTGCCGCCTCACACAGGGCAGTACCTCAGGAGACCGGGTCCCAACCGAGCCCCCTCCCAGCCCCCCTACCTTGGCGGAGCTGCCGGCGGCGGATCGCAGCGTTACCAGGGGCAGCGGCGGGCTGAGGCCGGCCCAGGCCTGATGGGGACCGCGGCACAGGATACGGGGAGCGGCGGCAGCGAGCAGCGGGGCGCTGCGCGGGTGCACCAGCGGCCGCAGCGGGCCCAGGCGCACCAGGCAGTACATAACAACGGCGCGGCCGCGGCACAGCCCCAGATCTGAGCGACCAACACGGCGGGCGGGCAGACATGACACACCGACAGCCGCCCCTCCTGCCGGGCGGGGCGTGCTTGTGGGACTATCCCTTTAAGGAGGAGGGTGCTGGCCGCTGGGCGGCATGGCAGTTACAACTGTTCGTTGAGGAGAGTGAGTGTTCGCTTGCCGTCTGAGAGGAGGAAGGTGTTTAGGGGCAGCGTCCTGCTCCACCTTGGCTGGCAAAACACACTCTTCAGCCCTTCAGGAGGGAGCTGTATGAGGGTGACCACTGCTGCTTTGCGGTGTGTCTTTGCAGATAGCTCGTTAGAAGGGGAAAATCGCCTTTCCACTCCCCTCGGTGATACTTAGTCTTGTAAGTGTGAAGGGGAGGCGGTGCCCGTCGGCTTTTCAGCGTGCTCCCGGGGTCTGCATTGCGCTGAAGTGGAGAGGTGGTTAAGGTGTCACTGCTGCTGCAGGTCCGGTGCCTGAGCTTACGGTGCAAGCAGTTTATTTCACTACTGGCTTTATCTTGAAGAGCTCTGGTAATTTGCCAGGACTTTACGGTGCAGGGCAGAGTGCGAGCGCAGAGCTTAACCAGCTCCAAAGGGTTCATCGCATCTCTGAGGCCAGAAGCAGCTTCCCATAAGCACTGAGAAGGTCTCACATTTACATCTTGTTTTTACATTAAAACCACAACAGGACAAGTATGAATTAAAAATACCACTGAAGTGTCACATCAGCCTGGGGGAGCTGGAGATGTTGGGTGGAGAGGGAGTGAATCCCGGTGCCTTGGGGAGCCCTATTGCAATGAGCAGGGCTTTGGTTGGTTGGTAATTTTCAGGATCAGAGGATAACTGCAGGGATTTCCAGACCTTCTGCGGTGTTCCAGCTATTCAGTGTTAATGCTGCTGAACACAGAATCATAGAATTGTGTAGGTTGGAAAAGATCTTTAAGATCAGAGTCTAACCATTAACCCAGTATTACCAACTCCATCACTAAACCATGTCCCCAAGTGCTACATCACAATGTCTGTAAAATACCTCCAGGGATGGGGACTCCAGTGCTTCCCTGGGCAGCCTGTTCCAGTGCTTGACAACCCTTTTGCTGAAGAAATTTGTCGTAATATCCAGCCTAAACCTCCCCTGGCACAACCTGAGGCCGTTCACTTTCAGCCTGTCACTTGTTCCTTGGGAGGAGAGACTGACCTGCACTGTGGTTAATACCTATGGTTCACAGAGTCATTGGTGTTGGAAGGGATCTCTGGAGATCATCCAGTCCAACTCCCTGCCAAGGCAGGGCCACCTAGAGCAGGTCACACAGGAACGTGTCCAGGGGGCTTTGGGATGGCTCCAGAGAGGGAGACTCCACAACCTCCTGGACAGCCTATTCAAGTGCTCTGCCACCCTCAGCATAAAGAAGTTTTTCCTCATGTTGACATGAAACTCCTCATGGTTTAGTTCATGGCCACTGCTCCTTGTCCTGCACAATGCCAACATTTCATAACTGCAGCAGCTGCAGTTTTCTGGAATGATGGCTTCTTGCCATCACAGACAAGGCTGCTCACTGGGGTGGGAAGGGTAAATACTACATTAATGTACTGAAACAATGCATCTGAATGCTGAGCTCCAGCAATAAATTACTTCTCTTTTCCTGGTGCCTAAGTGTTTCCTCTTCAGGCATGTTGTTTTTGCAGGGATGTGAGCAGACAGGGCTGAGTACAATAGGAGTGCTGTGTCAGATAAATAGGTTTTCCCTCCGGAAGAGCTTGCAGTTTAGGAGCACAAGCTGGAACTGCGCAGGACAATGCTGAATGCACAATGCTGAAATGGCATGGTGGGTGGCTCTTGTTAAGTGCAGTGTGCTATGGAACAGATGGGTTTCAGGGAGTATACTGGAGGAAGAGAGGGAGAGAGCTTTGCATTCATTAAAATAGAGTCTGTTCTGGGCATAATAAACAACACTGCCAGTTCTAGGGTTTTACACTTCCTTTAGTTCTTGCTTCATAAATCCAGTCTCTCTCTGAGTGCTTTGTAGCTCCTTGGAACACAATTTCACATACTCGTATTCATGTATTTATGTTTATTACTGTTCCAAAGCAATTTGCTGATGTGTTTTCAGTGAAAATTTATACACCAGCACCACCTGAGCAGACAGATGATACTAACATGGCAATGCTCTAACCATAGCACACTCCAATTTTGTCATCATTTTTAAATGAATTACAGGAAAATCCAGGAGTTAATTTTGGTCTTAGTAAGGGAGATGTCAGTTGAGTTCTGCTGACACAAACCACCACTGGGCTCTGCACACAGACACTGGACACTTCCCTGTGTTTGGCAGACCTGTTAGAGCTACTGCATGGTAGAGAACGCAGAGCTGCTTTCCTGTGACATATGTTTTGTGCTGTTGCTGGCTGTCTAGAAAGCCTGGGCAAATGCAGAAAAGATAAGGAGGTCAGTTAATGAGGCATAAAAGCATTACGGTTGGCAGTTTTATGTGTCTGGCTGCTGTCTCCAAAGTCTCAGTGGGAGATTTTGCTAGAAGCAAGAAGGAACAATGCTATAAACATCAAATGATGTAAGCTTATTGAAAACCAAGCAAACACCTGGGCTTGATGCCTTAATGTGAAGATAGTTCACAAGTGCAGGGAGAGCCTCATACCATTGGCCTCACCCCATCAATTCAGCTTGTCCAGATCCTTCTGTACAGGCTTCCTCCCCTCAAGCAGATCAACACTCCCAACCAATTTACTGTCATCTGCAAATGTACTGCGGGTACCCTCAATTCCTTCATCCAGATCATTGATAAAGATAATAAGCAGAACTGGCCCCAACACTGAGACATGGCGAACACCACTTGTGTTCCCCTAATTGGGAACTAGATTTAAGCCCTTTCACCACCACTCTGTTCACAGTACTGCAGTGAACAGTCCAGGACATGAGCATCCAGTTTCTCCAGGAGAATGCTGTGGGAAACAGTGTCAAAGGGGCTTTACTAAAGTCTAGGTAGACAACATCCACAGCCTTACCCTCATTCACTCAGTGGGTCACCTTGTCACAGAAGGAGATCAAGTTAGTCAAGCAGAACCTGCCTTTCATAAACCCACGTTGACTGGGCCTGATCTCATTGTCCTGTACGTGCTGCTTGATGGCACTCAACTGAATCTGCTCCATAACCTTTCCTGGCTCTGAGACCAGGCTGACACGCCTATGTTCCTAGGCATTCCTAGTTCCCTGAATCTTCATTCCATCTATTCTTGTAGATGGGAGCTATGTATGCTAACTTAATTTGTGGCACAAGTGGGAGAACAAGACTTTAGGCCTTGAACTCCTATTTACTAGCTGTAACTAGTAACTTGTCCTTACTAGATCCCATGGGAGCACATAACCCTGTGTCCACCAGAGTGGGTACAAAGCAGTTGAATGTGAAGGAGAAATTCACATTTTGGTTACTGAATTTCCCCCTTACATTCATACAGTGCATTTATCTTTCATGATTGCTATTGTTAGCAAGCAGGACTGACAAGGAATTTTCATTTTTCTAAAATTACCTCAAATTGTCCTATTTATCTTTGATAATTAGAATATAAATCTTTATAATATGTTAATTTTCAAGTAACACTTTAATAATTTATCTCATATAAGTGTACTTAGTTCTCTGTCATTCATTTTCTTACAAGCATTTGTATCAAAATGTTTCGGTATCTCTGCTAAATATAAGACACACTGGAAAAAAAAGCATGCTGCAACATGACAAAATATTCACAGATCTCAAAAGAGTGTTCAGCAGTCCTCAAACAAGAGCACAGTGTGTCAAGCTGTGAATCCCAAAATTCACAAATCAAGATGGCTTTGGGATCTATTATTTGAAAATAGATTGACAATGTACTTCATCTACTGCATTTGTGTCCTGTCTGAACCCCTGCTTCCTCTCTCAGCCTCTTGCTATGCAGATTTTCTATTATTTCCCTTTTGTAATTTTCCAACAATCAGATAGTGCTGCTCTGGTTTTGTGTCGTTCATGTTATTCTTGCATAGTTACTGTTTATTGTCAGTAAGAGTAAAGCTGTGAATCAAGATGAGAGATTGCCAAAGAGGCAGTAAGTAAAATATCACCAGAAGATGCATTCGAATTCCCAGGAGTTGAAGATTTTTGCACAATGGCCATTCTCATAAAACATGTCAGAAACGTTTGTCATGCTTTTATCAGAGCACTTATAATGAAGTAGCACTTATAATGAAGTAGCACAGTGGGTACCCTTTATCAAGATATCTATTATAAACCCCTTATATAATACTTTCCCTCCCATAATTTGACTTTTTGAAGTCAAAATCTCTCTTAGTTTCACAGCGCTATAGGCACAGTGACAGAACTGAAGTACGCTACAGCACATGATTTCTGTAACTAGAAATCCATGTTGCAGAATTGTTCCGTCTGTGGTTTGTCCAAAGTGCTGGTTGTGGGACCCTGCAATGAGCTAGTTCAGGAGTTAAATACATTTGTAAGGGTAAAAGTGATTAGTAGTTTAGTAACAGTCTACTTTTAATAATGTCTCAGTCAAACTACAATGATGTTTTGATGACGAATAAATATTAAGTTTTATAAATTTCACAAGAGAAAATTCATGACACATTTTTCAAATAATTTAATCTACAAATAATTCAGGGATTGTGAATGTGCTAGTTCCAAGATATAATGCCTTCTAATGGACAAGTAGGAACTGGTTCCTATATGAGAGTGGGAGTTGATTGCTTATGCATGATGGAAGCTATACTGTTTAGTATTATTACAAATCTAGTAATGCCATGTACATAAATTTAATGAGAGAAGTTGGGAACTGATCATGAACCTCATTCACAAAAGAAGCTAATATTTTTTTTTTTTAATAGCAAATTAAATGCATGGCATGTGAACAAGTTTGAAGTGGCCTAGTTCTTTAGTACATTGGATTTTTCACATTGTGTTCCAAAGGTGTTTAAATTAAGAAGATAATGTGGGTAGTTGATGACTATGAATTAAAATGATATCAGGAAAGGAATATCAGAAACCTTTATTTCCTTGAAATTAAAATTTGTACCTGTGCAAAGTATAACAAAATGACTGTTTATTATTTGATGAATTCATTGGCAGTTTACAAACACAGTAGGAAATTTCTGTTACAAATCCTCGAGTGCATACTAACCTTTCAGGGACATCTTCATCCTCAAGGTAAACCAGTGGAAAATCATTAAAACTTGGTATCTTTTATTCCAATGGGAGAAGACTGCCCTGCTAGGATAGCTAAATCCTAAGGAAGCCAGCCCAGATATTTTTGTCTGTGAGGGAAATTTAGGGTGAGAAAAATCTCCAAATAGGACAGCAGAGGAGGAATTAGTTGAATTATTTACCTGCAAATCCTTGAAAAATGGAGCTGTGTGGCCCTGTTTCATTTCAGGGCCCTGGAGGTATGTGGGAACTTTCATCCATTGCGGCTTCAGCACCAATCCTTCTGAAAGCTAATGTTTCAATTTGTGTGATGGCTCATGGGAACCTCTGCACAGAGATGAATTTCAATTGCTAAGCAGATCTTGCTCTTTGACTCCCTGTTCTTGTTGAGAAAAATAAAAAGAGAGAGAAAAAAAGTGAAAACATCCATATTGCTTGTATTTATGTGATCTTCTGCTGATTTCATGTACCCATCCTTGGTATACATATGTGAGAGCAGACTGTTGCTGTTGAGCAGTGAAGGTCCCACTCTTCCTCATGGAGGAAGCATAGTTTTTCAGGATATTGGTGCCTTAGTTGACACAACAAATCAGCAGCATTAATTCTACTCTCCACAAGAGTCCTCTCCAGTAATCTGATGAGATGTCTTTTCATTTGGATGGTGTGATATACAGCCATTTGGACGTGGTGAGTGAAAATCCCATCTGATGTCTCCTGCTAGGTGTGGGAAAAGCAAGAAGGTAGCAAAGCAAGAAGTTGATTTTTTCACAGAACAGATAAATTAAAGGGAGTGGCAGCAGAAGCAGCTTCCCTGGCACCCACTAATGCATTTCACCCTAACATGGAGGGTAACTCAGCCTCCATGTTCAAACAGCTCTTGTCCTTTTTTGCCCTGTCTGCGGGATAATGCTGCACTGAGGACACATAACTGACTTCATGGAAGTCACTGACTGTTCTCACCTCTCAGGAACTATTAACCTGGGTTACATTTGAAGCAGCAATAGTTTCTGTACCCACTGTTAGTTTCCTTAAACATGTTATCACATACCTACCTACTCACAGTTTGAAAGCCAGGCTTTACCATTTAAGTCACCTTTTTGAGTATCTAACAAAGTTTCCATTCCTTGTGTCTGTGAAGCATTTACCATCTTCTACCCTTAGATTGATATTTATTTTGCAGTAAAGTGCAAACAATTCATTCAGGTACCTGGGGTTTGGCATTTAGATAAGATTTCAGATGGCTATTTAATTTATCATTCAGTGAAGCCCACTCTGAGGAAAGGTGTCTGCTTTAGACCCATACATCTGGAAAAAAGCTATCAAACGTTTAAACCAGATGAACTCAGCTAGCCAAGCAGAAGTGCAATGCCTTCTGCTGACGAATCTAACACAGAGAGGGATGCAAAATAATGCTGTTTAGTGAATTGTTTTTAATATCTGCTGCTGTTAAAATAGGTAAAGTTTTTTTTGTGAAGTCAAAAATTATGGGGACAAATTTAGAAGCTTTGTCTCCTCAAGCTGTTTTATACTTCTTCTGACTCCCATGGCCCTTCAAATCTGCATAGACTCCTTTAGATTTGTTTTTTTGAGTTGACTCACTACTGACTGAATAATGCGCTGATCATAATTCGCTTCATGAGAACTTAGGAAAAATTAGGCAAGAGACATGTTTTATGTTTGTTTTCCTAAACATTCAGCAATCTCAAATTGTTTTCATAAATACAAAAGCCAGTTGTCCTCTTCCCCTTCAGGCTTAAAAGCCATGTAAATAGTTGATAACATTCTGCTGTAGAGGCCCATGACTCAGATTCTCAAGTGCAGCTTTTTCTGCCCTTTGCTCCCTACCAATATTTCAATAAAACAAATTGTAAGCCAATTTAGAAGGAACGAGTAACAGCCAAGGCCAGATTCCCTCTTTTCTACCTCTCACTGCATAATGCCATAATGAGATTCTGGCCAAACGACTCAGTGCAATGCAATATTCAGTCTGCAGCATACTCAGAAAAGGCTGATGTGAATTACTAAACACAGTCATTAGCCCCTATTTGTATGAGATTACTGGAAATTGTTCCCACATCTTTCGGGTGGTTATGCTGCTGTGCTTGGACACATCCTTCTGAAGTGAGTGACGCACCCAGTCCATACTCAATATGTGCAAGTGAGTTTACCTTGAAGCTTTTGATTATAAACCTTTAGTTTGACAAAGAGGTTCTGATGTGACTGGCTGTAAGGAAGAAAACCTTCTGGGAACTTCCTTCAGAGCATGGGTAAAGGGGATAAAGTAGTCCCTACCTCCTGCCTGCTCTACAGAGCCAGCACTCAGGAGCAATGCAACAAATGAGCCTTTTGCTGAAGGGTAGGTCCCCATACTGGTACCTTATCTCTGTTCTTGCATCAGAAGAATTGCATCAATAAGTTTCCTGAGACCAGAAGAGGAGCAGATGCAGGAGGAGAGTGTGCCTTCACTTGGTGTCTTCTTCTGCTCTTTTTTTTTTTTTCAGCCAGAATTTGAGATACACCCAAAATTCTCACTATCTCGAATGATCAAACCTTAAATAATAATAATATCACTTGTGTTGGTAAAATCATTTAATAGATGTGAGTAGCTTATAATATGAGCTCATAGCTAGAGGGCATTGTAGATTACAGACCACAGTTACAAGCAGCCTTTTGGTCTGCTGACCTTTCTAACAATCCCTAATGGGAAATATTCGTTTAAAGCATCTTATCTATCAATAATAAAATATTTATGTCATATTTTCGAGTGTGATTTGGTAAGGTAGGACCACTATAAACGGTCATTTTGTAAAGGATTGTCAGCTTTATGACCTTACCTGGTTCTGATGGTGCATTATGGTGGTGCTTGTTATATGATCTCAACAGGAGAAAAGAGCCTGTTCTTTGCCTCTGGGTGTGTGGTCACCCTGCGACTTGTCATGTTCTTCTTGTAGCAAAGAAGTTAGTTAGCTGGCAGAAGCACCCATCCATCATGAGTCAGCAGCTAACAGTAGTTAACTTGTAGTTAACTACTAGTAGTTAAGCTAACTTGTAGCTAACAGTTAGTTAGCTGGCAAAAGCACCCATCCATCATGAGTCAGCAAGTGTAATGGGAGGTATTCTGTCTGCATGAGTAAAGTCTTTTGACGTGTCTGGCAGCTGTTGCTTGAAAGCAGGCATTGTAAGAACTTGTCTGGGACCAGAATCTATACAGGCTTTCTTTGGGAAATTGTCTGAAATAGCAAGAAGGCAGCACTGAGGGATGTTGCTTGTTCACTGATAGATATTTCTTTCCTGCCAAGCACATGCCTTACAGATTTTAGTCAATGGATGGCACTGCTGACTTTTCACAGCTGGGCTGGTTTTGGGAGCTGGCTTGTGCAATGCAGTTATGACTTTTGTTTGGTTTAAGCCATGTCTGAAAGTTTGCTATTGCAAAGTGGTTAATTCAATAGTAGTCATGCAGCTGGCTGCCCTGGAACGAAGAGGGTGAAGGTTTTGTTGGTCACCGAAGGTTCTGTTAGGGAAATGTAACAGTCCCCAGGCACTCCCCATTCATCACTCCCTAGTTCTCATTAAGAAAAAGGCATCCCGCACCTCATGCTGTGTGGGTACTGTCCTGGGTTCAGCAGTAGCAGTCATTTTTTTCTCCTTCTTAGTAGCTGGTGCAGCGCTGTGTTTTGACTTTCTGCCTGGGAACAGAGCTGATAATGCTCGAATGTTTGGTCTGACCAAGGACTTTGTGAGCCTCATGCTCTGCCAGGGAGGAGGGGAAGCTGTGAGGAAGCAGAGACAGGATACCTGACCCAAACTGACCAAAATGGTATTCCATACCACAGCACGTCATGCCCAGGATGTAACTGAGAGTTACCTGGAAGGGCTAGGGCACTGTGGGGCTGGACTAGGTATCGGTTGGTGCTTGGTCAGGCGGGGTGGGGGGCGTTATTGGTCGGCGGGTGGTGAGATGTTGTATTCTCTTCCCTTGTTATTTCCCTTATCATTATTATTATTGGTGGTAGCAGTAGTGATTTGTGTTATACCTTAGTTACTAAACTGTTCTTATCTCAACCCGTGGGAGCTGCATTCTTTTGATTCTCCTCCCCATCCCTCCGGGAGCAGGGGGAGGGAAAGAAGGGGGGGGGGGGTGAGTGAATGAGCTGTGTGGCTGGGTTTAAACCACAACAGGTACAGAAAACAGTGAGATTTTTTCCATTGAGAAGGCCTACAGCACATTTTACCGAGAGAAGTCCAAACTGCTAGGGCTCCAAGATAACCAGAAGTCATGTAACTGTTACATGCTGAGCTAATGAGCTCTGCTGAGAAAAAAGCTGTATTATTTCAGGCCGAATGCCATGCAAATGTGGCTGTCTGACTTCTAATAACACTTGGAGCTGCTGCCAAGGATAAGCATATCTGCTGAGAATATGGACACTGTTGCAGAAAGCTCTTTACCTGTTCTCTGATGTGCAGCCAGTTGCCAAAATACACTTGCAAGAACCACCCTATACGATCTGCTACAGTAGCAAGTCAAGAGGATGGAGGGCTAAGAAGGTATCCTCAGCCCTAGGGAAAGAGGGAGGAAAGCCATTCCACTGTATTACTTCCAATTATTCATTATTTCTTATTAATAATGAATAAGACATTCCTCATTATTTGCTATCCTATGGGATAGTACACGAGAATTCACTTACTATTAATGGGTTTAGCAAGTTTATCTTTTTATTATAGACTACTCATTTGAGCTTACTGAGGCAATTCTTAGTTACACTGTTGTAAACCCAGAGTTTGTAAAATGGGAGAGAAGGAGATCCAGCAATGTGAATCTAAATGGGGCATCAGAAAGGAGAGCTGAAAAACTGAAACCAGTAAAGATCTTGGATGTTGTACAAAGGTTTTTAAGCATTCAAAGGAAAAAGAAACAAACAACAACAAACCGTGAAGAAAGGGGAAGGTTACAAGAAAAGCTGCCTATGAACAGATCCTCTTATTCCAGAAGCCTGGACGAGTTTTAAAAAATAACCCGACTATAAAACTCCTAAAGAAAATCAACCTGATAATACTGGATGCAATTCAGTGAAGTGAATAGTGTTGCAGTAGTATAAAACTGCCATAAATCAAAGAGTGATCTGAGCCTTAATTATCAGTCTGCTATAACAGCAGATTCAGGCCTATGGAAACCCTCAGTGGCTTCCATGGTACATCATCCCCCACATACTAATAGGCCTCCTGCCTTCTAGAAATAGATAATTAAGAAAAATAATAAATTGGTAGACCATTTTGCTTCTAATTGGGGGTCAGATGTATTGAACCCCTGAGAATCTTGACGGCTTTGCTAACAATCAGGAACAAGCAGCACCTGCTTTGTTTTCAGTTGTTTGTGAAATATCAGATTTTTAATGGATGCAGCATGCATCACAGAGAGATAACCAAGAGACTATGGTTTTGGGGAAGTTGCTCTGCTGCCAAAATGAACCTGAATTTTTCTGGTTTGAAAATAAACTATTTCTCATCTTTGTGGTTTCAAAGGCTAATTTTGCCTGTTACTAGAAAAGCCTTCATCTGCCTCTCACAGTAGTGCAGGAAAAGTCATTGCATTGGATAGAAAGATCTAACAATATACATTGTCTGCTAAACACTACGTTAAGCAGCTCTGTTTCGTACTGACTCATGGAATAAATGAATACCAGTGTTTATGAATTGCTGGTAACAGTCCTTTTGAATTCAGGTTTTTGGTGCAGCCTATGGGATTTGGAGTTGTACCTGGATAAGGCTTGAACCCACAAACATTAGGCAGGTGGTTGTAAGCTGTTTCCATGGGAATAGCATTAAAAGCTATTTTAAAAATGAAAGAAAAATGAACACATTTTTTGATTTATTACAAAATAATTGATCCTAAAAGCTAGCATGAAGCAGTTCACACACAGAGACAATGGTGCACATAGATGTTTAATTCTGCTTTTGTTAGAGGTGAAGTGTTTATAAGTACTTGTGACAGGTAAACACTTTTTAGGTGGAAGTTATAGGAACATTTATAATTCTGCTCTATTTTTACTTTATGTGTGGAGGAACTGTATTGATGCACACTGCACTCTTTCCTAAGACAGTATTTATATTTGTAGTTAATTCTCAGTGAAAAAAAAGTGCTTGGGCTTAGTTCAGATCATTTCCTTCCTTTCTGCTATCAGTATAAAGTCAGGAATTTAGGAGGAAAATAAAAGATAAACTGGTGGTTTTTGAAGTTGAGGCGATGGCACTGGAGTAACAAACTAGGGTGTTCAGCACTCACAGATACCTTAGAATAACAAACTGGCATATAAACCAACAGGGAGCAAACTGGCAGCAAACCAGCCTGTGTGGTGGGAACGGGGCAGAATCGATCTGAGGATCTTGTTACAGGCTGCCAGGAAATAGTGTTTAGCAGGAAATGTAAATGACTAATTAAAAAAGATCTGAAAGATGCCTTGGTGGTGTCATTTTGAACTGGGTCACTGTTGTTCCAGTGCAATATCATCATCAGTGCTGAATATGTTGAAACTAATAAAAACTGGGAATGTTAATTATGAACCAGCTCAGCTGTCTTTTACCCCTTGAGACAGCATCATCCAGCTGTGATGCCTGAATAGACTTTCTCACACGCCATTGGCAGACACTGATTTTTAGGAGCTGATAGACGCCAGATCAATAACTTACCTAATATGTTTTCTGAGTCACCTATAAGCAACTTTACACATGTGAGATTGGAAAGAAATAGTTGTGAGTTTATGATACCCAGTCCTCTTACAGCTGTTTCCCTTGGAATAGGATGTTCTCCCTAGGCATCAGGACTGCCACTGCAGAGTACAGCTTTGGCTGTGCCCAGCTTCCATCTGTGCACCCAGCCATGCAGGCAGCATCCTCTGCCTGCTTGTTTGACCTGTTCCGCGTTGAGCACCACCACCAGGCTGGAGCTGAGCCAAGAATTCACTGAGTTCAGAAGTTTCCCTTTTACAACGGAACAGATATAAAACTGCAACCCTGGGAGCACATATTACCATTGCCTAGGTACGGGTTGTTGCCAGACTGGGCAATTGACCCTGTGGCAAACTCAGTGTGTGCTGCGAGAGATGCTTTAAAAACCCTTGGGACCTTTCAGATCTTTATTTAAGGAACAAGGTCATAATCAGTTCACAGGATGTACTTCAGTGGACAATACCAATCAAATTGAAATTCCAAGCTGTATATTCATGCTCAGCAATAGATTTTTTTTTTTTTTTTGGTAATGATATAAAATGCTATCTGGAAGAATGGTTTCCATCTAGGTTAACAATAGGAGCTGTTGCATAAGTCCTTGGAGCTTACAAAAATTGCTTAAAAATAATCTCCTGAAATCTTCTACGGGGCACTGACTGAAGATAAAATCCAAAATAATGTCCTTCATAACCTACGTTATTTTTAACTTGTTATCAACATCTGAATTGCATTTCTGAGGCAGCCACCAGATGTGCTCACAAGTTAGAACCTGTATTGCATGCTTTTATTTTTGTAGTTAGCAGTGCTCCAAACGAAGGAAGGAACCTTTGTTATTAGGAAAAATACTTACTGATAATGAAAAAAATCCCACATTGTCCAGCTTGTTGTTTCCTGCTGTAGACTACAAGATGCCAACCTTATATTGCAGTTGGAGCATTTGTATATTAGGAGGGTGTTGTAGTTTAAGCTCAGCCAGTAACTCAGAGCCACTCAGCCGCTTGCTCACTTCCCCTCTTCTTCCCTCCAACCCTCTGCACCCAGAGGGATGGGGAGGAGAAGGTAAATAATAGAAATTCCATGGGTTGAGATAAGAACAGTCCAGTAACACAGGTATAACACAAACCCACTACTGCTACCACCAATAATAGTAATATGGGAAATAACAAGGGAAGAGAATATAAAACTAAAAGGGGAAAAGGAAAAGAAAACAATAAACACAAGTGATGCACAATACAATTGCTCACCACCCGCTGACTGATACCTAGCCTGGCCTGAACAGTGATTTGGGCCTTCTGGGTAACTCCCCTCAGTTTCTATGCTTGGCATGACAAGCTGTGGTCTGGAATACCTCTTTGGCTAGTTTGGATCAGGTGTCCTGTCTCTGCTTACTCCTGGCTTCTTGTGCTTCTCCTCACTGGCAGAGCATGAGCCTGAAAAGTCCTTGATCAGAATAACCATTACTTAGCAACAACTAAAAATATCGATGTGTTATCAGTGTTGTTCTCAGGCTAAAGTAAAAAAACACAGCACTGCACCAGCTACTAGGAAAAAGAAAAATAACTGCTAAAGCTGAACCCAGGACAGAGGGTAAAAGAACGTCCAACAGGGAAGATATTCAACTTCCTGGAAATTTGTTGGAGATCATGAATACTGGGGTTTTTTTTTTTGAGTGACTGTGGGAGGAAATCTGTTTAACACATCTGTCTTCTGGTTTCTTCTTCACTTTCTTTCTTAAACCATAGTATAAGACTATTGTGTGCTCTCAGACAGACGTTTCATTGAACCTCAGAAGAATTTGGTGACTTTTTGCACATTTCCTAAAGCATCTAATATAAAAAGAATCGGTGAGCGGGTACTTTATAGCAGTATTTAGGGGTCTGTAAAAAAAGAAACAATACTTGTCCACTGTTACATTTTGAACTTAGGTGCTTCCTCATTCATATGAAATTTGATCGTTATTTAAGAAAAAACAGGTTGGCTTTATAATGTGAACTCTGGGCTGTTTATCATGCTGAGTTGCTCTCACACTGCTGTTTCAAAGTGGGGATGTGGGGTAGTTTCTTGCTGGCAACTTGCTTCAGAGAATTAATTCAATATGCAGATGCTGAGCTTTAATGGAAGACTAATTATCTGGTAGTGACTGAGCCTCAGAAGCCTGCTTGTACCTTCAGGCCTTTGGCTCAAACCCCTGTGGAAGGCAGCTGACACTTTCACACTGTGTTTTGTCTGTTGAGGTCCTGGCTTAGCACATGCACACTTGTGTTACCACCAGGCCTGGAAGGTGAAGGAGAAAAACACCAATTTCCTTTATGATTAATTTGGATTAATTATGTTTGAATGAACCAATTTGGAGTTCAATGCAAACTTTAGGCGATACAGTTGCTAATGACCTAGTAGTGGTTCATCTGTTATAAACTGATCTTTAGCTGCATTCTTTAAATACGGTGAGTTGAATATCAAAAGCCAATCTCCTAGAACAGAGAGGAATTCATATAGGAATGTGAAGGGTATTTTAAGTTAATTGAACAGTTTCAAAATAAAAAAAACCCACCTATCTGCTTTGGACTGCTCAGTGGATGCAAAGCAGAAGGAAATCTGCTTTACCATGCATTTAGATGGGCTTTTCAGCTGCTTTGTTAACTGAATGCAAAGTAGCAGGCTGAGGCGGGTGCATCTGGCTGCTAGTTTTAACCCAACTTTTTCTCTTTTTTCCCTTCAAAAAATAATAATTACGGAATGAGCATTTCTTGGACTTGTTTTAATGTTCAAAATGAGCAGATGCTCACCTAACATAGATTGACATCTGTTGATTTTAAATTTTGTTTTTGTTCCACCAGTCTATCCTGATTAAAACAGCATCTTCTGATATTTGATGTTAGAACTTAAGTTTTTCAAAATTTCTGGGGTTTTAACATTCAATAAACCAAGGAAGAGAGAGAACTGGTAATCTGAGTGCGGAGGGCAGTTAGCAAACTCTGTGAACCAGCCCAACAGCTTTAACTGGAAATAACCAAACCTTACATGACTGCAGGCCCTGACATTTATTTTCAAGGATCTAATAAGGTTTTTCTTTCTTTCCCTTTTGGTTTTAGATAGAAGTGTTTGATTTAGTGGATTTGCCAGCATTCCCATACTGTCAGAAACCAGACAAGCAGCCACTCATTTATAATGGGATAAGTAAGGTGAAGAAGTAGTTTACTACTGATATTCAGTGTGCCTAAAATATCTTGTGGGGGGAAACAAGTCTTCTGCTCCTACCAGCTTGTATCAGGTCCTAGCTTTTCCATGAAGAAGTCACAGTCCTGCAGAGCATTAAATAAATCATTGTTTTCCAGAGCTGACGTGAATGAGTGAGAAGCTTCCTGTTTCATTTTGAGGCATCTGGATGATAATGTAGCCTGGGAAATGCTCTTAAAATTACTTCCATTTCCTAGCTTTACACACTGCTGAAAGTAATTATTATCACGTTAAATCTTGTTTTTTTTTTTTTTTTTTGTTTTGTTTTTTTTTAACTAGTAAGGCAATTAATTGCTGAGAAACATTGTAAGCTTTTGGAAGAACCAGTGATTATTTTAATGTAATGTTTTTTTTTCTGACTTGACATCTCTCTTTTATGTATTCCAGATCTGAATCACCCTCAAGCTGAAGTTAAATATTACTGATGAATTCTCCAGTGTCCTGCTTGTAGATCAGTTGTTCTTTTGTCTATTGTGTTTGATTTTCATCTTGCATTGATGAAAACTTGCAACAGTTCTCTAAGGGCAACTATCCCAGCACTAAACTAATGTAAACAGAGGATTCTTCTCACTTCATGTGTTTACCAGGTTTTAATTTAAGCAACCATAAAAGAACACACAAGTGGGATGCAACTGTTGAATGATGACTCCCTGCCTCCTCCGCATCCAGTTTTTATACCCTTCTTCCATTTTCTGTGCTCCCTGTACTTGTGTACACCTGTAATGACAAAACTGACCTTAGCAAGTTGCCAGTTCTGCTTAAAAATCACTTGTGTGACTATCTAGAGAGAAATTTGTTCCAGTGACTCCTTGATTACCAACCTGTCTGCACAGAACAACAGACACTTGATGATGGGGCACAGTGATGTTCGGTGCCCTGGACATGGCATTGGAGAATCAGAAGAGGTTTTGAAGTGGGATCCTTCCCATGAAGAGAGACCAGTCAATAGCCATGGGGAGAGAAGGCAAGAATTTCTCTAAACTTGAAACGATGACTGTTTCTTTGAATCAAGGGGTGAAGCTACCTTAAGAGATGAGGCAGAAAGAAGAAAGAAATATTCTCTGGGTTTCTTCCACCCACCCTGACCCCACCAGCAGTTGGTTGGTTTGTTTGGTTTTGTACTTGCCTTTTTTGAAATTATCTGTGATTTAAAAACACCAACCAACCAACAACCTACAACAAAACAAGAAACAAAACTTCTCAACAAGCCCCCTCTACCAAAACACCCACTTTGTTGCTATGTTCTGTGCAGGTACTGGCTGCAGTGCTGAGTCATTTAGCAGCTGTGTTCTCATTCTCTTCACCCACTCTTGTCACCTCTTGACTACTCCTCTCTGCATAGCCCCTGGCTGTTGTAAGCGGTCCAGGTGTGGCATGGGCAGAGCCTAGATGTGGTTTCTGGCGCTTCCCTCCAGTGCACTCTCCTGAGCAGTTTCCAGTCTGAATGCTTCTGATATTCAACCTTCCAAATTCTCAAACCCATGTAGATCTCCCCTAAATTTTCAGCTGCATGGTTAATCTCAGCTTTAGGAAGGGATAACAGCAAAGAAAGTGGGTGTTTTAGTAGAGGAGGTTAGTTAAGAAGTTTTGTTGAATATGTGCATCATGTTGCTTCAGTCATATAAATAACTTTGCAGTCCTCTATGACATGATGTATTACCATATAATTGCATAGCTAGTTTGGCAGCAAGACTAAATTAATTCCTTAATGTAGAGGTCTGCAAGATACACTAGTCTTTTATGCTGTTGTTCCCTCAATTTGGAAGGTAGCCAGACAAACGATTTGTGATGATAATGGTATAATTGTTCTCTGTCAAATCTTGAATGTTAAAAAGTCCAGCTTGTACTGCAGCCAGACACAGTTGTCACTCTCTTCTATTCCACCAGGTGGGGAAGCTCACTAGTGTGACTGGGAGGAAAGGGCAACGGATGTTAAGCAAACTGCAAAACTGCTCTTGATCAAGAAACCATTTGTTTAAATTGAACAACAAAAGTTTCAAACATAACATGTTATTTTCTAAGGGAGGAAGATGACTTTCACAAACAAAGCAAGCACTGTTTCACAGCCTTCTCCATAACCGTACTTACTATAAACATTGTTGTGGTTTAAGCCCAGCCGGCAACTAATATATAATAATAACATAATAAATAATAGTCTTTCCACCTTTAATTCTATTATTCTGTAATCTATTATTAATATATAAATAATAGCCTTTCCACCTGTAATTCTGAAGGCACTCTTCAAAGATGAGTAAAATCTTTAGCCCTCTTTTATAGATGCAGAAGCAAATAAAGGCTAAGCAGCTTTCTTGAGATACACTATAGATCCATGGTAAAGACAGTGAATCACCCAATTTTGAGTTACAGCTAATGAGACTAGAATCACCATCAGAGGAAAACTGACAAATTCTAAACCTGTGTGGATTTATAGTGAGTGAAAACATGTATCATAAGCACTTCCCAAACTGAAGGGCCTAATTTGATCCCAAGTTAGGTGACAGTACAATATTTGCTTTTGCCGTTTAATTGTGTTTTCTGTTTGATATTGTAATCACTCAAAGAATGTCGTCTGAAAACTTTACTGTGTTGTCTGATAACACATGTGGGGGCTGGGGGCTTATTGAAATTAAAGAGTAAAGGGTTGGCTTTGTTGTTGAGACTGAGTGTTGAGCCAAGCAGCCCTACAAAAGGTCCAATCCCAAAGCTATTCTCCATGTATAAGTGTGGGATTCTGGATTCTGAATTGAAGACATATCAACATTGGTAGGAGCAGATAGGTATGAGGTATCTCTGGTTAACTGTGAATGTAGGATCATTTGCACCAGGCTTTTCTGACCTGGCAGGACCTAAAGCTGCTTTTATGCCTGGTCATCTAGCTATCCTAGCCCAGGATCAGGGCTCTACTAGCTAAAACACAATGTGAAGCTGGTGTGAGTGTTGTGCCAGCTCCGCACATCTATGTAGGCTATCCCTTTGCAGTGTGGCAATACTTAGGGCAACGCTGTCCACAAGGAGCACACAGGTTTATGAATCAAAGTCTTATCCAGGTTTCACTGTCTTGAGAGGAATGCTTAACCTCTGTTATCTCACTTTACTTAGCTGTAGGGATAGACATTATTACAATCATGTAAAGTAGTCCAGTTACACAATTTGAGGATTAAGTGAAGCACTTAGTAATGCATGAAGCAACAGATGATCCATAAAAATGTATTCTTTTGAAATATAATCCTGCCTTTTGATATAGGCTGGCTTAAACTTCAAAAGCCTGGCTCTGAGAAAATGGACCTTAACCCTACTCCTAGACTTTCTGAATGTGTCCTGTTCACTGAAGGTCTGAATCACTTTAGCATCAATCAGCATTCTTCTTGCCTGAATCTTGTTTTCTTGTGCACATCTCAAAAAATGAGAACATGATAGTTAGAGCATGAGAGTTTTAGGTTGTACCAAGGTGAACTCTGTCCTTTCAATCTATTATAATGTTTGGTCTTTCTGACCCCAAATCAAATCTATTTTCTGAAGCATTGCCATGGTGATGCACAACACAGTGTATTGTCTTTGCCAGTGCTTTTAGAGCTTTATTGAAATGTTTTTGAGCTGAAGATGTATATAAAATAATAGTACATTGTGTTGGAGATTGACTTACAATGGGTTGCTATATGAAATACTTAATAGAATCTCTAAAATTATACTAAGAGAAGTTACCAGAAAATTAAAAATACCTAAGTATATAGAGCTGCAAAACCAGACATGAGTGAGTGAGCACAATTGAGCCTCTCTTCCAAAGCACTGCAGGAAGAAATATTTGCTAGCAAATTGAGTAATTGTTTCTGAAAATTGGCAGCTATCTTGTTTCTGGGTAAGCCTTCAGCATTACCTATTCCTAAGAAACTTCTTTGGATTCACAGAGTGCTTACTATTGTGAAACTAATAGATATGTTTTTGATGAATATATTTTTCCATTTGATTTGTAAGAGCAGTAACCTTTAGTCACACACAGACAAGATCATTTTTATTCTAGGCTTAGTCCAGCAAAATTGCTTGATTCAGAGTCTGATATGCACATTGGCTTAATTATTTTTTTCCATTGTGATGAATCTTATGTGATGATCAGATTGTGAAGTTTATTTTGCGTGTGTGGTAAGTTCATCTTAGGTCTGATGAATTTATTTCCCCTCTGTTCCCCCCTTGCTCTTTAAAAAATACTCAGGATTGCTTTTATTGCTTTTCAGAACACCCTTTGTAGCCATCATATTCTATAGATCCCAGAGTCATAGAATCACTTAGGTTGGAAAAGACATTTTAGACTATTGAGTCCAACCATTAACCCAGCACACTGCCAATTCTACCACTAAATTGTGTTCCCAATCTACATGTCTTTTAAATAACTCCTGGGATGGGGACTCCACCGCTTCCTGAGTAGCCTGTTTTCCTGATATGCAATTGTGGAGAATGAAGGTGGAAAGATTTGCATTAAGAACAGTTTGGGAATGAGCTCTGAGGCCTTGGTGCTTTGACAAGCCCTGGGGTGATGAGTTGGGGTGTTGAAGGCCAGAGGATGTGCGGGTTGTGAGAGGGTCTGTAGCATTGTGATTGGACTATTTACCTGGAGAGTTTTACAGGGGCCAATGAGATTGAACATCGTATGCATGTGCAGGTTGGGAAAGTACCGAACAGCGAGATAAAAAGGGCTTGGTTGTAATAAATTGGGATTTGAGTCTCTGCATCAACTTGAGTCCATGTCATGAAATGCCACATGCAATCAGGTGCCACTTGAGGGAAGTAGGTTCTATGATTCTAATTATTTACTGCTTCAGATACTGGAAGTTATTTCTGTTTGAATTGTAATATGTCCAAATTATTATTTTGATTAAGTTGATGAGTTCATGCTCATTTATCTCCATTCTCATTTCATTGAGAAACCTTTTAATCTACAGAGATGTCCCACTCCGAGAAGCCTCCTGTTCAAATTCAAGCAATACAGTCCTATTTTTTGCAAGAGCAGTTACTGGAAACTTGGAGGTGGAAGAGAATGGGGCAGGATGTTTTAGGTCATAAGACTGAACCTCCCAAGTGTGTTTGGGCATTACTCAAGAAGTTAATATGAATCACTGCAAATCAGTTCAGCTTTGCATCCAGAAGTCCAATAAATGGGCTGAGCTAGCAGACCTAAACTTGCTTGTGGTAACCCTGAGTCACCCTGAGTAGCTGTCTTCTTCCAGCAGGTCCTACTAAACCTGGAAAAGGTCTTTTCCAAGGATTTTTATTTTCCATTATGAGACATTTCCTGAGACTGATATTCTGCTAGTTGGTAACCACTATGTCTCCTGTGTACTCTGTGGCTGTAGGCTATCTTCTCCCACAGGAGGACCCATGCCTACTGCAGGGGGATTGCACCATTTTCCAGGAAAACCAGTCTTTGTTTCTGGCTTCCTCATGCTTGAACGCTTGAAGCTGTGCACTAGCTCTAGCTCCCCATCCCTTTGCAGTCTGGGTACAATGCAGAGTAATTTAATTAAGGATGCTCTGTGGGGAAAAGAGAAGGCTGCAGCAGCCGGGGGACAGCACATAAAAGCAGAGCATCAGCTGCAGCTAAACAATCAATTGTATTACAAAGAGAATAACTGTGGGATGCCGTGGCAAGTTGGAAAAAAGGCATTTTATACAACCTCACGTGGATCCCAGGTTATGCTCAGAATGAGGGCACAGAACGTTCCTTTATGAGCTATGTGAGTGTTGTATCTTTGTTTATTGCTTCATTTTTTTAACTGGACCATGACATTTCTGAACTTGTGCCTTTTCCTTTTTTTTCCCTTATTAATACTGCAAAATATTTAAACAGTATCTAGCATTGCTTTTGAAAGTTTTGCTGATAACTTTTGTTGCTTTTAGCAGGATTGGTCAGCCTCAGGAGGGAAAAAAGGATGGTCTTGTCATTTCTGTGTGAATTTAGAAATTACAGGGCTCCTGTCAAAGAATCCACAGGTCTGTTTAGGGATCTAAGTTTTCCACATGCTGTATAAGGACTTTTGCTATCTTGCCAGCAGGAGCCAGGATCTTGGATGCAGAACCATCTTGAAGGAAAACTCAGGTAGGAGTGCCCAGATGTGTACATATGTTCCACCTTGGCATGTATTAACTTCTTTTCTTTCTAAGGCTTTTATCTCTGTGTGTGGCACAGGGTAGAGGGTCAGACAATTAACAAGTCTCTGTTTTATTACTTCACTTTTTGCGTAAAACTTCCTAATTCCCCAATGATTTTAGGGTGAGAAAGAACCTCATAACTTCACCTTGGTTTCAAATGGGCAGGTCACAAAGGTCCCCATTCTTCTCCCAAACTTGCTGTGGCGCTATCAGGGCAACTATAATTGCGTTGATGTTGGTCGAAAGAAACCTACTTCTCCAGAAACTCCAAGAGTTTCTCCATTGCAATAGGAATTTTGAGACTGTCGTGGTGCTTAAACTGTTTTAAAAGTGAAGTACTGCTTGGTCTTAAAGGATCTGGCTTAAAAAAGTATAAATCCAAACTCATTCTAATGTTAATTGCACTGAACTATGTACCAGGCTAATTGCAAAGCTTTTAGCTATGTTGGTTATCCATGCTCTCCCTACTTCCTTGTCCAGAAGTCCCAAATTACATATAATGGAAAAAATTAAAGCATTAAATGGTTACTGCAAGTGGCTTAGATTGCAGTCTGCCATAACATCTACGTCATCAGCACAGGAAACAAAAAGTGTTATTGTCTGGAATGTTTCCATTCCTCTAAAAGACATCAGGAAGGCTTACCTTTTGACTTTTACGTAATAAATTGCTTATCTTTAAATGCTAAAAAACAGAAAAAGGGTTTTTTCTTACAATGTATTTGTGTTTCTGAAAGCCATCGGAAAGCTGTAATTAAGGATTGCAGATTAGATAGTAAAAAGCCTGAACAACATAACAGAAAGTCCTCAGTTTTGGTGGCTAACATTTTAAGTACCATGACTTAATAAAGTAAGGAGATAACACTGTAGTGTCACTTTACGGTGATAGGGCATGTCACTGGAAGAGAACACGTACAAGGACTCCTCCTTGTTCCCTAAGTCCTCAAAGGAGGGGACTCACATAATTGACAAAGCCACAAAGCTATTTTATTGTTGAGGTGTCTGCTGATGCAAGAGAAACTGGAAGGTTTTCAGAGCAACAGGAAACACGTAACCACCTCTCCTTTTCTTTGGTTAAGAATGTCTTGCATGCTGCTCAGATGCAGTCTGCAAAATAGGTCCAAACACATTCCAGAGCTCCACCAAAACCGAGCTCTGGCACAGCTTGGACGAGGTCATCCAGAGCTAGTTGCTGGAATATCTTCAATGTATTTTATTTTATTGGGCACCTTGAGTGTCCACCTGATTTTCTTGTTGTGCAGGTCAATTAGTTGTGCTGTTTTTCTGGGACTGTAGCAAACCAGAAATGTTCGTTAGTGGGTTATATTCAAAGATGATAGAAGCATCCTCAGCACCTGTCAGTGAGAACAGTCCCTGTTGGAAGTCTGTGCTTGACTGACTGTGTTAGCATAGCCAGAATGGATGTATTAATGGTGCTCAGCAGGTATCCGAAAACAAGTTTTCCTTGAAAACACTGCTGTATGATGTCCTTCAATTACCTCCTACTGCTGACATTGCTGGGAGAAAGATCTCTTCCGGTGGTTGTCGAGGTGTTAAAAGCAAACAAACACTCCAGGATTTTGCTTCAGCAGGTCCTAGAAAAGAAGTGAGACAAGTCTTCATGGTTCTTTGAATTTTTTGCCTCTCTTGACTATTCTACTCTGTAGATATGTCCTGAAGCACAGAAATATCTTCATAAAATATTAATTTATCCCCTGGATGACAAGGAAACAGAGTGAGAATAAAGGGAAGCATTAAGAAGTCTAATACAAATATGTGGTTTTCATGCTCGCTCATGATATGTGTCCTGCTACTGTATAAGTCCTGATACAAAACTGCTGGTCTTTGACATGAGCTGCACAGTATCATGATGTCAGTTTTGACATGAGATGCACCATCAGTGATAGACTGGGAACAGTTGTGCTTTCCAATAGGACACAACCCATTGGAACCACAGCTGCCAGGGTGGAGCTTATGATGTCAAAGGTAATCAAAAGCATTGCAAAGGGGCAGTAAACTGCTTAATTCTTCAGTTTCAGAAGAGGCTTGAGAGGCCTGTTGCTTTGTGCCTCTCCACTTGCTATAGTTACTGCAAATCTTCTGCAGCTTATTTTCAAATGAGCTGGCTTGACCCCTTATGGAAAAGGCTGATAATCAAATAGGGCTGATCTTTAACTTATCAATCAACCAAACAATGTCATTAGGACATAAAAAATGCATTGTAGCTTTTGCATTTGTTGTGAAACAGCAGTTGGAACGAGGTATTGAGAAAAACAGGTCCCAGAACATATTAAGCATGAAATATTCACCACCTATGACACAGGCCTTCCTCTCTTAAATTACCAGTGTCCTGAAGGTCAGATCCTGCACACCCAGTTGACAGTTCTGCTGTTCTCCTCATGCTACACTGTTCTCAGGCATTCATTACTTCTTGGTAGCAGTAATCACAAAGTCCTTCTGCATTGTCTATTTTAAAAAGTGTCATGTAACTTGGGGGACGGTGCAGTCTGCTTTTGTCTACAGAAATGGCAGGATCTTTCCAGTCTTTCTTCCTTTAATTACCTTGGAGAAAAAAAATTCCATCCAAGTGCATTATGGCAAACCTTTAAGTGACAGCACCTCCAAGACTGGCGCAGTCTGAGTACACTGCAGTCAGCTTGGATAACCTCTTCCCGTTGTTCAGTAACAAAACCTTTAGCCTCATGTCTGGGTTTTTCTTTGCTTTGCAGGAGAACCCCAGGGAGAAGATGATCATCTATTGTAAAAAAGTCACACCTTTTCTATCAGGAACACTAGAAATAGAAGCACGAATCTGGAATTATGGCAGCATGTTATAAACAAGAACAGCCAGGGGGCAACCAATGCACAAATCTTTGCTTCACGAAAAAACTACAGGAAAGGTACAGTTGGTATCAACCCAGAGAGTAAAAGCTGCATGAAAAGAAACTACTGATGGGTGTAAGAAATGCTGATGCATTGAAGATGTCTTTGCTCTTACTTGTTCTCCATGAACACTTCTTTCCACACACTTGGCCATCAACTGCAGGCAGTTTAGTTTTATTCTGAGAAAGTGGTTGCAGATGCATTTTATCAGCCAAATTCAGAAGAGTCTTTAGAGGAATGGGCCACCTGTACTGCTGTTGTGTCTTCTAGTTGGTCCCACTCCCACTGCTGAACAAGAACTACCTTGTTGAACAAGATTCTTCAGCAAGGGGATGGAGAGGCCCTTGACAGCCAGGTACAAAAGCACTGACCATGATAATTTTTCCATAGAGGATTTTTGATCATTAGGAAAAATCCTAATGATTCCCTCAATTAATAATTCACCCTATTGGGATTAGGAGACATTTTCAAGTGTTTCTGTTACTGTTGTTGAAGGTTATTTGGAGATCTGAAGATGGCCAGTGTAATGAGTCAGAGCTTGAAGCATTTACTTATAGAGAATAAAAACCTGCCAGTATGTCACAGTATGGTGTCAAGAAAGCCTTTTGTGTTTTGTTTTAATAAGAAACTTCTCTAATTGTCATTTAATGTACACTGTTGCATCCAGTGATAATCTTTTTCCACTTGAGCAACCTTCCCAATTTGGTATCTATTTAAAACTGAGTTTTTTGTCAAAGTTGAATTCATGATGTCTTCATAACCTTCCTCCCTTGAAAGGAAGTAATTATTCAACCAAAAAATATATATACACTTTGGTTATTATGTCAATATGCCCACTTCCTGCTGAGTATTAAACTGTACTATTTCTAGGGGCTGGACTGGGAATATGATTAATAACAGGTTCTGATACAGAAGACAGCAAGTCAAGGCAGGGTAATAGTGATTTTTCATCTGAATCACAGACAAATTGGCTGTTTTGCAATACTTGTCTATGGCAATTACATGTTGTTTTGCTTCCTAATGCTGATTTCCTTCCACAGTTTATTAGCATGAATGTCAGGGAAACGCTAGCATATTGTTTTTGTCTATAAACACTTCTGGCCAGGTGGAGAAGGCAGCCCTGTCTGAACTGCTGATTAGATCTGTTTGAATTCAGGCACTCCTGCAGGACAGTGCTTTTGCTGAGTGCCTCTGATCATGCCCGTGCTGTGGCACAGCAAGCTGCTCTCAGCATCAACCTGCTTGTGGTGGCCATCTGCGAACGGCGTGATATGTAAGGATCTGGGGAAAAGACGTGCAAACCTTCTGCAAGATGTAATGTGTACCAAAAGCCACATCATGTTCTCTGGCTTGCACAACTCCCCATGCTGAGCTTAAACTGCAGGTTTGTGCTCTGCCATGGAGCGGTGCCAAGCTGCTTGAAATGCTTCTCACTTCTTTTGTTATTTCCAAAAAGGATGTGGAGCTCTCCAGAAATGCTGACCTGCTGAGTTAGATTTACAGACTTTGGCTGGATTTGCTCAGGGGGCACTCAGCAGTTCACATTTTGTGGTGCTTATGGTTAAAATCGTATACTCTTCCAGAACCCAATGTTCCCAGCAATTTGAAGAAATTTGGCCCCGGCATGCCTTTAAAATAAAAAAAGGAATTGGTTTTGTTTTCCAATTTCTGCCATACAGAACAGTTGTATTTTGTAGCTCCACAACATAGGATGATAAAAATTGAAACAACAGTTGGATTAAGTTGACAGAGGGTGTAGAAAAGAACCATTTTGATTCAAGCTTCCCACAAGAAGTAGGTAGTGCTAATCTTCGTAAGTAAATTGTAGATTGCTTTGTGCCAGTTTGTCTTAAAATGCCGATGGCAAATCTGTGGATCTCATTTATTTTGCACATTTTAATTCAAACTAGCTAGATGTAAGACGGGCAGCAGAACACGGAGTGCTTAAATTCTTACTCAAAGAACACAAACAAATAATAAATGCAAAGAACAAACATGACAGCAGAACCCAGTTAATTCCAGATTTTCTATGAATTGTCAGTGGTTGATTCAAAGTGTGCCTGCATAAGGAGAATGAGTGTATGGCTTGTACATATACATGTATAAATGCACAGATATAGATGTAAATATATATATGTAACTCATGATGATGGGAAAGTTCTTCAGAAACAGCTATTTTTTACTGTGAGCTACTGATTGTAGGATGTTAAAGTACACATTTTAGCTACTTAGGTAGCATGAATGTACAGCCAGTGTGGGTCAGAGGTGCTGATACAATGAGCAAGGTGCTATTGGATTCACAGTGTAAACAAAATTTTTGAACATGGATTTGTTACATTAACGTGGTTGTGTTAAGCAATACTTTTTGAACAATGATATATTTTGCAATGACAGTTTCTCATTAAGATATGGCTTGTTTCTAGACTTTTCCTCCCCTACAGAAATTACGTTTTTGCTCTTAACACAAGTGGTGGTTTTGATCGTGGAGAGCTTTCACTCGCTGCTTACAGAGCAGTCTTAATGTACTTATCTCTTCAAGAAAAATAATGTCAAAACCTTGTGTTACGTGTTCTGCTCTTGCCAACTCCCAATAACAAGGAAGTGGGTAGTATATCAGTGAACTGATTTTCTAAACAGCAGTATTTGTGCATATGCCTAGGCAGCTATTAGGCAGCTATTTGCCTTTTCTGATTAGTAATTATGCAACAAATTGGGAGTAACTGTCACATTAGAAGTAAAATATTACTTCAGTGTTTCAGAATAATTTTTAATTAAGCAGAACTACCAAAGGGGCAGCATTTAAGAAAACAAACCACAAAACCATCACCGAGCTCCAGCTATCCCTGAAAATTCTGCTCCCTGGGCTATCTCTTGGCTGTTATAATCTGGAAAATACTGTTCCCTGAATTAAACATCCTCCCTGACAACTTTGCTAGCTTCAGTATTTGACATTAATTAAGAAATGGTCTCCTACATCTTTTCTGATCTCTTCCTTAAGCTTTACAGAACCATCAAAGATGCAAACAGGAGTGTGTTTTTGTGGCTAAATAAGAAATCATGTTCATTTAGGAGGGGAGCAGCAGCAGGGAAATATGCAAAAGATACTTCTGCTCATGCTAACCATTAAACAGCATTCTGGTCTGTAAGCCAGCAGCAAGGGAAAAACAAAGCCTCATACTCTAGCCTTCTTTAAGAAAAGCAAACCAGAAATGTCTGGTACAATATTCAATACCTCTTCATATATTGCTTTTCAGATAATAATTTGATTTTGAATATTTCTTGTATATTTGGAGTGTCAGTAATTTCACTGCTCTTAGATTCTGGTAAGGAGCTGCACTTAGATAAAAAAATTATATTTAAAATCCAGCAAATCTTAGAAATAATTAGCTCCATTTTGATTACCCTGTCAGTCAGAGACAGCATGGATTTTCACTGTGCATGTGTTATCATATGGAATTTAGATTGTGGGTATTTCACACTAAGTAACAGTTATTTGGCCTTGGTTGCCTTAAATGTCAGTATTGTGTAGTTGGCTTTAAGTTTTAAAGGGTATTATTAGCTCATCATTTAACCTTTAAAAGTACAGTAAGGTTTTAGCTAACAAAAATTGAGAATACCTACAAATACAGGCCAAAGCTACAGGGCAAAGTTTTCATGTGCCTCTTGAAGGTTTCCTCTTTCTGTCCCTTTGGACTCAGCAGAGGTTAGGACTACTTCCCATCAAATCTGGATAAAATGATGTAAACTCTTATTGTTAGCAGAACTGCATGGAGGCAAGTGTTCCCTTGTCTCTTTTGCATGATTGCCTTTGGAAATACATGAGCCTGTTCAGTGTATCTGGCATGGTTTTTTGTCAGCCAGCAAAGAAGGTATTTTAATACAAGAGAAAAAAAAACTTTGCATGGTGACATGTCAGCTCCTAGTGACACTACACAATAAATAATCAGAGGTGGTAGACATCTAATCTAAAACAGTTTAATATTATTTGAGGTGAGAGGAGAAAATGATGTATTCAAGCTCTGAGAACATCAAGTTTTTCTACGTGGTGAATTCATTTCCAAAAAGAATATTTAGTAACTTATGTGTGCCCCATCTGATTCCATGTACATGTGATTTTCTTTCAACAGATTTGTAACTAAGTATGTATAGAAATTTTGGGGGAAAAAAAGAAAGAAAAAGAAATACAATGTTTTATCTTCATAGGAAGTCACTGCCTCATTGCTTTTGTTTCCAATGTCATCCTCATTTCTTCTAGCTTTTGATTTAAAATTTAGGTTTTCATAGTTATTAACTTTGTAACAGAATTTATGACATCTCTGGTTTATAATTTTAAGATACTTTTTTGACAACAAAAGAATATTTGCATTTTAGGCAATAACAATGTGATAGAATTATCAAATTGCATGCTAGATCATCCATAATGAGACTAAATTATATGCATCAGTACTGGAAACAACGTTTGCATTGTTATTACACTCACAAGTCAGCTTGTGTATGCTTTCAGTTGTATATGCCTGTATGATATTTTGGTTTCAACTCAGCTTGCTTGGCCAAAAGAAAAAAGCCTATGCTTTCAGATCTACATACAATTAGCAGGAGAGAACAATCATTCAATAGTAAAAGCTTTTTACTACTGCAATATGCAACTGTCACAAATTCTTGCTGCAGTTTTTCTGCTTCATCTAGTCTGATTTTAGTCAATGGGAACTTCTTTGATATCATAAATAATTCAATATGATCTCTTAGTGACTAACTGCATTTACCTAAGTAGATTTAGAACGTCCTCTCCACTGTATATATCAGCCTGTATGAAATTTCTCAGTTACTCCTGTGCATGAGCCTGCTTTTTCTGGGCACAAATGCCATACCAGCACATGAACTCTAGTCACACAGTCATAGGTTTATTTATGAAATGGCAGGTTTATGTCAGTTGTATACATGGATTATTGATTTGTTTTTTCCTTAGACCACATTCTGTGAAGTTCCCATTTGCTACGCATGGCATTAAACAGGTCATCAGGGTAAAATAGTACTTAGGAAATGGGGCGAATTATTTGTCCAGCTATCATTTGAGTAACAATAGCCATCAGTACAGAGAGAAGGGTAATAGCTGAGACTGCATTTGCTGCATAGAGCTAAAAACACTGTGGCATGGCCAGCAAGGAGACACAGAGTAACAATCAAATGACCTTAACAGCATCTTCCACTCAGATTCTGCTTGTGGGTGCCCACTGTGATAGATGTCACAGGGAACAGCGTGGTGCCCCTTGAGAGAGGAAAATTGATTTCAGAGATTTTTAGTTGATTCTGCTTAAAAAGGTCTGGTTTAACACTGCTTTGGTGTCTGCTGATGGGCATTTTTCCTGTCTTTGCTATTCGCCTTCCCTGCAACTGAGTGTTCAGGTCACTGCGTAATGCAGGAGTCAGTATTCTCCCTTGTTTTGTGCTTTTAAGTAGCACCTGCTTTCACCATTTTGGTACTGAGAAAGTCACTTGTGTCTTTCAGAAGAAACAGGCTGGTCTTATGGATATCTGGTTAAAATGGGAAGACCTCTGGCCTCTGGGCCAAGACTATGTGGTATGCATTGACTCCTGAATGAAAAATGCCAGGACCAACCTGGTCAGAGAATATGTCTTTCTGAAAATCCCTACCTCCCAATAATGAATAAATTAATTTATTAACATATACACAACCTGTTTGGACATTCAAAAACTTGTGCTAGGCATACCCAGATTTTCTTTTTGGCAATTTATTTCATGCAATTTGCATGGCTTATCACCATAAATTAAATTCTATGTTGATTTACTTTGCCCATGATCTCTTAGAAAAACTGGATGCTTAGTACCCTTTAAAGCTTGTTTAAGCATTGGATTCTATGCAAATGGATTTCATTACTGGAATTGTACTAGAGCTGTGATAGCTGTCTTCTCAAATGAGGGCTAGGAAGGTGGTTAATGGTGCTTGTGATAGCTGTTGTGGAATACATGATCACAGTTACTGATTTGCACATTCTTGACTCAGAAGGAAATGAAAATCTGTATGGGCACAAAGGCAAGAACTAAGGCCACCCACCTCATACCTGGCTGCAAGCCTGGAAATCTATTAACAGTTTAGGAGCATTTTATGTGTTAAAGACCAACCTTTGCATTATATAATGTGACTTTCTGATTAAATAGATGGCCTGTTACCTAAACATAAAAATATAATGCAGTGCACTTTGTTAGCATATTAGTGCAGTGTTTGGTTTAAGTTTTATACATCAAGTGTATATGTAAATCTATTAATTGCTTTCTTATGTATGAAGATAAGCTTACTGCATGCCTCATGTTCAGTCCTGCTTCCTGATTTATTTTACCAGAAGTTTTGAATTCTCAAGTCTACCTAAATTGCTTTCATGCAGAGAATTTGAAAACAAAATATTATCTTTATTTACTGTCCATAAGCCACTTCAGAAATTTAAGTGATGAGCCCTTGATTTAGAGCACATTTCCAAGCACATGCAGTACAATTTTTAGATAACTAAATGCAAGTCTTTTTACAGGTATCGTGTAGTTGACTGTGATGAAGAGGCAGGCAGTGAAAGGCTGCAAGGATTGGTCTGCTGTTTTGCTAAAATGCAGAGTAAGTGAGTTCTGCCTCATCTTGAGAGACAAGTGTTGTGTGAAGAGGTGCTTTGCTCTTAAAGGCTCAAGACAAGACTAGCATGTAGGCTTTGTGAAATAAGACAGTAGCAATGATATAGACAAAATCTGTATTAATTAGCTGTTGATTTCACACTTATTGGTTCTTATATGCTGATAGGCACCAAAGATATCCATCCTCAGGTCTTTCTCCTGTGTCTTAAATTTCACTACGTGCATCCAGTAACTGTTTTGCACAACTGTTCAGACTTTAATTCCCCATCCACCTTTCTCTTACTTCTTGCTTTTGCCTAAGATTTTCTTAAAGGCACTGATTCTGGTGGTGATGAACTTCTGAATTGCAGTGACTCACAGAATTAGCTCACTGCATGCTGGGACTCCTTCCTCCTGGCAGTGCTGGAACTCCAGATCTCCAAGTGTTTGGTCAATCTCAGAACCAGATTTTCTCTATGATCTCAGAACGATGGCATAACTGAAAGGGATAGAAACACTTCTGTCTGTCTTTTTCCATCGTGTGCACATTTCATATAAATACAGCTTCGTAAAATTTTCACTTTTTCATTTTGAACTTGGAAAGGCCAATGCCTACAGGGTTGGATGGAAAGTCAGGGTCTTTCACTGAAGCAGAGATAAAAAGACTCATTAGTTCCCAAAGCAAGTTATTGCAAAAAATAATGCTCCTTCTCTGTTTTTGTTTTTCCTTAATATAGAATTTTGCATGGCTGCTTATCCTGATGAAACTAGCAACTAGGTAAAAACATTCAGAGTGCTGTGTTTTAGCAGTCCCCAATAGCTCTCTCTGTAGCTGAAGAAGAAAGTTGTTCCTGGCGTAGATATGGTGAAGCGGTGACCTCATTCTAGACAGTGAGTAAAAGTCTCATCCTCTTCAGTAACTGCTGAAGAGGAGCTTCCTTGCCTGAAACATTAGCCTTAGGGAATACTCACCAGCGTGAGGTAAGATATTATAATAAGAGGAGTTAAATACACTTAGAGCTGAAGATGTCCTGAGATGACCCTCACAGCTGCATGCTAATGGCAGAGGAAGTAATCTGTTTCTTAATGCACTTACTCTGAATTGCACTTGGATGCTTTTCTCAGCATGCTCTCAACAGCTTTAAGTCATAAACACCAACACTCATGCAAAACTCCATGAAGGTATGATATGAACCCCTAATGAAATGAGTGTTAATAAGCCCTCACTGCTTTTTCTCATCACAGGAAATAGCTGCTTAGAGTGATTCTCCCAGCTGCACCTTTTCACTGCTTTGATTATCAACTCACTCAGTATAATGGCCCCTTTGGGGTAGGTTGGTTCAGTAGCATGGTTTTTGAAGATGAAGAGGCACTGCAATTGCTACCCAACTGCTTGTACAAAATGGGCTTGTGTTGAGTGGGCAAACCTAAATTTGAACATGTGTAATAGCAGGTGCATGTGGTGAAAGGTCTGTAGTTGTTTTGCTCCAAATAGTTTCTTGTACCTGTGCAAATATGCAAGTCTGAAGAAATGGTCATTTCTTGCCATGTCTGTAGGTTTATCTGTGCTTAAATGTTAATTCAAGGTAAGTTAGTGAATTTGAATAGTTTAAAGTGTTTCTGAATCAGTGTATGGTTATTTATTTTTTAAAAAGCAAGCCTTCATCCTATTTATTTAAGCTACATTTCTTGTTACATCAGTTAATACATGTTTATAATTATTTATATGTTAATACAGAGTAGTCGCGAGTTCACCATGTTTGTCCTTTAGGTTTGTAGTTGAGCTGCAGCTTGCCTCCAGTGTGTGTCCTTACAATTGTAGTGATTATATCAGTAATGCGCTGAAAGTGTTGTGCTGCTTATTGTACCCATTACAGCGGATAAGGACTGTTCTCTTTGTTTTTTTTCTAATATATACATTTCTGATCTTGAGTCAATAATAGATATAGAACAAATCAAAATTGTATCACTTAGGCTTCAAGGTGAATAGTGACTGTTCATTACTACTGGAGACAATCTGAGCAGTAAATTCATGGATTTATAGATTATTTTCTTTAAGAGTAAATATCAACCCAGCAATGCTCCTGTGTTTGTAATAATAAGAGAGGAATAGCTGTGTGTTTTTTCTTAAACAAAGAAATAAGACACGTAAAACAAGATACAAAGACCTTGGAAATTCATAACTGCTTAGGGTAGATACTCAACTGTGACACTATGAATGCAAAAATAGTAGATAGTAAATAGATTTCCATCCCAGAACAAGGAAGTGTGTCTTCTTCTTGCGCACGGTCATTTAAATGCGTAAGAATAATGATTAGATCTACTTTCGTCACCAGTGTCAGAATGATGTGAATATTACATAATTGTCCTGGTTCAAGTCTTCCTGATTAAGTATGTGCTTCTGAACTTCTGCCCCACTGACCAGTGCAGCACTGTAAAACCATCAGATTTACTGCATTCCAGTTTTTCTGCTGTCTGAGACTTTTCTAATTCATCTATGATACAGAAACCTCCCCATATCAGGCAGGTTTAGGGCTACTCTGCATAGTGCTGAAGCAGTGAGTGTGATAGAAATATGCCTTTTGCTCCAGTCAGTACTGGTGCCAGCAGTAAGGCCCTGCGTTGATACCTTACTCAGTGATTTTAGGTTGACTTTAAGAGGCATATGTTATGAGTGTGATGAATGAGCATAGTTCTTGTGCTACAATTGAAATTGCTTATGAAATACATAATGACTGTGGTGATGTTAAGGTGGTGGATGGTTATGAAAAGTGGATTAGGAGCAAGCTTCCCTATGCCTGTTATTTCTGAAAAAAATGAAATAATTATTTTTAAGCAAGAATAAAAAAATTGCATGTTTTCCAGGCCAATTTAAAACATCAAAAGCTATGTTTTACTCTTTGAAACAAATCTGATGGAGCTTATTTTCATTCATCAGTGTAAAGCCTGACTTGAGCTGTGACCCTGTAATGTGGCAGCCTAGGGAAGAACACAATGAAATGTGCAGCTGTGATGCTGTGCTGCTCGCGCTATAGTTAGCTTCCCCAGTGCAAATGGGCTTCATGTGTAGCTCTGGCCATAAAAACCTGCTTTATCTTCCTTCTTCAATGACTTTGTCTAGTATGTTATTGATTGAATTGCTTAAAAACAAGGCTGCATTTTAACCTTTTAAATTTTAACCTTCAAAACTGATCAGCATAATTTGAATGTTCTTCAGAGATATATATGAGCAAAGATTTTTTTATTAGTCTTCATAGTGTTCTTTGAAAACTATTTTTTCTTCTTCCTTCCTGCTGGAAACCTACTGAACACAGACATTGTGTTATAGTTGTGATAAAAAGCTAGGTCCATACCTGAACCCAGAGCTCTTCCGAGCAGGGAACACCACAGAGCCTTGTTGCGACCTCATACCAACATTCCCAGTGATATCTGCAGCTGAGCCCAACTGTCCCTGCTCTGCACCCCGTAGCCCACTGAATGTTGTCCAGATTTCCACCCCTTATTCATAGGGGATCAAATTGTATCAGTTGGTCTGAGTGCAGCCTACCTCTGCTTTTGAATGTTGGAGACAGGAAGGAACAAGCTGTTCTGGAATTGTTGCATCTGCTGTACCCATACTGGATATCCCAGTGTCCAGACTACCAGATTTCTATCACACTGTCTTGGAGGTGTGCAACATCAATTGGGATGGGTTGCCCAGCAAATGGGTTTCCAGTTTGTTTTGTGAAGTTGTATTTATCTGTGAGTGAGCTTCAAAATCACTGTTAATGGTTTAGGTATAGCTACCAAACCAAGCAGCTAACCCTTGTCCTGGTCCAGGCTTCAACAAATGGAAGCATCTTATAGCTGTGAAGAAGTAATGAAGATATTCGTACTAATGGCCCTACTGATGACCTTGGTTGACTGCAGAATTCTGTGCCTGGATTTTGCTGTTTATCCATTACGTCAAATGCTTTCAATTATAAAATATTTAGACACTTACTGATGGGAAAATTGCATCCGTAGTGCTGAATATTGCATGAAAGAAGCAAATCTGGCTGCAATTTACAGATTTGCTGGGTTGAGTTGACTTAGAAGGATAATGCATTCTCCTGCAAATTCAAATATTTGTCTGAACATAGGAGTATTTTCTAACAAGTCTTTGAGCAAATGGTAATCTTGCAGTGCTCATGAACTGCCTGGTTTTCTTGCAGAAATACTGAATCAATAAATCTATATAAATGACACCTTTAAATGAAAAGGATGTTATCTCAGTCTGCCATTTCTCATGCTACGGGAAACTGAAAATATCTTGTTCAGCCCAGCACTCTTACCAAGGAAGAAACATGTTTTTCCTAGAAACAGATTATATATTAGCTTAATAATGACAACTCAAATTGTTCACATTTCACTGCAACTATAAACAGGGCTGATTCTCAGCAGATAGAAATGTTGCTCTTGGGTACCAGCATCTGGTAAGGACTGATGCCCTGTAGTAGTGTATATTGCTGTGATATCTTTGCTCTGCTCTACACACGCCTATAGGGTGTGCTGCTGGGAAATTATACTTTTGGGGGGGTGGTGTGCCTGATGTCTCAGTCCTTGTGTGTCTCTTTGACTCCTGACTTGAGTCTCAGCCCTGTCCCTGAGGACTGCTGAATGCCAGTTCCAGTACCCCCTTCCCAGTGAAGTGCTAAGATCTGTCCCACAGCAACTGACTGCAGTGGTATTTCCTTACAGTGCAGTCCTGCAGAATTAGGAGGTTTTTGCCCTCTGTTAGATGCTATTTCTAGTTTTGTGAACCAGACCACCAGGACTGTGGTTTGACACACCATAGTGCTCTGATAGATGCAAACACGATTCTCAGTGATGTCTTCAGATTGTTTTATTCAACAGATGTATGATTTTCTTAAAGGCAAAGCACAATGTGAACCAGTGTAATCTAAAATCTCTTTTAAAGTGATAAATAATAGAACATCAGGTGCAATTAAAGCTAAATACACAATAACCTGAGGCAGAATATCATGGTAAGCCATGTTCCAGAACATAAAGATATGGAACACTGACAACAGGTAGAGCTTTTGTACAAGAAGTAGGTGCAGTCTGTATGAATAATGTGGGCCAGTTGTGTGGTTTCCAATGCCGATTTGTTTCAGTTCATCTTAACACACCACATCAGGTGCTGCAGAAGTAAGACAGGCTGAGCTAACAGAACAGATCTTGGTACTGCCAAGCTGTAAATATGCAGATAAGGCTGAAAGCACTTGGGTTTGCCATTTGCTGGTGTTTTCTCCAATTTCTACCTGAAACATGGGAGAATTTTCATCTCTGCCTGTTCTGCCACATGCTCCAGACGGACCTTGGTGGGTTTTTTACTTTAGCCTTTCTAAAATAAAGGGTTATGAAATTAGGTAAGTGTTGGAACATTGGGAGTCTTGGGAAGGTGGAAGTCTGGGAGGAAATGAGAACTCTAGTGGGGAATTTAGGGTGTGATCAGAGGGCAAGGAAGATAGGGAGCATGAGGCTGGCTTGTGCTGATGGGCAGTATGGCTAGAGCACATAAAAAGGGGCTCTTGGCTGTGTGAATATTATATGCCCCATAGGACTGGGAAGTTGGGTTGCTCCTTATATAGGTTGTGGGATGCTGAGAATGAAGAAGTCAAATATGGGCCAGTATCTGCAAACTGTGGGAGATGTCTTCCTTATGGACAGAGCTGGGTGCCAGAGCCAGCAGCAGTGAAACACCTTCAGCCTGGGTTGTACCAGGGCTAGTGTGTGAATGCAGGACTTGGAGGCAGAGTAATTGGGAGGCTCTGGTCTGGAGTTCCTAAACTGACAGAGGGGACCCCCACAAATAACAACAAGCTATCAACTTCACTCAAATGGGAAAAAACCCAAACCAAATTTTTAGTCAAATGAGAACCTTTAGGTGTTAGAAAGCATTAGACAACCCCGAAGGCTTCAGGTGACTGCACCTCCTAAAAGTGAGATACCAGAAAGGTGGTAAGTAACTTCAGAAAGGCTTAGAGTTTTCTTAGCCTGGCACTGTCTATAATAGTGCATATATGTTGTGTTATATACAAATCACATCAGCCTTCGCTCAGTTACAATAGATTATGCTATTTAAAGGCCACATACATGGTTTATTCCTATAAAAAGCAGAGGCAAAGACTAAATTACTGCAGCTGAAGTTGCATGCTTTACATGCCACCAACTTGCACACATAGTTTGAAAATGGTTGCAAAGAGCATGTTGCTTTCTTGTTTCCAGTGCAGGAGTGTCCATCTACTGAGCTCAGTGTAAAGCTCTTGAAGTAAAAAGAGACTGAGCAGTGACGTGTTTCTGAATGCACAGAAGATGTATCTGCCCTATACATCTTATTTCTTCCACATACCTGACTTAACGAAATGAATACCTCCCTGCAGCTTTTACACAAAGCTAAATTAAAACTATTTTGTTTTTAGCTATTCCTTATGTTCAGATCTGTGTAGTCTTCAAAGTTTCCTAGGGATGGGTCTCTTTGGTGATAATTTATCGAAAGAAGATTTCTGTGACTTCATTTTATTAACATGCCAAATACTACATGGATCAGTACATCCAGTTCAAAAACATAACAAATTGAGGATGTGATACTCCTGTGTCACAATAATGCAAATGCCCTCTTCATACGAGGCACATCTAACAGGCAGCTGTTTCAGTCACACTGTCACTGATAAAAGAGCTTTTCCTTTTCACTTAACTGATTTCTACCGAAAACATACTTCAGTATACGAGGGATGTTCACTTTCACCCTTCAAAAATTTTACTTGGGTTGCTTTGTAGCAAGCAGGATTAATGTCAATCAGTTCTTTTAATAAAAGGTAGCGGCATGGGAGTAAGTGTAAAGCAATTCTGTTAATCTGTGGGTTTTTGATTTGTCTTGCAAGTGAATAGCTTTCCATAGAGGCTACCTGTGGAATCTTTTAGAAAACACTGACCTGTTGATAGTAGCCCAGAGATAAAGCTGCAGGTACAAATGAATGGCAGAGAGAAAGTTATTTCGATCTCTGCACTATTCCCTTTCAGGGTTCATTTTTTCCAGCAAGTTTCTTAAGCTATTTTGTAAGCCACTCCAGATTGTATTCTGTTAGAACTATTTAAATAATTTCAAACACTTCAGTTGAATTTGGCTTTCATTTTGAAAAGTATGAATCAATGTATTTAGTTATTTGTTTGTTTTCCTTTTTCCTATGCTTTTCCTTCAAGCAGCGCTTTTAATCTGGAGCTATCTATGTATATACATATGTATATTCATAACCCTATTGTGTGTATCCTCTCTCTGTTCTCAACAAAGAGCTGGGTATTTACAGCATGCACTGTCCCACACTCATGCCATAACAGCAACACACTATTTCTTTGAAAGTCTTTCTCATCTCCAGGCTTCGGAAAGCATAAATGAGTGGGTCAATTACTGAGTTACACATTATCAAGACGAGATAGGTATTGAAATGTGAAGTGTAGCAGACACAGTATGGATTCATTGGGCAAGAAATTATGAGAATGAGGTGAAGGAAGAAAGGTGCCCAGCAAACAATGAAGACACCAAGTAATATAGTGATGGTGATGGCTCCCTTCATGCAGGTACGCTGGTAAGGCACCCCATCCACAGGGAGGGCTGCAATCCGCTTAATGTGCAGGCGTGCAAACAAGAACATGTGGACATAAAGGGAGGCCATAAGAAAGAGCATGGTAAAGAACATGGTGATGAGACAGACAATGACAGTTTTGCTTTCTGAATAGGCAATGAAAATGATGCCACAGATGATACAAGCAATCCAAATGACCACAATCAGGGTTAAAGCTTTCTTCACAGTCATGATGCTGTGATAACGGAGAGCATAGAAAATAGTTATGTACCTGTCAACTGCTATAACCAAGAGGTTGCAAATTGAGGCTACCAAAGAAATACAAATCATTGAGTCAAAAACATTGTCCATATGCTGAATAAAGTGGTCATCAATGATCAAATAGCCATTGCTCAGGATTGCGATCATGATAGTTTCCAAAGCATTTGACATGCTCACTAACATATCTGCAACAGCCAAGCTACAAAGGAAGAAATACATGGGAGAATGTAGGTTTCCATTCTTCAGCACTGCAAGAATGACAAGGATGTTTTCCAGGAGGCTGATGATTCCTAAAGTCAAGAAGACCTCGGCTTTTATGAAGACCTGCTCACAAAATCCATCACTGCTTCTGTTCAGTACTGAGTCATTGAAGTCTTCAGTGACATTAAGCAGCACAGGCTGAAATGAAAATGTAAAGTGTGTGGCATTCATTGTCAGCAAAGGAGTGGAATTCACAGGTGATTGTGGACCTGACAGAGCACAGGTGGAAGAAAAGGAAGAAAAAAAGACGTGTGAGGAAGGGGAAAAAAGAAAAGAAATCCTTCCAAGTTGTTGCTGTGCACGTGGAATGGAGTCACGCAGGACTTGTCTTTAGTCACTTCTACAAGTAGAAACACAGAAATCTGCATTCAGAGTGAGTTTGTGTCAGTCCCAGGCCACTCTTCTCCTTTATAAGAAAGCAAGCTTCAAATCTTGCAGGTATCAAAGAGTTTTCTCTGAAGGGAAGAATCATCAGCAGCACATTGCTGGTTCTAGCTCTTCTGATGGTTAAAAGCAAGGGGAATTTTCTGATCTGGTATCATCTGCTGGGGCTATTGCAGGTTTGCTGTCAGTGTGTTGCAGCTCAGCAAAGTATCTCTTGCTATTTCAGTGGCAAGAAAGGGAAAGAGAACTAAGGGATTTATAGTGCATGAAAGGAAAAAACAACTCCTACTTAATCCTCCGTGCAGAGCATTGGCCATTAGAGAGCAAGCACCTTTCTGACTGACAGCTGCAAGCACCAGGTAGAGGCATCCCCACCGCTGGCTCCGCCAGCGGATCCGAAATTGTCTGGCGCCCTCTGCAGATACCGAAGAGGATGGGGTTTGCCTTAAAATTCGCCAGAAGAACGGGATTTTCATGCAGAACTTTATGGCTGTTGTGGGCAGCTGGGTCCTACCTAGCGGGGCAGGCAGCTGAGGGTGCTGTGTGTCCGGGGTGCCCGCACACTGTCCTAACCTCTATCCTACGGCTTCTCTCCTGCCCGGAGCCAGAGCTCCTCTTTGCCTGGTTAGAATGAGCTGGCTGAGCACTGAGCTGGGTCCAGAGAAGTCCTCCCTTTCAGGCTGTCCTGGGCTCACTCAGGCTTTGACACTGCGGCTAAAGACAATCCGAAGGTGAGCTGTAGCACAGATTGGGTGCAGGTGCAATAATACACCCCGTTGCTGTGATGCTCTGAAGGCTGTCATTAGCTAGGTAATACTGGTTCTATCAGAGATGAGCTCCCAGGGATTTCATTTCTACCCACAAATGCTTTGGGTTTTGTTTGGTTCCTGAATTCCTTGCTCACAAGTGAAACAAAGTGCATGCTGTGCCAGGAGTCTCCAGCTCTGCTGAAGGATGTCAGCCAGCCTAAAGCCTTAACCAGCCCTGGCAAGTTGATCCCCCTCTGCCTCCCATTCTCCCTGTGTGCACAAGTGTGAGATGTACTGGCAGAGGAGGGTCATCACAGGAGATGGCTCTGATCACAGAGCCTCAGATGGTTATTAGACCAGTTACATGGAAGTTAATTTGTAGCTGAATCCAACTTCAAAACCATCTCTGGCAGCACTGGCCTCAGGGGCAGAGTTCTTCAAGTTCAATTGCCAGAGTTAAGCTTCTTTTCTAATTTTATTATTGTTTTAAATCCTGTCACCCAGCTCATGAGAATGGACTCTTAATGTTGTTGGTCTGGTTTCCTTGGTAGCACCTGCAACAGCCTGAAGCCTTCTGAACTAACTGCTCTTGAACTTTGACATTAACCCTTATATCTCTGAAAAGTCCTTTATTCCTAAGAGTAAATGATGGGTCTGTGGGACTGCTCCAATATCAGACTTGTTTTAACAAAGATCCTTCTAGTAACCTTCCTGGGCAGTTCATGTGGGCACAGAGCTGTGGGATAAGTTGGTCTGACCCAGCATGTTACTGGGTTGCTGGGTCTGTTTCCAGTGAATGTAACCTTGAGCACCTGTACTAGAATAGCTGTCCGGCTAGAAATCTCTGCTGGAGAAATGAAACAAATTTCCATGTGCCCTTTTCTTTATTTACTCTTTTAAAGGTAATCCTTCTCCCTAGCAGCTGCTCTTTCTCACAGGAGTCCGCCACAACTGATCCTTACTGGAATTGTGCTGATTTGAAGCCTGTGTAGGACCAGGGATGTTTTTTCAGTTATCATGTATCAACAGGCAAGCATAAGGTGGATTTTTCTTGCACATTATTCACTCAGACTATGTATCTGTAGTGAATTTTCTTTGGTTTTTAGTTTTGAAAGTGCTTGCTCGTGTCTGTATACTTCGTGACTCATGTTTTTGCAGAAGTACTTTAGAATTAAAGCCATACAATCAATGTGTACTAATGTGTGGGGTTCCTATAACAGGTTTCTTAGCTCAAAAGTCACAAATATTTTCCATATTTATTTTGAGCACAAATTATTATCACAAATTATTGACCCACAAGTTGATACCAAGAGGCAACAAAACTCAAATTCAAACTCCAGATGATAGCTTTGCAAGGAAAAAATCCAGCGTTGTAATTTTAATGAGGAAAAAATAGCTGGGGACTTGCCCATCAAGTTGTCTGTTTAATGTTCTAAAGATCTTAATTCATCTCTCAGTCTCTGCCTCAGTTCATAGTGATGTACTTTAAAGTAGATAGCTTAAAACGACAATCTGTGTCTCTCCCATGCAGTGAGCTGCCTCATGCCAGCTTTCTTGAGCTGATGGAGTGCACTCCAGGTAGTGATTTCAAGATGTAATGACTATCAATGCCTTGTAAATGCTGTCTTTCCAGCTGAAGAGGAGCCCGTGTTTGCAAAGGCTAAGCACATGTCCCTCCCTGCCAGCTCTGTCCTTTGAAGTGGTAGGCGGAGGTTGTATGCTCCCAGGGTGAGGATAGGACCAAAGGCAGAGCTCCCATTCATGGAGGAGAGCTCACTCTGGAGGAATAGCACCCTCTGGGCTTGGCTCTGAGTTGCCTCCTGGTGGAGGGGAACTGTGTTTTAGGCACCCACATGTTTATCAGCTCATAGGGGTGCTTTGCTATTTACATCTCAGTTCTGTCTTCCCATCTGACTAGTCTCAGCTGTATGCTGCATTAATCTCCTAAATAGAGACTTCAGAATGCTTCATCCTTTGTTGCCACACAGTTTCAAAAAACTGCTGCAGATCTCCCTGCCTTTCAGCTGAATCTGAGAATAAGAAGCATTAAATATGTTGCATCACAAATTTTTGAATGTATCTGGCAGCAGGAATCGAGCCACCATTTGCACTGAGATGCAATTTGAAGTGGAAATTGAACATTATATCCCAAAGTGGATTAATGGCACTATTAGCTTTGCCATTAAATGCTAAAAATAGTGGGATAAAACCTCATATATCTGATTGCAAGCTCAAACTGACTCTAAGGTCTTTGCAAAAATGGGAAGAAGCTGTGCTCACACAAAAGACAGCAGCATGTTAGGTGCTATTTTCAAAGGGTATGAAAGGATTTCTCTGCTCAGCATTGGAAAACCTACGTGAACTGAACTTCTGTAGTAGTGTAGAATAAGTTGCTGCCCCTCAGCTGCCAGTTCCTGCTTCGTTTCCAGGTACAGTTACTCCTAGTGCCTGTTGCAGTGGCACAGTTGATTTGCATCCTGGCAATTGCTATGTTACATCTGAGGAGTGTCAACTTCTTAAATGATGATAGACGTTCACATCCTCAATCTCCTGGAAAGTGAAGTCCAATTCTTTTGGATAGGGGGCAGAATGATGGCAGTTGTTGCAATCAAGGGCATATAAAATGAAGTAACACTTGGTTTAGGTCCTCCCTCCCCCAAAACCAGGTGAAGAGAAAGTTGGAAGTTAGAAATATGAGGTGACTGTGTACATCCCAAATTTTGCCTCGTACATAGCTGTTCCCATCTCTTATACCCAAGTCCTTAAGGGGAAAACAAACTGCTGCCTGGGCTGTGCTCATGACTGTTATTCAGAGGAGGTCTGTGATGGAAGTCATGTGGGTTGAGTTGGACTGGTCAAGGTTTTGGATCTTTGTGCTTTGCTGGTGAGCCAGCAAGCACATGGCACATCTGAATGCTTCATTGCCACTCCATGGATGTTCAGAAAGTGTTGTCATCTTTCTTAAGTTGGTGAGTAAAGTACCCTTCTCACCTCTTGTTTTGGGCTTTGCAGTCCATGATTAATGTTACATTTTACAGCCTTCTCTGCAAGTGGTGTGAGAGTATGTTTATCTGACACCCAGGGAGCAGTGTCAGCTTTCTGCTGTGTTCTTGTTTATTCCCAGGACTTAAAAAAGAAACTGACTGCTGAAATTATTGACATTGTTTTTTAATCTTGTGGTGTGCTGAATGGTTTCTGTCCCCGTAGTTGCTATGCAACTCTCATCTACTCTCCGTTTCTGATGCCATGTTCATGTCAGACAGCAGCTGGGGCCACAGGTCAGGGGAGAACAAGTACATGGGAAGGGAAAACATCTCTTGCAGCACTGTGTTCAGTCCCTTGCTGTATCAGCCGTTGTTAATAACTATATTACCTCCTTCTCGTGTTTTTTTCTTTCAGCTTCCAGCCCAACATCCCTGAACTGTATTGTTCCTCAGAGATGGGGAGGAATCTGTGTTTCACCAATTTGGTGTGACTTTGGTTCCGTCAGGCTATCATATTTTATAATGATCAAATAGGTGGTAAGATATATTCGTGGTTTTGGCTTCCAGAATTGCCCTTCTCTTTTTCTGTTTTTTTTTTTTTTTTTTTGGTTAATATATTTTCTTATGATGAATCTTCAAATCTTCACACCCCCAAAAGTTTATAAAGGCAAGGGGTGATTTTATGCTTGTTTTAAGTTGTGTTTCACTACGAGAACTTAACCTCCTATGCTCTGATTCTGAATACAGCAGTACTCTTCAACCTCCAGTGATTTCCTGGAGGTGGATTGTGGAGGTAGTCTTCAGGGTCTGGCTTATTTGAACAATAGAAATCTTTTGAATGCATGTAGAGTTCAAATCTTGTATTGGTTCTGTATACAAATACCAGCACTTGGGTAGGCTGCTACAACTAAACCCAGTTGTTTAAACAAGTGCCCTAAGACAGTTTTTAGTGAGGGAAGCTTCCTTCTGTGCTTCTGTAAACAAGAATTTAAACTCCCATAAGAATGAAAAGTTTTAGAAGCATGAAGGCCAGATTGCAAAAATTAATATTGAATTTCATTATGAAATTATCTCCCTGGCTGTGGAGGCACTTGAACTGAATCAGCACCAGTGTTTCCACCCTGAAGATTTCTACATACTGAAGATTTCTGCATCGGAGCCTCTGCATGTCTCAGGTTTGGCTGATAGCGCAATTTCTGCCTACTTGACCAGCTGGTACTACAGGTACACTTTCCTCACTACACTCTATATCTGTGGCCAGATTTGACATTATTTAGCAGTGGCCACCTCCTTTTGAAAGGATTACAGATGAAAATGCATCTTCACTGTTTTGTGTTCTACAGGTTGGAGCTCTGGCTCAGCATGTGCAATTTTCCATTCCTTTCTTTGCCCAAAAAGATGAGACAGTTTATCTTCAGATGCATGTTTTCACGTATCACCAATTTAAGCCTTGATTTGTCAGAGATTTGCATTCAAATTCAGGGCAGCGTCAAGCTTTCTGAACTAGCAGATGAGTTCTTTAACTGTATTCTCTAGTACACACTTGCCATTAGTTTTGCTTTTCTGCCAGTGGCTGTCCTTCCCTATTGGAGGCTTGCAAACTTAAATTGTTATTTAATCCATGAAGTTGTTATATTGCTCATGAGTGTTACATATATTTCACTTCAAGCAGATGTGTCCTTAGAAGGATCATAAGTAGCCCTTTCTAAAATGTCAGGGCAACCCACCCCAAACACAGAGATGAAGTAGGTAAAAGGTGGGAATTAAGTACATCTAGATGTCTCTTACAAAGGAGGATTTCAGTCATGTTCTTTTTCTAATCATTTTACCCTAAAATAACTCTCTTTCTAAGAAAAAAAAGAACAAACACAGAAGTACAATTAATGAATATTGGCTGTGATGAAGTCAAAGATTTATCTGGTTTAACTAGCAGCAGAAATGAACGATTGAGCGATTTTCACTGGTGAAAACTTCAGTCATGTTTTACAAAGCAGTTAATGTTGTAAGGGTTTTTTGTTTTGTTTTTAATACTATTACTCAGTTGTTTCTTTACTACTTGAACTATTTAATCTTCAGGGAAAGGTAAAAAGAGAGTAACATCTACTGGTAAATGTAGATAATAGAGTCTTCTAGAGAGAATTCCCTTGTGGTATTGTTGAATGAAAAACCTTAACACATGCCATGATGATGGCTGATAAATGCCTATAAGTTTGCTTTATTTTCAGTCTTCTCAACAATAGTTTGTGCCAGACAAAACTGAAATTCTTAGAGGAAGTTAGAGAATAGTGAACAGTTGGTTGTGCCTATGCAGCAGGTAATTACTACTGTCCTGCGGTTCCAAATAGCTGAAACAGTGAGTGAAATGCTCTTGGAGACCTCTCCTCAGTTTTTGAGCAGATAAATACTTTATCTTAACAATGCAGAATAGGCTGGTTTTGAATTTTTTGCACATTTCTGGGGTACCTGTTACTTTACAGCCTTTGATTTGGAAATACCTGCAAACATGCCCTTGAATTCATCATCTGGGCTCTCCACTATGGTTTATTGATTCAGATGATTAAACGCTGTCTACTAAAATGCTGTGTTTTTCTTGAATGTCTTTCTGAGAGCACTTTCAGCCCTGTCCGATTCACAGACTGCAGAATCACTTGTGATACTGGGGATCAGATGCAATACTGGACAGAACAGTGTTCTTTTAAGAAGCTGTAGTTCATACACTTCACTATTGTGTCCATAGCCAATCTGACATCAACTGAGGTCAGTGGAAGGTGCATATGTCTGTTCCAGATTACTCAAAAAGATTCTTTAAGTGGAAGAGTAGGTCCTCACCTGGCACAACCATCCGAAACCCTGCTGAAGGCAAGGGCATGAGCAGTTTGTACCATTTAGGATGTGACCTGCTGAATGTTCTTTCAACCCTGGCTGGAGCAAAAAGCCCCAGTACTGCAAATAAAGAGACAACCTGCCAACCTTTGTGATTAGTGAGGAAAAGGAACATTCAATAGTAACTGTGATGAGGTGGCTTTCAGATGAGTGTTGCTGTAATTTCAGACAGTTAACAGGTTAATTTGAACAGGCCTAACTTTTGGACATTAGATACAGTTTTTCTTCTCATCCAACAGTAAAAGGAGACAAAGCAGACCTGATTGCAAACCACTTACCAGCACCTGCAGGTGCTTTGTCATATTCAGAGGATTTTAAGGGCTTTAGAATAATAATGCACAGTATCAGTTTTGTCCTCTCATTTACAGAGTGAAAAGACAAGCAGACATGATTAAGCCAGCTGCATTCTGCTATTCAGCTTCATCAGTGCCAAGAATCCCTGGAATATCTTCCTTATCTCCCTGGAAGCTCTTGTCTTCATAAATCCTGCTGCCCTGCAGTGCCAGGGCAAAGCAGTGGGTGCATTTGGCGTTTTTAAAGCCTAATAACCTAATGCTGCTGCCTGACCTCATGCCTGGCACTGTAGATAACTGCAAGACTTTGGAGACCAGCAAGCTTTAAAGATGATTTTACTGAGTGTTAGGTGCTGTGGGTGAATGGATACTGGCTCAGATTGTTCTGCTAAAGCTCAGGGCACCTTAGCTTGTTTCTGCACTCAGAGTCTGGTGCTGCTTCCTTGCAGACAAGACACTCATACAAGGATAGGAAAAAACCCCACAACCAGAAAATTGAAGCTTTTTCCCCTTGATGCTGCCACTCCTTACATGCTAGAGATGGATTGTATGCTGTGTCTGTCACCAGCCACTCCTACACATGAAGCAGTACCATTTTCAGGCTGTTTAAAATGATGTCTACTTGTGTGTCTGCCCATCTGTGTGTGGTTCCCTTTGAAGACTGCAAAAGAAACATTCTTGGCTGGCTAAGCCAAAAGTGGGGGGGAAAAAGTCCCACAGGTATTTACTTGGTGGTTAGTTCCCACTTCAGCACATGGGGTTTTCCTGAAATCAGTGGGAAAGTCCATCGGATCGGTGGTTTCCTCTTTCTAGCCATGGAAGAGCGTTCCAGTAAGACTGCTTCTCTCTCAAAGGCAGTGATAAGAACGTCAGAACCTATCCTTTAATGTTAATTATGAGTTAAGTCTAACTTTTGCCTTGTTAAATTTGATCCAAAGATTTTCTGTTGTACTTTTTGGGATTTGAAAGATACTGTCCTATGGTTGCAAAAAAAAAAAAAAAAAAGAAAAAGAAAAAAAAGTCATCTGTAGTGCTTTATCTCCATTGCTTTTGCAAATAATTTCTAGAGCAGAGTGAGGCAAACACCTCTTATAGTTTAGGGGTAACTAGAGACAACAGAAAAGGCCCTTGTCAATCAACTGCATGTTGCTGCGCTTGGAGATATTGCCCTTCAGTAGTAAAATGGGACTTAAATGCTTATCAGGGTTAGAGAGATTCCTTTTCTAGATTCTGGAATTTGCCATATGAGCCAGTTTCTTTTCAAGCAATATTAAACTGCAGTGTGAATATGGAATATTTTCTGTTAGAAACAGAATCTCCTTGATTTTTTTTTTTTTAAGGCAAAATAAATTTGGAAAGCAAATTGGGTCGTGAAATTTTCTGCTTATTATAGAAAACAGAAGTGACAAGTAGTCAGTCTCATAGCATTTATTGTTCCTTTTTTTTCTTCTTCAGTTGAAGTTCACCAGGTTATTTACACTTCTTTCTTCATGTTTAATAATAACATATGGTTACGTGTTTCTGAATAGCACATTTTGCCATCTGACATAACAGAACAAGCGGAGGTTTAAGTTTTTGTTTGTACTGAATGTTGTCTTGACAAGAAAAGGTGGTGTCATGAAAAGGTTGCACCTCTCACTCATCTTGAGCAACTTCTGATGGCAGAAATGATGAATTTTCAGCTGAATTCACCAAGGGCACTTTTGTTGACTGCTTAGAAACTTCTCAAGATGTTTTGTAACCTTGCTCTTCTAGGCCAGTGCCCCGGAGGATGCAGATGCTGGAACCCTAAACCAGTGAACCTCCCTCTTCCATGGACATATGAAGAATGTTGTGTTGCTGCCCAACAAGCTTTTGCACAGGGGCAGGGGGAACCTTAAACCCTTCCTTCTTCCAGTGCTTCCACTCACTTTTAGTATCTGCCCTGTTATTACCTTTGTCTTCTGGACTGGTTATTAATTCATTTATATATACACATAATGTGTCTACATATATTAACAATATATAAGCAAAATATTTCTAAGGTTTTCCTTTATGTGAGCCAATGCTGCCTTTCCTTATCCAAGCACTGCCAACTTGAAAGGCTTGTGTGGATCATCTGGGGAGACTGTGTGCTAACAGGGTGCCCAGAGATCTGTCACTGCGAGAAACACACACCCCTGCCCAGTGGGTTATTGTTCTTTCACTGGGTAATTAAATGTCAGAGCAGGAATGGGAATAAAATACTGCTTTTGCCACTTTGCAGTGGAGATATGAGATTCAATGCCATGGTGCCTCATTCCTGTGTCTTAACCACAAGACACTTTTCTTTCCAGAGAGAGTTCTCTATTCCTTCTCACTCTGTGAAAAGCATAGAAGGAAGCTGATTCAGTCTGGGTCTCAGCTTTGTGTTTTCTGCTCTATAGCTGAACAGCTATTTTTCTTGAAATCTCTTCCTTCATTTTCTGCATCAAGTGGGCAGCAGTGACTGAATAAGGCCAAGCTCTGCAGACTCCCCCTTGCTCTTTCCACTGCCCAGCAAATGGCCTGATGATGAATAACTCAGTGACACCAAGGTTGGAATTTCAAAAAGCTTTTAGTAATAACCTGCCACTGGCAAACATTGGTGGCGAAGGTTTCTAAATAACAGCTATGGCTAAAATTACAGAAGAGAGTGCAGCTGAGTGCTCCCTACATTGTAAAATGGAGGATAATGATGAATACTTCCTGGAGGGAAAATTGGCAGGACAGGGGCTTGATTCAGCTCATTTCAGTTCTCTGTTGCTGATGCTGCCCAGGACTTTGCCTGCAGGCCTGTTTTCTTTCAGAGACTGTGCCAAAAGGGGCTGCCCAAAGGCAAGTTTTATGACAATGAAATTCCACATCTGAGCACCAGATTTACTGGTCATTTTTAAAGCCAGCATCTAGGAATCTGGCTTGTGCTTGCTCACTTTAGTGACTGGTAATAGACCCCCCTCCAGAAAAGCTGGGCTTGCAAATGTGCTTGCTGAAGTTTGGGTGATTAGCTGCCTTGCTTGAGCTTGACATTACACCACTGCATGTGTTAGGCGTAGGATTTTAGTGAACCCTTGGTGGTTATGTTTGCAACACTCCTGTCTGAAGCCTGCAATGGCATTAACTGCGTGTTCAGCACAGATGGGCAACTGCCTGCACGGCTTCAGCCAACAACACTTACCAGAGACTTAGTGGGTGTCTGTGGAAGCCTCTTGCTTTATTCTTTCCCTGTCGTTTGCTGACCAACAATGAAAACAGAGGAGGTGATGATATTTGAGCTGTCCCTGTCCATGGCGCAGCGACCAGAATGAAATGGGGGGACAGGGAGGAGGCAGCTGGAGTCTCCTGATCATTTTTTTTAATATTGTTTTTTGTCAAAGCCAAAATATCTGTTTTGATTGATCCAAAGATTGAAGTTCCAAAGGGAGGTTGCAGGAGAAGAGAAATCCTTTTGTCATAGAGCTCCTTATAGGATAAAAGGGTTATCCTGGAGTACAGAGGATCCTGACTTCCCTACCCTTTTACACCTCATTACATGGGTGGTGCAGCCGTGTTCCACAGCTTTCAGAAATGTGATCTTGACTGTTGCCCTCAGAGGCTTTCAAGAGCCAGGATTGCTTTACCTCTCCCTTTGATTCCACAGCCAATTTCTTGTTATTTCAAACCCTTCAGCATTTACTGCTTGCCCCTGCTGAGCCCCAGCCATTCCCATGAGCCGGTGCACACCCTGGACACAGTCCCTACAGAGCCCATCATATTCTGACTTCTCGTTTAAACCCACATCTATGGCTCTTCAGTTTTAAACTGCTTTGATGTAACTTTTTTGATAGCCTGAAATTAAGGAAGTGTCTGGTGCCATCTTGTGTCACAGAGGAGTAAATATATAAAGCTGTCATTTTTGAGCAATGTGAGCTTTTAACTTGTTTAGTTTTAGGGTGCGTCACTGGATGCAGCATCAGTAATAACCAGGTGAGATCACCAGTGACAGAGGATTAGAATTTTGTCTTAACATGTTGCAATCAGTTGAAAAATGAGGCAAAATATGAATGGGTGTAGTGTCACCAGCACCAGCAAAGCTTTCTTGACTCTAAAACACAGGCTGTGGGGCAAGCAGGTGTGAGCACTGCTGGCTAAAGGCCACTGAGCTTCAACCAAACATGAGAGGAACTGTTCACACAAGTGCTGCTTGGTTTTATGCTACTTCATGGTTTTACAAAGGTGTCCTTGCCAGGGTTGGCTCAGCTGGCAAAATCAGGCAAGTCACTTTACCTCTGTTCCTGCTGCAGGAGGGCTGCAGGAGGCAAAAGGGATGGATACAGTGTCTGCTGCAGGGACAGGGGCAGCTCTCCTCTCCCTTTTCCTCTCCTCTCTTGCAGGGTTTAGGATTAGTGTCATGGTCTCATGGAGCTGAGCATCCAGCTGGGATGTCAGGCTCCCTCCTCCCCACTGAGCAGAGCCTCCAGAAGAACCAGGGCACTGCCGGGATGCACTGGGAGCACTGCTCTGACATTTCGAGTGGTAGTGTTTGTTGCACACAGTGGGAAGCTCAAAGGAAATTGCTCAAGTACATGAAGAACTGTTATTTTTAGAGACCTGCGGGTTGTTTCTTTTCCTTTCTTGATGGTGACAATGAACCACTATCAAAGGCAGAAAACTGCTGGAAACATTTTGCTATTCAAAATTCGGCAACTAAGTACTTTGTGCATTGCCAATTCACAAAGGAGGAACTAATAGCTCTGTGGCTAATTACTGATTTGCTTTATTTATGTATCAAACTGCCACTATGTTTTGTAGAATGTATCATAGAAAGAACTGAACAATGAAAGAAGGATATTTGTTTTTATGAAAGAAGCCAAAGCCTGACCTCTCCATCAGCTGGGAGCTGTGCATCTACTTCATTTTAATGGATAGATGTATTATAGAATAATGGAATCATATAATACTTATGGTTGTAAAGGACCTTAAGATCATCCAGTTCCAACCCCCCTGCCATAGGCAGGGATACCTCACACTAAACCATGTCATCCGAGGCTCTGTCCAGCCCAGCCTTGAACACCGCCAGGGATGGAGCATTCACAACTTCCCTGTGCAACCCATTCCAGTGCCTCACCACCCTAACAGCAAAGAACTTCTTCCTTATATCCAATCTTCTAGTTCCTACTGAGTTTTTTTCTCTTTTCTCAATTCTCCCACCATTCATTCAAACTGTGCACACTGAATTAATTACAAAATTAACTCAAATTGCCTGAAAAAATAATTAGACACCACCCCCCCCCACCCCACTGTTTCACAGGATATTTCTGGTGAACCACATGGAAAATGTTTAATTTTGTCACGTGTCCAGCCAGAGTGGCTGGGTTGGGCTTCCAGTGTCCAACTCTGATGCCTCCTTGCACATTGATGGTCCTGGGAAATCCAGGTGTCGCTCTTGGGTGGACATACTGCCATGCTGACAGTCCTGTCCAAGCCACCTCATCCCTTTCAGCTCTCCTTTCTTCCTCCCTCCCTTGGGTTCTATTTCAAAATCACAGCTCTAAAGTGAATAACAGACCAAAATGGAATGTATACATTCCAGCTGTCTCAGACCTGGAGTGTGCTCTCCCTTGATGCTGCCAGGACAGGCTGGACCAGGTTCTGGATATAAGAGTCTCAGTTCAACAGGAATAGCTGAGCATAAATTTTTCATGTAGAAACTTCTTATTTCTGCTTACAGGCTTAAGAATTAATTTACAGAGGTGTAACCTAAGATGTATGAAGCTGTGTACTGGATTTATGGGTGAGAATACAACAAAACCTAGAGGTATTTGTGCGAGGGCCAGGACCGAGTACTGCGCATCACTAGATGTCACTCTCTACCTGAATTTAGTTTCACAGACTCAATCGGTTGTCCTAAGTTTTAATTTTAAATTAGTCATCTTTTAGTCACACCTTCCCATCCTTTTATTTTTTTTTCCCTTGCATTTAACGCACAGGTGATGTTCCAGTTCATTGTAGCATATCTGTTGTACATCAGTGTTTTTCTTGCTTAAAACCAGGATCGAAATTAGGTCAAATAAAAATAGCCAAAATTTGCAATACCATCAATTTCTGTGCTAGATACTCACTGGGGAAATAGAAAAGACAGAACCCCCTGAAACACGGTTTCCTTCTAACATGTTTGGTTGGTTTTCCAGTTTTGTTCAGAATTTGTTGGCACAGTCACACAATCCATCATGTGAAATGGAGGGTGTCCAGTTAAGCCCCAGAGATCTCCTTAGTTTTAAAATACTGGATTTGGTTTACTTTAAAAAACAGAGACAATATTTATGTGATTTATGCAATTTTAATAATGTTTTCTTTTAAATTGCTAAGGGTTTCTATTTTGATATTTCTTGGCCTCTCCATCGAGCCAAATTTCTTCAATGAATTCACACTGAAGGGGCTCTGTTTGTCCTCAAAATCTAAACAATTGCTGCAATAGAGCCCTTAATGTTCTTTGTCTCTTTAAAAATAAAGGTGCATGTAAGACAATTATCACTTTCAGGTGTGAGAAGGACCAGGCTGACTACTCCTCCCTTATGCCCTGGTTCTTCAGTGATTCCCAGCTCTGCTTATAGGCACTGCTGACTCCCAAGAATGTCACTTTAATGGAAAGCAGAAGCACAGCATCGTCCAGATTGGTTATTTTACTGCTGGTCTTCTCTGTACATAGGGCTGACTTTCAACCTTCTGTCTCTTTTCATTTGGGCTGTGCAAAAGGTACCTGTTTTCTCTTTCAGTTTTACAGATCCAGGCACAGTCTCTCATTTGGTGACTGAGCAAGATGTGTAAGCCCTTTTATCATACCAGCCCTTAATGTCAGAGAGTTTTTTATCCTGTATCTCAGTTAGTTCCTTGATGTACCTGTTAACCTATTCTAAGACATGACACTTACAATTGCAGAGTGTTTCCTTTAGAGTAGATACTTTATCCCTTCTGGTCCTTTCAGCCTTTTCTTCCTGTTTCCACCTGAAAAATGAACTGTTCTCTCTTCCATTACTCATCTTTTTTTCCCCCTCAATTCCTTTTTCTTGATTTACCTTCAGCATGTCTCCCCACATCACTTTCTGCTGATTAACACCCATGGTATGCTCGCTATCGCAGTAGGTCAAAACCCCATATTACACAATGGTGTCATTAGGAGCTCTGGTTTCCTCTTTTCTTCAGCACTGCTGCACAGAAAAAAGAAAAAACCCATTTATAAAGCAGGTTTAACTGTAATTTTGAGGTGAAACAAGGTGGTTTTTTTTTTCACCTCTAAAATATTTGGAGAGAACATTCCAGCTCTGCTGAAAAGTTTAAATGTTTGTGCTTGAATGAGAGGAGAAAATGTTTCCATGAAGTTAATGCTTCTGATTGTTCGTTTTAAAGAATAATTTCAGTCAAACACCCATTTTTTTTAGCCTGAAATGACTTATTTCAGCAAGTATTTTTCTTGGGTACAAAAATATCTAAGAACATTCTTTAATGAAATGAGAAGGGATACAAACGTTTTTTGATTTCTGGCTACTAAAAAGTATTTGAGGTTGATTGAAAGTCCACTTGTCATAGGATTTATTTGTTTTTAACTTCGACAAAAGGCACAAAATCATTAATTTTCACAGGGCTATCCACAATATGCTGCTGGAAAACCCCAGGGGTTTAGCATTTTGAAGAGCAGGTAGGGGAATCTCTGATTCCTGGCATGTGAAGTCATCCCAAGGCTGTGAGGGATCTGGTGAACAAGAGGATGAGATAATGCAATCAGGAGGCTGAGAAGGAGGTTTACACCTTGTGGTTGTATGTACAAGTGAAGGAAGTTTGGAAAAAAGCTGTTCAGAATCTCTGTTAGTCAATCTGAGACACCTGACTTGTCTCCTTAGCCTAAAAACTATAAGGGAAGTATGGCAGATGTGCCCTGGTGAGTGGGAGTGGGACCAGCCTCGGGGCCATGGGCAGCAGGACTTTTGGAAAGGTTGTGGCAAGGCAGAACAATGTGCTTCTCGAGGCAGAAGTCCACCCTACTTGACAGCAAACACTCCTAGTCCAAGTACTAAAGAAGAGGGAAAAGGATTACAAAGTCATCTGTGACAATGGTTATTTTTCACCATAGAATAGTTTGGGTTTGAAGGGACTTTAAAGCTCATCCAGTTCCAACCGCCTGCCCCAGGCTGTGTCACCTTCCACCAGACCAGGTTGTTCCAAGCCTCATTCAGCCTGGCCTTGAACGCTTCAGGGACAGGGCAACAGTTTCCCTATTGTCAGAGTTTTCTGAAGTGGAATATGCAATTGCCAGTATGACACATTTACCTTATGCATTGGACAACGCACAAAGTGTTCCTGTTCTTCCATTTTGGTTTAAAATCCTCTTCCCCATTCTTTTCATTGGAGAGTAGTCTTTTTAAGCACTGAATTTCCCATGTGTTTGCTGCACCGCATGAATCTGACGTATGTTTGAATCGATTAACTGAGAAGAAAACAAAGAAAATTACACCAGAGCCTTTATTAAGGGAAGGGGTAATTAACGACTTCAGATTAACTGAAAATGTTTGCCCTAGAAATAGCAATTGAGCTCTTTTCTGATTAACTGCTTTCTCACAGACTTTGTAACCTTGCAGGACATGCTGTCAGGCAGGTGGTGGAGGGGAAAAGACCATCTAATATCTCTGCAGAACCTTTATAAAAGAAACCTGTCACTTGCCTATTATAAAATGTTCTGTGGTTCATAATCACATTATTAGAAGAAATTCCTTGGGATTCTTTAATTCAAAGAGAAGACCATAGTTTCTTCAAGGATGAGGACTTACAGGGGGATTAGGCCAATACTAGAAATTTGATTCCGAATGAATTAGTTGCTATTCTATTTTAACCAAACCATTTAACGTAACTGTCAAAGAGACCTATTTCCCATGATTTCTTTTTCCAGTTGAAAAAGTTCCATCCTGTCATGCTGGACATAGTGAGAATTGAGAGCACTGAAAGATGGACAATCTTCTATTAAATATTTCTTTAGAAGATCTAGGCTTAGGCCCTGTTACATTTATCTGCCTAAGTTAAGCTAGCATTCTTTCAAAGAATAAGACTCACTTTTAATCGGTTCAAATGATTTAAAACTGTTTATATTAGCATATATTGACCTTCCTTTCTATCTGTACTGTCTTAAGCAACCACGGGAAAATTCATTTCTGATTCTTTCCCTCCCACACATTTGCTAAATATTGTCTCTTTGGGTTCATCTACCCAAGCATCTAGCAAGTGTGGGCTTAAAGGCTCTTGACTGTGTGGCTGTTAGAGCCTGCTTTTGGGCACAAGTTTCAGATCTGTTTCTGGCATTGTGGAGGACCTGCCTAGAAGGTGAAGGAATGGCTTGGCCAGCTCTGCATGGTGTCAGTCTCCGCAGCTTGTCTCTGACTTCCAGCTTGAACTCGGGCTGCCTGCATTTGCCTCTTGCTTTTGCAGCTCTGTCTTTTGGCTGAGCTCCTCTGCAAAAGCTCTGTAACTGTCAGCTAAAAGAGCAGGTGGCATTTGTACATGTTGATATATGGAGCTGAGCCAGAGAGCCCTGCCTTTGCTCCTGGAGTGGTCCATTGGCACCACTTCCTCACTGAGCTTCCCAACTTCCTCTCTGTATGTTCTGTTTCTATTCAATTAATATTCTATTCTATTAATGTCCTATTTCTATTAATATTTATCAATAGTAAAATGTTGCTAAAAAGACAGGCTAGCAAAGGGAGGAGACCCCTCTTCAAAATGTTTTAACTCCTGCCATGTTTAAAAATATTTACTTTGCAGGAGCCATATAGCAACTTTTGATTTTTCTCCTTTGCCTCTGTTTGGAAGAGGAGAAATTTCAAGCTATGAAGAGTCCACCTTCCAGCCATTTCTATTAAGGACTTTTAACCTCCAAATCAATTTTGATATGCTTTTGTGTCATAATAGATGCCCCCGTGTACAGGTGCGGAAACTGAGGCATGTTTTCTCTGTAGCTTCTGAATGGGGTTAGATTTCGGGAATGCCTTGCTGTTAATTCCCTCTTCTAATCACTAGACTCTCTCCTCCAACACAGATAGCAAAAGCAGAGTTTGTTAATCTGTGCAGGAATCTTGTAGGTGAACCTGCAGGTGCTTTTGTGCTTTCATTGAATATGCCAATATTCATGCTGGAGGTTGTTGGTGTTATGTTAAAGATTGCTGCTGTGCATGAAAATATTGCTGTGAAAATTTCACATTGTATTTGTAATTCCTCAGGCAAACTTTGTTGCATTTAGTAGGAAATTCGTGTTGGTAACTGACGTGTTGGGTGTTCGGATAGGCCCAATGTACAGTAATCAATCATAATCTCAGATTCATGGCTCAGTGGTTTTAGGAGGTCACTAGACCATAAATATCAGCTCTGGAAAAGCAAACAGCCAACTTCTACTTTTTTTTTTTTCTTTGAATCTTTTCACAGAGCTGCCATAAGGAAACAAAGCATCATTATTGTTTCTTTCAGTTCTCAGCATAAAAGGAAGTAACACTTAATAAAAGCCATTGGCTGCAAGATTTCATAAGAGAGAAGCAGACAGAAAGAACGAGACCCATGCTGTGGAAACGCAGGTGTGATTCATGAATTAACTGGAGTTTGGGACCCTATGGGATATTGATGAAACCAACAGAATTTTCACAGTCATGGATAATTCAAAAACACAAGACACCTTTTCACAGGTAAAAGCAGAAACTTACTGCTTGTGTGGAAGTCTTATTTGTGGGTAGCTAAAGAGCACATCAGAAACTGAAAATGACTTTGTGTTTTATTGGCAGGGAATTTGCAGTAGATTGTTTAATGTAATTGATTATTATGTGATGTGATCTCAGACTGGTTTAATAAATCAGAAAGTGTTTGCAGATGTGTATGAAACAATATTTTTGTGCTTTACTCTTGAGAAAGTTGCAATGTGTGAGGTTTTCCTGATGCAAAAAAAAAAATGGACAAAGGGAGAAAGTCCGTCTTTCTGTTGCTAGAGAGGATTTATTAATACTACATATTATCTGCGCTAAAAATTTCCATAAAGTAATTGGAGGGGAAAAAATGGTTTATATTAAGGCAAATGTAGTCTTTTGATAATCATACTGGAATTTGAAGTGATTGATATGCCAGACATTAATATATGTCAGCTTGTAGCACTACTGAGTTTGCCTGAGAGTGTCTGCCAGATATATAGCTGTTGTAGCATTCTGCTTGTTTCAATACTTGTGTGTTTGGGAGTCTGTTCTCTGGAGAATTAAGCAGTGGAAAACTTGCCTGTAACTAGCAGAGCTGATAGCATGTATTGGCAGAGGTGCCCTGGTGTGTGACCTGGAGTGGAGAGCAATTAGGAGAAAGAATTGTTGTATTATGTGTAAGCTGAGAAAGTTTGATGGAGTGGTCTGAGTGGGTCCTGGGCAGCTACTGAGAGTGGCTTGGCTAGCAAAACATGGGGATAATCCAGCCCTGTTTTCATGATCCCCCTACTTCACCAAGGACAATATGTTCACTGAAAGGATTTGCTAAGCAAGGCTCTAGATGAACCCAGAGCAATTGCATAAACCAGGGTAGAACCTTTTTTATTGCTCTTTGGTTTGTCACAGAGGAAAAAGGGCACAGGGCAAATTGCTGCCTTTGGTTACCTCCTTACAACATCAACCTCCTTGGCCTTTGAAGATTTTTGTGGAGGGCAGCGTAACAGGTGATCAAAGAGTGAGTCATTTAGCTTGGCAGACATTAATTGCTTCACCTAAAGTAATAGAACCTGAAGTGTAATAAAATTGCAGGTCCCATCTGGCACTATTCAGTATAATGGCATGCTGAGGTTCTGGGGTCTATTTGGAGAAGCTGTTGATGACAGTGGTGTTGAAAAGGCACAGATCCAGTCTGGAAGTATTTTTGCCTTCTCTGCTGTCTGCAGCTCATGTGTTTATTGCTTGGCAATGACGCACAGGCCTGCAGCTTATGAATCATTGCTCTTATTTCTTACTTCAGGTACTGCTGAGGTGGTTAGGGCAGCACAGATGTGGAAATAACCAAATGTTTGCTACCAGAAAGGGCTTACATGAGTGAGAATCAGAAAACAGGAAACCAACCAGATGGTGCCACTTTTCCCTTACTTTCACTCCCCCAGGCCTGCAATAAAGCGTATGCACAAAGCTCAGGTTGTATGATCCCCAAAATACTTGCAAAGCTAAAACTGCACCTGAGAAAAATGTGTGTGTTAAACTTCCTGTGAACTCCTTTGGAAACTTGACTCTGTCTTCCTGAGGCTTTAATCTAAGTCTTTTGAGAGCTGATAAAATCACGGTGCAAGGTGGGACGATTGTCAGACCTTTTGCTTTTCCAGCCTGCTTTACTTTAATCAATGACTTTAAAGTACTTTATCCCCATGGCTTACCCCTACAATTTTCACTGGACTTTCTGTTAAAGGACACCTCTCTTAGGTGATTGATTTCCCCCTTTCCCCCCTCCCCCCTTTATTTTTTCCTGGTCTTTCCCAAGGTACCTTTTTTCACTGTGTATTTACCAAGAGATCAATTCCATTTAAATAAGGCCAAACAGTTCCGTATCTTTTGTTATCTATGTTCATGAACATGTGCCCAGCCTCAGAAGCAGCTCTTGTTGTCTCTGGAATGGATTATTGTTGTTAGACTATAAATCAGAAATCTGATGTTCTGCTGCTGTCTCTGGGGCTTCTGATGGCTTGACTTTACGTTTTGGGGGGTCAGTTCAGCACAGATGTGGATTCAGAGCAATCAGCTCCTTACATTTAACATCAAATGTCAAATAGCACAGAGGACTTGACAGTTCAACTTCCTTGGTCCTGCTGGTGTTTGGAACCTGGGTGATTGTGGGCTCTGCAAAACTGCTGGAGGAGATATGCTGTACCACACTTCAGAATCACTTGTAGGCAGACTAAAGCATCGGTATGGACACAGGTCTGTGTGGGAATGAGAGCTCACCTTTCCTTGTTCCATCTAAAAGTGCCTCAAAGCCTGGGAATGTGTTTCATGTATAACACAAGATTGAGAAACCCAAGGAGGTTGCACTGAGTTTTCATGTTTGCTACTTAGCAGGAAACAAAACTTAGCCCGTTAAACAGAAGAAATGCCTGTGGGACAGGGATGATGTGTACTCTGAAGTATGTCTTCCTTACCACCCATAGAAAGGGGAAATCCCTTAGTTAAATTTTCTGCTACTGGGCCATTTGGAGCTCATTCTATCTTCAAATTCCTGAAACTGGGAGCACAATGAATGTTTTTCCAAGCTGCTTTCTGAAGAGAAATTGATTCCTGAGCATAATAAAGGACTTAAAGACCCAGCATAAACAGGTGTCCAACTAACTGGACCTGAGGAATTTAACCTTGTTTGGAAAATGTAGTGTACTTCTGTAGGGAAGTATTAAGAACATAGAAAAAACTTTTATAAAGACAAGGATCATATTCCACTAAATCTGTCAGAGAGTAGGAGGAGAGTGGCAAGGAAAAAAAAGTCCCTTTTTACCTACATGTTTTGCCAGGATGACTTATTAACAAACCAGAATCCTGGGGAAAAGTTAGGTCAGAAACAATACATTAGCAGATGAATGCTTGCTGGGGTTTTTCCTTTTAACTCTCAGACCATTTTGATTAGAAATAATTAAGTATTTGTTCATTAAACATTCCAGCTAAAATATGCAAAATTCGTGGACACCCTGGATTCTCAGATGTGCATGAAATCAGTGTTGTGTTCTCTATATTGTGCTTCATACATATTCCATAACAGGTGTTATCTAATATGATCTCATAAACATCAAGTGTAATGAAACGAATCTTGTTCAGCAGTTAATAATTTTAGCAGCCCAATTCTTGTTTGATCTGTATCTTTCTTTTCTAAGATGTCAGGGTGCAAGATGCGATTGTAAGCCTGTGAACATAAAGATACATGACTTTCTCCGAAATAATTAGATGTCACTGTTAAATAGTCTGGTAATCTTTGTTCCTTTGCAAGATTAATTGGACTATCACATTAACAAGCAAAGACAATAATCCCCAATAGTTCTTATCACTGTGAATTACTTTAATTACTGTAACTAAAGGCATAGAACTCTTAGTTACAAACTGAAATACTTCTATAGGAACCCCTTCTTTATTCTATGTCAGTCCACTTTGTAGTATGGTGTGTAAGTTAAATCGCAGTACACCATGAATTTACTAAGTGAGCTCACACTGAAGTATTTTTCTGAAGTGAAAAATCATGGACACATATGAAATATGTCCATAAATATGAAATGAAAAATTCAGGACACATACTGCATGTTTCTGTGCTGACAAGGCACGGAAATCAATGGGCATTTTACTGTTGTACTGAATGTGCCTGGTGTAAAACTGTCCTTGAATGAAAATCACCCTATAGTAGCTACTTCAAAGGTAAACTGCCTCTATTTAGCAAATCCAGATTGCACTCGCTTAATTGATCTCAAATGGCACCAATGTTCAGCAAGCCAGCCTCTTACCACATAAAATCCTTTTTTTTAATTTTTTACATTTATTTTATTTTAAAGGATTCACTTTATTCACATTTGAAAAATTTAATTTTTTTTTTGTGAAGGCCAAAGTTTAGAGGAAACCAAATTTTTGTGGTGGTGGGGGAGGGTGTAAAATTGATTTACTAATGGCTTAAACATGGCACAGGAAAATTGAACATGTTGGTCACTCATTGCACAAATCATTAGTACAAGCTCGAAGCCAGTTCACACAGGGAACTCCTGCATTTTTATCAAGGTGCCTGCCTCCAGCCTTTGTAATACCAAGTGTAATGTAAAGCTATCTGTAGATGTTTTCCCTGCCATTCACTGTAGCATTCTGATCAGGTGTACTTCTAGCATCAATGGGGCTGTTAACATTTCAATCATTGTAATCTATCGGAGAAATTGAAAGGTTTTACTGCTTGCTGTGTGGTGAGCACACTTAGATCTGCCTCTGCACATGCCTAAGAATTCTACATTCCTAATTTCTGTTTTGAATATTACCTGCAAATATATTTTGGTAGGTATTTGAAGGAAATCACTAGCAGGTATTTTAAATGCCATATTAAGGTTACTTAATTTAATATTGCACCTGCTTAATATGAAGTAAACAAAGCAGTAAAATCACAGAATCCATGAATTTTAGCAACATATCAGGCTTTTAGATAGCCAAAATTCTCACTTGTAAGCAACTGGACTGAGATATGAAGGAAATGTGAGTGGAGAGCTCATAAAAATACTGTTCAGAGACTGCTGTGAATTTTTATTTGAAGGTGTAGAAGTGTACAACTCTGTCTTTATACTCCAAGATTACCCCTTGGAAACAGCTACCTTAGCTTTAGTTGTCAGTACTAATAAACTCAATAGATAATTGACACCAAATGGGTGTGGAGAGGAAATAAGAATGACAATCTGCTGATCATATTTGATCTCTATCAGTACTGAAGAACTGAAGCGCTGTAGGCATGGCTCTGCACAGCCAAGGGCATCTCCTTTACTGTTGTAGGTTGCCCATATCCTTAGTACAAGCCTGGCTGAAACAGGACCTATGATATGAGATAGGATTTGGAAAGCATCATGGTATTTCTTTCTTATGAGGTGAGGCTTGCTGCAGAATGTTTCTCTGTAGGTCTTGCTCTTCAGTACTTCATCGCAACGGTAATGCTGAGGCTGTGTAGTAACCAACCACGCACTGTCAGTTCTGATAAAACAGCACATGATCTCCCAAAAGGAGGGGTTTTCAGGGAGCATCTCCACACTGGAAATAAGCTCTCATAGGCTGAATAAGGTTTGCTAAAATCTTTTAAATTTAAACTTTAAATTCCTTTTCAGAAGGAACTTTAAGAAATGTTTAGGCATTAAGGCTTCTCAGTTTGGGGATGTTCAAAACTGGACTAGTAGGTAGACTAGTTTGCTGTACTATACACATGCCATTAGGTACCAGTTTGTACCTTAGGTTTCTAAATATTTTTGAGACTAGCTCTTTGAGATATTTTTGTTGTTGTATTTAATCATTATAGCCATTTATACCAGTAAAAAATAAACTGCAATAAAATGTCTTTGGGCTCCTCTTGCTGCTATTGAAAGTGGCAGAATTTCCAGTGTTTTCAAGGAAATCAAGCTATCATTTGATGAATATCTTTTTCTTTGAATAAATGTTGACAGATACTATTCAGCCAGATAGAACCCTAAGCAAATAATGCAAAATGTTATTACAGACAGATAATTTATTTGATGATTAGCAGCTTCGTTTGACAAATAGTCAAATTGGCCTATCTCTATGACTGGCTACAAAAGAGGGCATTACCACATAAAAATATTACATCAGTCATCTGTATTGATATTTAATGTAAATTACAAATGAAGGCTTTTCAGCTGCCCCAGTGATAGAAGACAGCTACTCCCCTGTAAATATGAGTGCACTCAGTACACTTTGGGCCAAGTTCAAACCTGGTAAAAGTGACTATATTAGGAGATGAAAGTTGATAACACCAGACTCTAAACTTTACTGCAACCCAGACTATGTCTGCAACCATCCATAGTGAACAAAGCCAGTGGCTTTGACTAAAAGGGAAAGAAAAAAGAGTTTTCTTTAAAAGTGCAGCTTGGAATAGGAAGTTGCTGCTTGAAATTTCATCACAGGTCAATCTGTATTGTATGCTGGCACTTAATTTTAAGCTTCTACACTGTACTTGCTTTGCAGAAAGTGTTACACACTGTAGCTGAAAGGCACTGAGTCAACAGAAAATCCCCAGAAGGCTTTAGCTCAAAGTCACTTTATCTTGCTGCTCTGGGTAGAAAACAAAATCTTCTGTTCTTAAAAGCTGTATTCAAAAAACTGGACTCCAAAATGAATGAAAATATGACCAATGCTGGATAAAAAGTGTCAGCCACATATGTTCAAATAGTGTATTTCTTTTTATGTGGATAACACTAACATTCAGTCAGATTTATGTCCAGAAATCCATGAGATCTCTGTAAAGCAAAATAAAGCCACTACTCGGTTCTCCCCTCCTGAATGAGCCCCTTTGCTGTATTGATCCTAACAGTGCTAAAAGGAAGATGCTATTGTGGAATGCAGAGGATGAGGGAGTGCAGAGGATGAGGAAGAAGCCTTCTTGGCCCACTTTTCCTTTCTGGGTCCTGTGGCAGCCAGGAGCTGGTTTGTCCCTTACTCCTTGCAGCAAGCAGAAGAGAATGTTTAACATGGTTAATGTTTGATAAGGACAAGTGTAAGGAATGCTTAACAGTGAAAAGCTTGACTACGCTTGAATAAAAATTTATCCTCATTTGTACAGGGAGCAGGATTTCTGCATGAATTGGTTTTGTTGTCACAGGAAATGATAGAGCTCGGTTCATATTAGCTATGATCTTCACCCAACTAAACCTGAAATAATGTTTCACTGAATCATGCCAGTATTTGTAATAATTGAGATCATATGCATAGCTGACTGACAGCAGGATTTCTTGCTCTATGTCTCCATGGGTGTACATTCCAGGAGTCTTTTTGCATTTGCTTGCTGTCATGTTATTATGAGTCAGGTAGGATGTTCCAAGGAATAAGAATAAGCTGAGCAAAAGCCGTGTAGCTCAGATTCCTCTGTAGGTAATGGAGAGAAAGAGTTGTCAGACAATGAGACAGGTCTTGCATGCGGTGAATTACCACCTAGAGAAGCCCAGGTGTCTCCACTGACTGCATAGGAGTCAGAGCAATCCTGTGGTCAACTGAGGAAAGTGAACCAGTGTGTGCTAGAGGATGCAAGTCAGAAAGAAAAGACACAGGAAGACATCAGCCAGTCTTATCCTTGACCATTACCCACGTTCTGCATGCCTTCCACTGCTTTGCTCAGTCAGCTGTAAATTACTCATATGATGTGGCTTTAACCCCTCTTCCTTGGCTGATGCTCAGAAGCTCTGGGGATCTTTCTGGAGTTATTACGGTAATATTTCCACAGCATGAAAACTACATGCAAATCCCTCCATACCTCTTAGAGCCTAATGTGAGACTGTGCTGGGTAAACAGAAGCCCTGGAAGGAGTCATGTAAAATACTGTGTTGGCAACTGCCCAAGAATAAGACAGAAATCTCATATCTTGCCACTAAACACATTTTACACATGTCTAGGCCAAAAAGATAAAAGCCTCACCCTTCAGAGTAATGGAGATACAGAGAATGCCTGGAGCCCCACACTCTTCCTTCAATTGTGAGTGTTGATTTTTTTTCCTTCAAATCACTTGTGTGGCTATACCGAATTTTGGATGGGTGATGAAAATTTAACCTGTATTAAACTTCTCTAACCTGGCAGGTAAATGAGTGCATTTTTAATACAATCTCATGTATTTCCTTAATGTGCATGCTTCATAATAGAAGCATTTCATTTTTTCTAAGTTTTGTTATCCAACCTTGTATAAAAACATTCTGTTGTGCTGCACCAGTCACATTTTATCAGGCAATAGAACGTGATCTGACCTAGTGGCATTTCAGTGGATAATATGACAAAAATTGTTTCTTTTTAGGAAAAAGGAAATATAACCAAAACAAACACAAGAATGAGCATTACAGAAATGGTGATGTGCTGAGAAAAAAGCCCCACAGATACGAAGTGCTAAAGGTCAGGAGCTGTTACTCAAGTCTTGTTTGCAAGTAAAAATACCATGCTAACACGTGGCTGTCAGAAACCGAAGCGAGCCAGATAGACTTCTGACAAATAATTTTGACAGTTTTCATAAGCTGAAAAGTGCCTTTCTTTGCCTCTCTTGTTTTTTGAAATGTTTCCTTCCTGCTTACAGGATGTGCAGTGAGAGTTAACAGAGATGTTAAAACAACAGGGTGTTGTTAAAAATAACCTGTACCAGGCGCTGCCTTTTGTGTGCTCTCTGGGGAGTGCATTAACTGTCAGTAACTTGCTAACTAACCTTCCTGAATCTGCAACATGCAGCATGATTTGCTTCTTTCTTGAAAATATTTTTCTTCATCCATTATTAAGCAAATTAAGAAATGTTCGCTGTTCTTTTAATGTCTTGGGCAGAATTTCACTGCAGTTTAAGGAGGCTTTGATGAAGGTAAGCAGAATGAAGAGCCCAAAATGTATTTTTTTTGGTAAAAAGCAAAACCAATCCCAAACCAAATAAAAAAAAACCCTTGTCTTGGTTTTGGCAGAGATGCGGATGCAAAGTTTCTTGGTTCCTTATAGAATATTTGGCCAGAAAGACGGACCTTAAAGTACTCAGTGCTTGGGGCACTGCAAGGCATATGGATCTTGCTTGCACAAGAACAGGGATGGTGACCCTAATTACCTATGTTTTAGAAACCAAAATAAAAAATCAATGCCTCATATTTTTTTTGTGTTGAAAATCTTTTTTTCTTGGCCACTGTAAGGAAGCATCCCTGAAATGTGCACAATATATTGTGCAGCTGGACAACACCGTGAAATTCAAACGAGAACTGAGCTTCTTCATTGAATTGCATGCTGAAGAGAAGGAAATAAATACTTCTCTTAATCAGGCTGTGCCTTTGACATGAGGCTATGTTATCTTTATGTTATCATTGGCAGCCTGCTGCAAATTCTTTGAACCCTTCTCCGTACAAAAGGGTCTAACAGTTGCAAAAATACTATCCAGCTTCCTACCAAGAGTCTTCCTGTCTAAATAGGAACCTGTGCTTTAAAGCTGTAGAGCAAAAGAGCCTTAAGGAAACTCTATTTTTCAATTCAAATTTATCCATATTCTGTTTGCTTACACAGAGCCTGTTCAGTGGGGAATTATCTTGTTAAGATCTGGTCGTATACAGTGTATGTGTGGTGTAAATATATGGCCATTTAAAATTCAAATACAGAATGTGGAGGTCATTGTAGGAACCGTCTGTGCCTCAGCGAGCATGAATGAATTATCAGACTGCTTTCATTCTTTCCTCACTGTTGACATTACTATTTGCAGCTGGGAGCTATGCCATAAGTTACCTTTATATTAGCATTGAAAATTCCGAGGCTTTAAAACCAAAATATTTCTTCTTCTTTTACTCTCAGTTTTATTTGCAGGCAGTAAAACCACACTGTTTCTGTTGATCAGAAACTGGTTGACATGTTGGTAAGTTAAAATGCATTTGGTGTAGTGTGGCTCTGAAAAAAGGAGAACCTGTAGGTTTAGGGTTGCGTGACTTCCGTGCTGTGAGTGGTTATTTTTACATTGCCCATGAGACTTGTTCTGAGTGACTGTGGTGCTTGGCTGGGTGGAGAGGATCTTGTTCTGCTGCAGGGTTGTGCTTCTGGGGTTTTTAGCAGAGATGCTTCTATGTATGTGGAAGGCTGTAGGTATAGGTGAAGCAGGTGGCTGGCAGGACATGAGGGCTGCTGGGGTGGGCAGAGCTGCTGCCTGCTCTGCCTGCCTCAGAGGTCTGGAAGCAGCTTGGTGGCTGTTGATGGAGGTAGCAGTTATATCAAGTGGCACAACTGGCAGCTCTCAGGAGCACTGATTTCTATCCACCTTCCCCTCTCGGGCAGCTGACCTGGCTCTCTAGGGGTACCTGTTTCAGCTCTTCCCCTTGTTTTCACTATGACCGGAACAGTAAAAGCCACTCCGGGCCTTGCTGCATTGTCCTTGGGGTAGCCAAAGTCAGATTTACCTCCAATGCTGAGATGCTTTCAGCTACTTTGCCCTGAACACATCAGTCTCCTGGCAGTCTCAGCAGCAGGGACATAGGGGAACCCCTTCTCTGAGACAACTCTGCTGCCCCTTCCCCTTTCTCCTGGGATAAGCTCTTTACCTGGATGTCCACGTGGAAGAGTTTGAAAAGGATTATTCGAAAGAAAGATTTTTACTTCAGTAACTTATATCCTGGTGGTGAAGTTGCTCTCTGGGGGGTAGGAAGCACTGTATATTGCAGCTAATCGAATGATGGGGGTAGGAAGCACTGTATATTGCAGCTAATCGAATGTTGGGGGTAGGAAGCACTGTATATTGCAGCTAATTGAATGTTGTGGCTAAGCTGCTGGATGAAAAAAATCACAAGTTCCTGAGCTCTGGTGGTAAAACCTACACACTCCTTCCAAATTCCCTATTCTGCTTGAGGATGGATATCACACAAGGAAACTCTTTGGTCTGTCTCAAAGGGAGGTTGTTTGTTCCTTCTACAAAGTCTGTGAAAAAGCTTTACCCACAGTGTAAGCGGCTGGAGTTCTGGGCCCATGGTTACATCATTTGTCTTTTTTCTTTGCTTGATTCCTGTTTGGCATTGAAATCTCCACCGGAGTCACTTCAAAGTGACATACGTTGTGTGTAAGCTTATTGAAAGCAGGTGTGTAGCCTTCTTTTTGGGGGGAAAAAAAAGGGGGGAGTGTAATTCCAGCTTGTTATCATGCTTAGGTAAGTTTACTTGACAGCTTTATCTGCTGATACAAACATCAAGTTCCTTGTCTGCCCCCCACCCTTCACCCTTGCCATTTCTAATGGTCCTGATTTTGCTTTCATGTTGTTTGTGTGCAGTACTTTACGCTAAGGGTAAGACACAGGCAAGCATGCAAAATTGATGGTTTCACCTCTCACTAGATTTTCTAACCAAAAAATATTTCCTCCTATCAGTCCCATTTGCAGATATTTTCACCCCATCTTCTGCAATTGTAAAAGCCCCTGTATATTTGATATGTTGTGAGCTTTCACCAGGTTTCAAAGGGGGATTATATTTGCTGGGCAGGTTGCTGCTAGAACATGAAATATGAATGAAATTGTAATTGTATGGCAGTTAGCACAGCTGTAACTTTCACAGGTACTCTGTGTCCTGAATGGCCACAAAAAAAAAACCAGTCTCTAAAAGCATTTGATTGACTTTTCTCCCCCAGTTAAGCCAAGAAAAAATCCTCAAAATTATGAACATGGTGAAAAATAAAGAAGTGAGCATTGAAGACGCTTTGCATTTGGCACAGAAAGAGGTGTATGCTGAAAAGGTAAGGCCACTCCTTTGATCTATTTTCCAAGACATTCAAATCCATGAGAGTGTTCTGGAAAGCCTGGGTGAGCATTAGGAGCATGTCTGTATTGCTTTCAAAGATGTATTCCCAGCTTGGGAAAACATTTGCTTCCAGTTTATGTTAGAAACTAATGGCTGATGCTACCTGTAACCTAAGTAATGGATATCACATGTAGATGCTGCAGCTACACTGATGTTATTACCTTGATTAAGTAGTTTAAATTTACATCAGATGTGTCCACATGAGTTTATTCCAAGTGTAGCATCAAGTACTTTAACAATAAATACAGGGTGAAATCCTTGGGATGATACCATGAAGAACCACAAGAAAATGATGGATCTAATCTCTGAGGGGTCTTCTAGTGTTGGGCTGTCCCTGGGGCATGACCGGTCACCATAAGAGGTCAGATAACTCAGCATTATGCATGGCCACACAAACAGCAGGCCTTGGCCAGTGTGACTTCAGTTCTAACATAGACTAAGGATGGCTCTGACCTTCCATCAGGCAGAAGTTGGAAAAAGTGTAAATATGGCTTAAAATTGGGTTTGGGTCCTACAACAACATAACTTTGCTGAGCATGGATCGATGGGACTGAGAGTTCTAGTCCAGAGATCAGGATCATATTGAGATAAAGCAATGTTTGTTTTTGTTTTTGGTGGTTTTTTTTTTTTTTTTTACAAAACCTTCATCTCTTCACTGACAATCAGAAAATGACATTTTTCCATTTTATAGAAAGTATGGAAATTCTTTCCTGAGAAAAGTAGAAACTGATACTGGTGAGTGAAAATGTTTTGAGAATGAGGAGTACATTAATTGTGTGTATTAGAACACCAGCCTTGAACTCTCCCTAGTCCCTGTTCAGCCTCTCTCTCATTGCAATCTCTGCCCATCATCACCACACAAGTGCCAGAAGAGAATTCTTTGGAGAAATTCTTACTATCTATTTCCCCTTCTGCTCGGATTTTTGAACCAGCCTCTTCATGCAGCATCTCCAGCAAGCAGTGAAATCTTATCATGTGCTAATGACCAATCTGGGTTGTCTTTTTGCACCGCAGGAGTGAGAGAGATTCTGAGATAAATCTGGTGCTTTTTGGAATTTTTAAAATAACTTTCTGAACTGCTGATTAACTTTTTGGCTGGAAAGAAGTAGAAGCACAAATAAATACTAATAGAAAAGCAGCACAAATTTTGTGGAAGGGCTGCAGTCACAAAAATACAAGCTCAGCAGTGTAAGACTATGTGGAAATGCATTCTTGGTGTAAGAAGAGAAAGGGTTTCTTTGCTCCTTCTGCCATGTTAAGTTTTTGTGATAGCTGATTATTAGAAGTCTCTCTTCTCCTTTCTGTCTTCCTGTTTTCCCTTTCACCTTCCATCCCAATCTGTGATCCCTTCATTAATTCAGTAGGACTTGTGGATACTTTATATTTGTGAAAATCAAGTCAGAAAGATGCTTACATGTATCTCCAATTGGAGTTCCTCTGCAAAGCCTCCAGTGCTGTCTGAATACTGTTCGCAAAGGGAGATTTACGCTGTGAATATGATTGGATTTGAGTGGACAAAAATTAGAGCAGTGTTGGATATATTGCTGATTTCTGTTTTTCAGGATTCAGAGGATTTGCTAACCGGCTCACAATTTAACTTTATCATCTACAAATACAAACACTGTCGGTGGCAGAAACGAATTTTGCAGGTAAAACTTTAAAAATTCTCATTTTTGAAGCAAGATATAAAAGCTAGAGGGTGCTTGGGTTGCTCAGTAAATGTTACAAGATAGCGTAAAAATACCTCGTAGTTCAGCTACCTATTAGAGAGGTGGAAAATACTAAAAAACCTTCGATCTTTTATGCTGAAAGCATTTTGTGTTAGTTCTGAAACTCCCTCTACTGAGCCCCTTGAAAGGCTATAGGATAGACTTGATGAGCTAAGAGATTATTTCACCTCTAAAAACCATGATTGGTCACTGTCCTGGTTTAAGCCCAGCTTGTGACTCAGAACCATGCAGCTGCTCACTCCCTCACCTCCTTCTTCCTCCTGCCTTCCAGGAGGGATGGGGAAGAGAACTGAAAGGATGTAAACCCCACGGGTTGAGATAAGAACACTCCAGTAACTAAGGTATAACACAAAACCCCTACTGCTACCACCAATAGTAATGATGATAAGGGAAATAAGAAGCAGAGAGAAAACAACTGCTCACGACCTGCTGAACAATACCCAGCCCAACCTGAGCAGCGATCTGGGCCTTCCAGGTGACTGCCCCCAGTTTCTATGCTGGGCATGATGTGCTGGGTTATGGAATACCACTTTGCCTAGTTTGGGCCAGGTGTCCTGTCACTGCTTCTTGTGCCCCTCGTCACTGGCAGAGCATGAGCCTGAAAAGTCCTAGATTGGGGTAAACATTGCTTAGCAACAACTGAAAACATTGGTGTTGTCAGCGTTGTTCTTGAGCTAAAGTCAAAACCACAGCACTGCACCAGCTGAAGCCAGGACAGTTACAAAGATGATTGATTATAGTAGATTCTGCCTGGGAGTTGTTCTTGTTCGCTGGCAGCAGTAAATGCACACAAGCAATGTGTGCTGATGATACTTAAGTAGCTGTTCCACCTGACAGGATATCACTTCAACTGTACTCTCTAGAACCTTAGAAAGAAATATTCCTGGGGATACTGCTAACCCCATGAAGTTTAACAATGCCAAGTGCAAGGTCCTACACCTGGGTCGGAGCAATCCCAGACACAGCTACAGGCTGGGCAGGGAAGAGATTCAGAGAAGCCCTGCAGAGAAGGACTTGGGGATGCTGGTCAATGAGAAAATGAACAAGAGCCAGCAGTGTGCGCTTGCAGCCCAGAAAGCCAACTGTACCCTGGGCTGCACCAAAAGGAGCGTGACCAGCAGGTCGAAGAAGGTGATCCTGCCCCTTTATTCTGCTCTCATGAGACCTCACATGGAGTATTGTGTACAGTTCTGGTGTCCTCAACATAAAAAGGACATGGAACTGTTGGAACAAGTCCAGAGGAGGGCCATGAGGATGATCAGGGGACTGGAGCACCCCCCGTATGAAGATCGGCTGAGAAAGTTGGGGCTGTTCAGCCTGGAGAAGAGAAGGCTGCATGGAGACCTCATAGCAGCCTTCCAGTATCTGAAGGGGGCATATAGGGATGCTGGGGAGGGACTCTTCATTAGGGACTGTAGTGACAGGACAAGGGGTAATGGGTTAAAACTTAAACAGGGGAAGTTTAGACTGAATATAAGGAGGAAATTCTTTCCTGTCAGGGTGGTGAGGCACTGGAATAGGTTGCTCAGGGAGGTTGTGAATGCTCCATCCCTGGCAGTGTTCAAGGCCGGGTTGGACGAGGCCTTGGGTGACATGGTTTAGAGCGAGGTGTCCCTGCCCATGGCAGGGGGGTTGGAACTTGATGATCTTAAGGTCCTTTTCAACCCTAACTACTCTATGATTCTACTTAGAAGATTCATTTGGCACTTCATCTCTGGTTACTGTATTTTTTGACACTGTGAATCCCTAAGATTTTACTGACTTGTATGATATTAAAGAGAACTTCTGTTGATAACACCTGATAATGGTTTCCCAGTTCCATGAAGTCAGTGACAAAGGTATCATGTTGTTTCCAGGAAAATGGATTTCACTGACTTTTTCCTGCAGTTTGGACAAAATGTGATAATGAGCAAGTCCAAGTCGTACATGGTAGAGGTTTTTTTTGTTTACTACATCTTAACTGTAGAAAGCATAATCTCTTTATTTCTCTCAATATCCAGTGGCTTTTGGAATGAAAAGATCATTTGTTAAGACATAAAGCTGATGGAAAAATGGAGAAAGCTAAATTTTATATGGAAGCTATCAGTCTAAGAATTTCAAGTAGTTTAATTCCAGTTCTCAAAGTTAGCAGCAGCCATCAAAAGTCAGAGATAATAATGGCAATGGTTTTGCTTTGGAGATTTCCTGCTATAAACAGAATGGAGGGAAAGGCCAAGGTGGTAGCATTTGGTTGGCACAGTCTGCAATACAGGAATGAAAGGTGCCAAGAATTGTTTATGACCAAAGGTAAATATGTAGCCCAGGCAAGATCTAAGACTCTTCTGAGTTTGTCTTCTCTGTTGGCTGTATTCACTGAAGTTGGGCAGTCAGATAATATTCTCATTATATCAACAAAGCTATTTCTGCTCAGCAGGGACTGACACATTGAACTCATACTGGAATCTGACTATATCAGTTTTTAACACAGCCAATATAGATTGTGCAGTGGAAGAATAATAATCTTCTTTTGAAGCAAACAATTTTTAATCGCTGTATTTGTGAGACAGCATATTCACGTGGTGTTCAAGGCCAGGCTGGACAAAGCCTTGGGTGTCATGGTTTAGTCTGAGGTATCCCTGCCCATATCAGCGGTGTTGGAACTGGATGATCTTAAGGTCCTTTCCAACCCTAACTATTCTATGATTATCACTGCTCCTTTCATCTATATGTATACATATATTTTTATATATACATACAGGAAAAAAATCTGTGATAGCTAAGATCTAAACTGAAACACAGTAATATTTAAATCAGAAAGTAATGTCAACAGTATTGTCTTTTCTTGATACAGAAGTGGCTGTTGTAGAAATAGTTACCTCCACTTTGTATTAGTACTGGGGCATAAGCTGAATCTCTGCTGAGATGCTCATGCCATTAATTTGTGCTACCTCTACTGCTGAACGGGAAGTTTTTGCACTGGGTTGTATAAGACAGGGAGAATTTAAAATGGAATAATATTTCAGAGTGATAAATTGATGCATATTCATCAACAGAGATAAGGAAACACACAATGAATATGTTTGTTTTGAAACTAAGTCAAATATTATACAGTATCTTGATGATGTAATGTCATTTTTTTTTTTTTTAAATTCTATTCATGGACAAGATAGATACACATTATAAGCTGGTCCTTTGTCTACATGCCTTTGCATGGGAATATTGGAGATGCTGTCTTTCCTTCCCAGTGAAGAGCAGTGACGGCATCAAGTAATGAAGAACTTTCTGTTCCAGATTGATTTCAACACAAGGACCATTTTTAACATCGAAAAAGGAATTATTAAGAAACAGTTCCCTTTCTCACAAGTCAAAGCCTGTGAAGATACTGAAAGGAGGCGTTTCAGTATTGTGTTTCATGGGCGACAAGATTATGAGCTGGAAGCAGTGTCTCTTGATGATAAAAGGAAAGTAAGTTTTTACAATGTCACAGACAGATTGCTATAAATAACAACATGGTAGTACCCAGCAGGTCCTGATCATAAATGGGAATTGCTATGCTGTGCATTGTGCAAACAAAGAATTAAGTATGTCTTTAGTCCATGTATGTTTCTACATAGAACAAAGAGAATGTGACTTCAGGATAAAGTTTGGCCTTAGTATTTTGCAACAGTTCACTAGGGTTGAAGATGCAAAGCCAGCTCAGGACATGATATGAAAATGGATGCATTTCTTCAACTACACCCCAAGTATAACTGGTCTGAGGTTGTATTAAAACAAGCAAATAGAACTGACAATGTGAACAGTTGAATCTTAAATGAAATTTCGGAGCACTTTTTATTCTATATATAAGATACTTATTAAAATGCATGTTTTTAAGGAGAATGAACTACATATTTAACTAAATTATTCAGTGTTGTAAGATTTTGTATGAGCTATTTCATGTTGGTTTCTGCCCCTTTTGAGTTATAGGTTCAATTAAATATTTCAAGCAGTTATTGTAATTACACTTTACACTGAAACCCAAGAAACTGAAGTCATAACATTAGCACTAGCTCTTCACCTGAATGCAGATATCCTGTGTGTTCAGGGGTGAATGAGTCTTGGAGCTTGTGTTGTCCCATGGCTGAAGTGCTGAAGCCAGCTGCACAATTCATGTTGAGGTACAAACTCTCAAAAAACGTGGAAAAGTTTGCACCCAAACTTCTGCTGTGACCCATTCTTAAGGTGTTTTTTGAGAGAGATCAATTCCTCATGAAACTCAACGCTTCACGTGCAGAAACTCTAATTCCAGATGAACTGTACCTCATGGTTGATTAGCTTAATTTTCGAAGTAGATTACATTTAGCAGAAGAGCTCAAAAAGGAACATGTATTCAGTAGTAAAAGCACTTAAATATGGCCTTGTATAACAAAAAGAATGCTTTAAATTCACACCCACCTTAATCCATGCTATTTTCAACTAGGCAAGCCTTCATTTTCCTGCTGTTTGAGACTTCAAGCTAAGTCAATCAAGTACTATTTGGGCTTGAAGTGAGCTGAACAAAACCTTTGTCCTGGATTGCTTTGTATATGAATTAAAAAATAATAAATTAAAAATGTTTTACAATAACCCCTCCAGAATAAAATTATATTCTCCTTACACTGATAGATTTAGCACTGTGGGCATAAAAGCAAATGGCAGTTAAGTAGTTTATCATCATAGAAAGACCTTATTTATTTTACGCTAATTTATTTTACCCATCTGGCTGCTGTTCATAGTGTTGTCTATCATTTTTATACTTGAAAAATCTACCTATTAATGTCATATTCAAGGGAATTAACATGGAAAATATACTTTTTCTGCTGCCATTTATTATGTAGATAACATACCTTCTGAGCAGAGTCATACAGAGCAATTCATGCAAGAGACCAGCAGAGTCAAGCTTTGGAACACCTGCAGAATGTGATGTGATACATGAAGGACTTCTGGATTTGCAGCAAAACACTTGTACATGCACTGAATGGGTGAAGTATGAACTGCACTTTTATAGACCTTTGGGCTGCCAATTTCATTGCAATTTCTAATAAAGAAGATTTTAATTTGCCAATAGTAAGTTAATTATTTAATGTCTTTTTAAAGTTAAAATGTAGATGCCAAAACTGCACGGGATGAAAACCCTGAAATTAACTCTTAGTGCAATAGTGGTACTGAACAAAATGAAGCTCTGTTGCGTACTAGAGACTGTTATGTGCATAACTAACACAAATAGTGTTCAGAGTGATTTTAGTGTGAGTCTTTATGTTTACCTCTTGAATTTTTACTCCATTTTCAATCATAAGGAAAAGGAGAAAAACAAAGCAAAGCAGAGACATATGAGTCCTGCTGGAGAACACTGACTCACACTGGCCAAAGTGGCTGCCCTAGAATTCATAATTCATTCTCGTAATGTTCTGAACTTCCCTCCTGTGGCAGTGACCAACCATGGTGGCCTAATGGGGTGATGGTTTTAGAGACAGGAATCGTTATTCAGTAGGAAATGGACCATCACTACCATTTTGTTCAGCCCCTAAACATCACAGATAAGCAAGACTTTCACTTCTGCTTATTCTATTACTGAACTAGTGAACCAGACGCAGTGATTTTACATAGTTCACTCCCTATTCCACAGACAACTCACCCTTCCCCTGAGCCAGCTCCTAAAATACCTGGAAATTTTTGTACCATCAGAAAGAGAGAGAGAAAAAAAAGTCTGACTAGAAAAAGCTAATGAAAAAAAAAGTAACACCGTAATCATCTGCACAGAGCAATTATCTCAAAGACTTCAGAGAAAATGATTTTGTTTTTAAAAAGCTACCACTGTAAACCTTGTAAACGCCATCCTCGAGCGTGCCCAAGAGTTGTTACCTTGCAACATTTAACAAGTTTGTTAACAAAAAAAATTGATTTTTATTTATCTGGTGAAGCAAAGCCCTTGCTGCTTGCTGCTTGCTATTAATCCTCTCTTTTTTGGGGGGCAAAGTAAATAATGGTGGCAACATCTGGAGATCTGATTAAACTATAAGTTCCTGCTTTAAAGAAAGGAGAAATCAATATAACTGCCAGCTCCATTAAACAATTCTTATCTCTTGGACTGTTTATGTGGGAATAGCTGCAATTTGTATTTTATGTTTAATTCTTCTGGAGCAGCTAACCTTATTTAAATTCCTCATAGAACACCTTAATCAACTAGCCACACCTTGAAGAAAGAGTGGAAGAAAGGAAAGGTCTGATAGAACTGTCAGGATGATAAAGACATGCAGTAACCCTTAGGAAAAATGAAAATGTAAATGCTTGAATAAGAATAAAAAGTGCATACAGTAAAGCCCTGCTTTTTATAAGCAGCAGAGCAGAGACTGAAGCTGAAGATTGTGCTGTAAATAGAATCTGTGTATGATCAGGCAATTCCTGCAAGGATTAATTTATCATTTAAATAGATAATACCCCAAATTTGGCACAGTCAGTTCTGATGGAGGCCCTTGAGAGCAGACTGCTTTGACCCTTTCCTTCCAGGTGACTCCTGGGAATGAGGGACCAGGATCAGACCTTATGGAGTAAAAGCATACACAGAGGCATTTCTAAGAGAGAGAGTTATTGGACTATAAGATTGGGCTCTAACTTATATCATGGTGACTTGCTTATAGCTTGGTGACAGTGGAACCTACAAGACACAGAAATTCTGAGACCTTGTCATATTGTGCACTGCTCAGCCACACAGAAAGTTCCTTTAAAAATTCACAGTCCAAAAGGCCCACCATCCCAAAAACCTAAAAGGAATACATGGAATGGGATGGACAGAGAGTGGGTAGCAAATTAACAGAACTTGGGCAATTTTTAGTTGATAGTAAGGTCTTAGCTTTAGCTCTCTCATTAGATGTGGCAGGCTTGAAGTTCGTATGTTATATCAGTTTACTTATGAGTCAGATGAGAATAAAAAGCCTTTACTGCGAAGGTTCTATGCTTTGAGAACATTGTGTGTTTTCCATGGAAGATGCTATAAAAATGTGGAGACTTACTGACATTAGAATATGCTTTAACAATGTAGTCAGTGAAGAAAGAGCTGTATCTCCTTTCCTTGTCCTACAGGTACTTGGTACAACTACGTGAAGGAGAATTGGCTTTATGTTGCATAGATCTGGGAAGAAAAAACAACACTGCAGACCCTGTACCAACTACAATTAATTTGACAGGTGGTAATGTGAGTGTCAGCAAGGAAAATGGATGCAGTGCCTTTTCAATTCAGACCAAAGAACACAATTATTTGTAAGTATAGTTGGCAATTAATAATTTGTTAAAGCAAAAGTACTGAAAACATGGTCAAGCAATGGAGAATCCCAATGTCCCAGAACAAAATGCAACAGTGGAGAAACGAGGCCATCAGAATTATATAATTACCCCTCCCATTGTGCTGCAGTGATTTGATGAGTGTTTTAAAGAAGAATTAAAAGTACCACGTTGTGGGATTGAGAAGAGACATTGAAATACTGCCAACAAAAGCTTGTCTAGTTGTCATGTCAGGAGGCAGTGAAGAAATATGTCATTCAGCTTGATAGGCCAGCTGCGTGAACAAGTTCTGACTAGCTTGTGCAACAATCACAGTAAAACAGAGCTCACTGTTCACCTTCTCCCAAGGTGGAGGAGTTATGAGGTAACTGCACCACAAAGTCAATATATGGCAAAACTTCAAGCAATTGACTCTGTCTGAAGAGATCAGAGTCAGCAGCACTAGGCTCTTTTTAACCAGTAAAGGATCTGAACATTATTCTGATTAAATAAGAAATATCTATGGCTGTATTAGTCAGCATGCTATTTACACTGCCTTGTGTTTACATATGCCATTCTTAAATTTCAGGTTTCGTATACCCCTTACTGTCCAAAATAACAGGATGGAGGATGTCAGCAAGCTCCAGAATGAATGGGTCTCTCTCATAGAAGGATACTGTCAGCTATGCAAGGGTGCCTCGCTGCCTCAGGAGGGGTCTCAAGGATGCACCTTCTCTGAAGCCGATTACGAGGATTTCACTAAACCTCTGAATGAACAGAAAGAGGAGATCCTCCACTTAGGTGCGAGTTCTGCAACAGCCAGTCTGAGCAAGTTTTCAAGGCCCCAGACAAAGCCTGAAGAGGGGGAATCAGCCCCAGCATCACCATCTCTTCCACTACCCAGAAGCAAGGCAGAGGTTCCACCAGCCCCACCTGCACTCCTGCAGCCCTGCAGTCTCACTCCATCGACAAAGAGAACCAAAGCCTTTCACTGGGATGTTGTTCCTTATGATAAGGTGAGGATGAAACTGATGGTAGCTGTTACAGAAAAACAACACTGCAGCCCGTATTACAAGTTATCACAGAAGTACAGCTGTGCCACAAAACAACCTGGATGCCCTTTTCTGTGTTTGGATGGAAGCAAAGTGCTTCTGTTCTTTGTCTTTTTGCTTATCCTGTCACTCCTATATTTTTAGATTCAAAAGTCTGTCTGGGGATCGTGTAACCCATGCAAGAAAAAAATAGATGTATCCAGACTCTGTGACCAGTTCCAGATCCAGGAGACCGCATTATTTTTAGCCAATGAACCTTCAGTGAATCAGCACATCATGTTAGATCGAAAAGTTGCGCATAACTTCAGTAAGTGTATTAATAACAACTGTGTACTCCTATCTGGAAGACTGGGGCGAGCACTGCAAGCATTTTCTATTTGTATGTTCTGCCATTCAGTAGGCAATGAGACAAGCTTGTGTTTAATTCATCTTTTAATTCAGTGCCCTTCTACTCATTTCTAAAAATAGGTCTCATGGCTCAGTTGCTCTAAATGTGGTCCTTGATGTAGAGTAGAAGCACCGAGCTTCTCCACTTGCGCAAAACATGTGGATGTGCCACTGAACTGTGATGCTGTTGTCGTAGGGCAGACATGTAAAAATCACATATGACACCTGTGGAATCTCTGACTTCAAAGGCTTTTCAGATTCTGTGGGCTATGCAGGTGAAACAAGTCAACAGAAACTGCTTGGTAGCTAGAACTTTGAGAACTGTGCTCAGTCTCTCTCCTGTATTGAACATTCAAGAACATTTGTATAGCTGTAGATGGCTTGGTGTAAGAAGCCTTTGTGCCAGCTACTAGCCACGTCACAGGAACACTTTTTCTCTGGCTTAGACTGTGAATAGCTGTCTTGAACGATCATGACCAGGATTCTTCCCTCTTACATCCCAAGTGTGATTCTGCTGAAGGCCTGACCTACAGCAGTCTTTCACACCTAATGAAGCAGTTCAACACATAGTTCTAGTCTTACTAATAAAAAGATATAAAGGTTTTTCAGTTACTTTGATGAGGAGTGGTAAATATTAAAGGAGCAAGAGTAATTGTTCTTCAATGACTACTCTGATTTCTATTACAGACATGCCTTTCCAAAAAAGTTCTATAGCCTAGTGATGTTTTAAGAAATGTTACATGTGTAAAGAATTTGGGGCAGTTAATTTTGAAGTTTTAATGATTTCATCTTTATGAATATCGATAAGAGAATATATTTTGGAGATTGTGTAAAGTTTTAATTGGGAACGGTAAATGGAGATAACTTGTTGGAATTATTGCATCCATTGACTAACAATTTGAAGGGTTAAAAGGCAGTGATACGAAAGTGCAGTTGCAGATAAAAAGAGTCCTGTAATAGCACTTTTATCTACTAAATTATTGCAGTTTCTTTGAGGAATTTTCTTTCTTTGGGTTTGCAAATAGAACCGTTCTTCCTTTTGATCCTATTCTTCTTACAATTTTTTTCATTGAGACATTCTACATCTGTTTCTTAATCTTATCCTTGAAGTCCTGTCAGACAGATTTTTGGCATATGCTTATTATAATGGACATTACTTAGATCAAAAGTTAATTTGATCATGAGAATTCTGATTAATCTTCCTGCAAGTGCTGCAAACCACAGTTCTTAAATTAACGAATAAAAAGATGACGCTCCCAAATGCCAGTAGGTTAAAATTTCTCTAAAATCTGAGTGGCTTTCTGAACACCAGAGGAAAATGAGAATTCTGAGAGAAGACCTACACACTGGATTCAAGCCCAGTGTATGAGAAAATATGAATAAAAGTTAAGTCATCTAGTGGGTTCTTCTAGACAAAATAAATTCTGCCATACAGAGAACAGGTACCAGAAAGAGAGAGATACAAGAAAAACATCCTTAGACTTGCAATGAAAAAGTTTGGGGAGACACTTCAATGTACATCTAAATCCAAGAACATGGGATCCAGTGGGTCAAAATCTGATTTATGAGTCAAAATACCAGCTTCTGTGCCTTGATTTGTGTCCATTTCTCTGTATGAGACCCCGTTTCCCTCATATATAACCCTTATTTTGCTTAGAAAAATACTTGGCGAAGTCTGGTGACTAGAATTTACACCGCAGCTGCTTTCAGCCACTGAAAACATTCAAGAAATTATTAAATGCTTTATAGACAGGTTGTGAACATTTCAAAATCAACGTTTTACTATGAGTTATTCATTCTGTTATGGTCTGTAGACATTACTACTCCTGAAGAGATACATGGTTAAAAGGCATAGGGAAGCAAAAGCTACAAGGCATAAAAGGCATAAGATGGAAAAAGGGAAGATTTTGCCAAGCTTAGCACTAGCTTTAGACCTTATAATAAAAAGAGTGGAAAGTGTGTCAGAGGAAGAATAAATGGTATATACTTCATTGGTCAACAGTCTTCTGAGAACCATTAATAGCTGAATTGAGCCACATAACCTGAAAAACTATTGCTTTTTAGAATTAGAGAAAGAAAACCTGAAAAAAAAGTGCATCATACACATCCTTTCTGAATTCTCTTTCCCAATCCCCTTTTGCTGCTCAAGGAGTTCTGTCATAACAAAGACTATGCCAACACTGAGAAGCATTTGAATCTTTTTAGATTCTCTACTATTGCCTTTTGTTCACTTCCTGTCTTACCTTTATCCTTTGGTGATGATGGTGAAGACAGACAGCAACTAAAGAATAACCAGCATGACAAAGTGGTCTTTTGGGGAGCAACAGCCTTACAAATGGTTCCTCACCTGTTTGAGGAACAATCTTATTTCCGTTTTCCTACCATAATATGTATTATGAGCCAGCCCCATGTCATCATAGGAGTCTTAAATATTACAACAACACTTAATAGAGTTTTAGAATATTAGGCAGTGCGGAATAAGTGAGCACTTCTGTATCCCAGGCAGCCTTACTCATTCTGGAGTAATTTTTCTTGCATAGACTCTGCCTACCTTCTTTTGAATCCTAGAAATTAAACAAACTAAGCAAAGAAAATGAAAATAATTTGAAAAATTCATTTATTTAACCTTCAAAATAATATAATGTGCCAATACATTGTGTTATTTGGAAAAGAAATATTTTGTCTGTTGAGCTGAGTACAAGAGAAATATATAGGAGTAAGTACTTGAGTAGCTTCTGATAACAGTATCTCAATAGTTCTGACTTAAGCACTGATTGACACAAATATATGATTGCTTGACTACTACTATGTATATTTAAAGAAAATGCAAAGACTGAGTTCTTGCCTTAGTTTTTGGTGTTTTGTTTTGGTTGGTTTTTTTTTTTTCTTAAATCTGGAAAGTAAATAAAAATACAAAGAAACGTCTGGGTGATTTTTCCTTTCCTTGAGCATTTTCTTGCAAGTAATCTAAGAATCTTTTTCCTCTAGACATTTTTCTTAAAAGTTTCCATATAAGACCAAGCGAGCTGAAAGAAAAACTATACATTATACATGAAGAGAATGGTGGACTTACAGATGAGCAGATTACAGCACTAAGAAGGTAATCTTTGGGGTTCAATTGCTTGTTTATAATACAGACTACCTTTTGGAGAAGACATAATCTTCTGAAAATAATGTGAAGTTTGGGAAAGATGCTATGAGATATTGGATCTGTCCTCACTGTGAATACAGTATTAGGGTTGCACACAGAAATCTCAGTCTTTGTAACTGAGATTTTAGTGTATGCCTACAAAAGATCACTTTTCCCCATGTTGTGTAGGAAAGAAGATTGCAAGAAATGACAACAAATATGACATGATTCTGTGAACTACTTATAAGGAGCAGAGTTAGTAAAATAAGTTGAGGCAGTGAACAGGTGTAACTTGATGAGGGAACTACAATGTCTCTTACTACAGTCTTACCATCTATTATGGGATCAGAAATGCAAGATTTAAAATTGGTATGGAGAGGAGGAAGGCAGAGAAGTGTTAAAGGAGCTTCATGGGTTGATGGGATAGTAAGAATATCAGTATTTCTGAGTTGCAGAAATTTGTGGGTTTAAAGCAGCATGCAAATTTCTGTATCATTAAAAAACTGAATGATTACATTGAGACAAATAGATTTCAGGAGTGTAAGCAAACTACTGGTATGTGAAATTTACAGGAAGTGGATTGTACCTGTTTTACTAGTTTAAGATGTGGAAAGAAAGGAAAGAAGCAGTATCCTAGAGTAGCATCTGTAATACATCCTAGTCCCCATGTAGTACTTGGGCCATTCATTAAATGCATTCATATGAAATTTTGATGTGAAGCTGTTTCTTGCTTCAAAATGGGGAAAAGAAAAAGTGTTACTAAAGTAAGCTTGGAAAAAGATGACACTGGCAAAGAAAGCAAGGGAGTAAATAACTGACATTTCCACTGATTGTGGAATGAGTTTAATTTTGGCCTTAAAATCTTTATCTTAATCAATGTATCAACAGTAATTTTAAAGTCTGCAGAATCATGTCTGTACTTAAAAAGTAATCTGAATGGGAGCAACAGACATGTAGTATGGAATCAATGTTCTGTGAGATGGTTTGTACACATCTTGCCTGAAGTACAAAGGGATGTAACAAGACACTGAATTATGTCAACGTATATGGGGTTTGAAGGAAAACATTGACCACACTCTTCTGTTCAAGCCCTAATACAGCACTGCATATTCAGTCCAGGACCAACATGATGCTGAAATTGGTAACACCACTGAGATCACTAATTTACAGCATCTGTGGTCTTTGCCATCATCCAATTGTAATAATTATAATGGCAATGAAACTTGAAAGATTATTTTTTTTCTTTGAAGATTTCAGTCTTCTTTTGATGGCAGTTATGCTGCAGAAATGTTTCTAGGAAATGGAATGTGTAAGAGATATTGGATGCTATATTACTCTATGCTATATATGATCACGGATTCTTATTTATTGCCAAAATCTAGGAATGTATGTACAAATCTTGCAGTGAAAGACAGCTAATTTTTCCACCCAATAGTTTTAGAAGCATTACTGAAATAGATGAGGTGCATTTCAGAGTTAAGGGTTGGATTTCCAAGGCAGTTCAGTGTCTTTTGTCTCCCATTCAGACATCTCATCGAAGGAGCAGATTCTTATCATGAAACATAAGCACTTATGAGTTTCTCTCTTACAATTCACTGTAGTGGATGTGGCACAACACAAGTAGCTGAACACTTCATGTTTTTGAAGATATTTCCACTTGATTTAGGTGCCATGGGGGAAAATTTTACCATTAAAATGTGTCCTCCAGCTAATTGAGAACCTGTGATTATGACAGGAGTTTAAGCAGGGTAGTCACTGGCCATGCAAATTATACCTGTCACACTGTCAAAGCCTGAGCAGGAAGTCTAAATTCTACTATTCCTGAATGAAAAATAATTAAAGCCAAACCCAAGATTACATTTTAAAGCCTGTGACCAATGAGCAAAATGTCCTGCTCATGTATCCAGTGAACGTGAATGGAGATGGTGGTAAATCAGTAGAAGCTTCAGGACTTATCTTGATACAGAAACAATTCCATAGTTCTCTGAATAATTCTTTATCCTGATGTCTTTAAATCAATACCAAAGGACTCTTTTTCCCTATAAACTTAATTTTTCAGAACAGTGGGAGATATTTTCATTGCACAAATTCCGAGTTGCATTCATGTAAAGATATATTTATGGAATGCATTCACATATTCCTGTGCTTCCTTTTCCATGGTTTCCATTGTTTAATGCTTTAAGCTTTAAGGCTAGGTAATCTACTAGTTTCGTTTTCTGTGCACAATACATCAAAAGAAGTTTATGTAATATCAGGCTTCTGATTAAATGAAGATGTTTGCTGTCAGCTTTAAATAAAATTGTTCTCTGAATTTGCTTTAAAAGTCAAACTATTTTTAATGATAAGTAAAAACCCTTTCATTTGCCAACAGTTAACTGTTATTTTTAAATGAGAATTCCCATTTGTTTCCTGATGTTGAAGGCTGATGAATGGAATATATTATAATCTGCTTTAATATAACAGCTCAAAACCCAGCAATAATTCAATGGAAATGTCATATTAAATTATTGACAATAGCAAAAAAGGCACCTTTATTGTTTGTCTTGTATTTAACATGCTAAAATATTTGGATTATTTTTTCCATATTTGAATAAATTTCTTAACTGTTAATGGAAATGCAAATAAATCCCCATGAATGTTTAATCACAGTTGCTACAAATTCAATAGGTTGTTTGCAGAAAAAGAAGATAGTAGACCTGAATACTTACTTAAGATTCTTAACATTCCTCATATGTTAGCTATTACATTGATTTCATTTTTCTTAAGCTATGCTATGAATTCCCATAGTGTATCAGGCAGGCAGGAAGATCTTCAAACAAGGAGAACTGTGATGGCGTGTTTAATTTTCCAAGCGGAGGCATGTTTAAAGATGCCAGTTTTTAAGAATCTGCTGCTCTGGAGTACTGTGGAAAAATATTCTGTTACCTTACGCAGAAAGAAGAAAGTTGTGTTACATGCTATTGTAACAAAAACAAGAAACGGATCTTGGATATGATACAGCACTTAGAGAGACAGAAATGCCATTGCCCACTCTTGTTTCATGGGTAATTAAAACTGTTTTAGAGGTAGGAGTCAGTCAGACAGTGGGGCTCATTAGTTAATCACACCACAGCATGAGTTTGCTCTGCTTTTCTGCTAATTTTTCAGAGAAGTTATTGCTGGAGTCAAGCTGATCCAGCATGGCCACAACCACTCAGAAAGTGTATGTTGTTCCTAGGTGCTTTGGAAATGTTGTCAGATATGTTTCTCAGATCAGTGAAAACAAGGCATGTATATATCAAGATCAGAGTCGATGAACCTCTCTGGAAATTACGTCCTTAACTTCTTTGTTGCATGATTTTACATTTTCCAAGCCCATGCCATTGTAAATTGACTGTAGATCAGCTGTTGAAGGTACTGACTGTTACTTTCAGCCTTATATACACATTTAGGCATTTCCAGATATGCAGATGTATCTGGAGATCATTTTTGCTTTACATCACATAGCTGGCTCAAATGTCTATGAAGTTCCAACAGTTAAAGAATAAACATGCAATACGTAACCCACATGAAATAGTAGGGAATTCTGATTGAATGGAATGGTAGTTTTATGTTACCGTAATATAGAATTAAGAGGAAGTGGACATCTGATTTTCATTTGCTGCGTTACAGATACATGCCAACACCAAAAGATGCAGAAAGGTACCAGTCATTCAAGGGGTCTTCTTCAGAGCTGCACGTGGTGGATCAGTTTATGTTAGAGGTAAGAAGGTGTGCCATTTCTAGGACACTCTCCTAGATAAAACCACTACAAGAAGCTGCTGTTTGTAACTTAAATTTACAATCTCAGCTAGAATCAGTAGAAGAGGGTTTATCTGATAAAGAGTTGGGACTCGTAGATGAAGAGAACTGTATGGATGCCTTTGTGTCTTCAAGTCACATGCCTTCCCTGTCCTCCAAAGTAGGAGCTGATTTATTCTGAGCTAGATTTCTAAAACCTGTAAGCATAAAACTGTATGCATTTAACCATTCTTACAAGACATGAGTGTCACTGATTTTAATAATGTCTGGCCTTAGGAGTGTACAGTGCCTTCTTAAATTTGCTTTTGCAAAATGCATATTCAGGTATGTGCCATAGTACATCTACAGACTTAAGGCCTAGAATAAAATGAATAAATGAGCACAGAAATTAGGAAAACTATGGTGCAGCAAATTACTCAAATTATGAAAGATATGTGCTTGTTTTGGTATAAACACAGGCTTTGATTCCTTTTCTGTTCAACTCCATGCAGATGTGTAAAATCCCCCGCTTAGGCCAGAGGCTGGATCTTCTGCTTAGCATACGTGAGCTCCCTGTAAGCATGAGAGATTTGGAGCCTGTAAGTAGCATGGTTAATCGTGTGTTCATAGTGTGTTTGTAACCAGAATCTACCGGTTAGATGGTAGAGAGCCGAGTGGCCTCAATGCAGATTTCAAGCTTGTGTAGTTGGCGAAGTTGTGGGGTTTCCCCACACCTCATTTTTTTACCTGTAGCAAAATACCTCACGGTCCATAATGCAAGTAATTCACAGTGTAATAATCCAGGCAGCCTAGTGTATAAAAAAAAACAACATTTCTTGGCTCTGTTCAAAATTAACAAGCAAAAAGGTTAAAAAACTTTGTAAAATCTTTATAGTTCATGGCTTTTATAGCCAAGGAATTGTAAATGGCATGAACTGGTAGAGACAGTCTACATTTGAAATGCAGTGGCACTATCAGCCAGTGCAGTTGGAATGCTTTTGGGAATCCAATTAGTTTAACTGTATTTTGGTAATGATGGTATTCCAAAGTACTGGTTCAAAACAAAACAGTATATACATGTATGTGAATATAATATCATCCTTATTCCACGAAGGTTCAAGAAGCAGCTGCTAACGGATCTGGCAGAGGAATAGACTTTCACAAGGGAGAGAGAAAAGAACAGGAAAGGATTTTTAAATTTTAATTCATGCTGTTGAATTTTCCTCTTTCTTTGGGCAGTGATAAGACAGAAGAGAATTTCACCATTAAAATTCAATTCCTTTTGTGTGGAGGCTCTTGCCCCACAAGCTGAAGGAGTCAATCTAAAACCATAGAAAGCTAGAGCAATTTTTGAGTGATTTGACCAGCATCTCATAGACATTTATGATGTTCAGAAGACTGCAGGAGGATTATAGCCCTGAACTGAAGTGTTGCAAACCACAGTTCAAGTCTCTTGCCTCTTTTAAGGTTGATTTAGGAGTAGGGGCATGCAAATAAACAGTGCTCCAGTCTCATGGACTGGATATTTTTGTTCCAAACTGCTGCCTTACCTGCCACGGTTTGCGCAGGCTTTGGTTCCAAACAAAGTGTTTCAGCACGATTCTGTTTCTATGAAAATGTTGCAAAGGTTTTGCTCTTATTCTGCATGAGGGGGAAAAGAAAACTTGGAAGTTCTGCAAGTGTGTTATCCTTTGTCTGGCTCAATTAAAACCATAGTAACAGTGAACAAAGCTCAGAAGGGGAACAGATGGAAAACACTGAGGAGATGCATAGATCTCTGACCCTGCCTGATACAGTGCTACACCTTTGCTGTCCTCCACTGAAACCAAATATTTGAATATTTGGAATCTATTACATATACTGTTTGCTTTGACGGATATTTAATGTTCACTGAAGAGCTGATTAGTTATCTATGTATTTTCTCACTTGTGCATGCTAACACATGTTGTTAAGCCATAGATTATACCCCAGAAAATCTATGAGACAAGATGGATACTGACTTCCAACATCTCTGGCCTTGTGATGTGTCAGAATTGTTTTGCACATGGCTTTCAGTTCTCCTGTGCACTTCATCCTTTCCCTGTTTTCACATTTGTGTGTTGCTGACTGATGAAGAGGTGTGGTGCTAAAAAGACATGCATTTCCTAATTTAAAACAAAGCCTCCTCTTGTGTCTAGCTCTAGAAGGGAGGGCAACAGAAATTGATACTGAGTTTGATAACAGGAAATGATGACTCTTCTTTGTGGGGAAACTGCTAAGAATTCTGATAAGAACAGTCTTCAGCTGGTATAAACAGGAGGGAGGGAGGTGAAGAATGGAGAACTTTGTACTGTGCTTGAGGCTATCTGCTTCCCCTGATACATGACATTTGATGCAATCTGGTGCATTCAAACAACAAAATACCTTTTTTTTGATTCGCAACAAGCAGTTTTAAGAGATGAGGTTGAAGTCATTTTGGCAGGGCTGGTTTGGCAGCCAGAAAGGATGTGACCTCCTTCAGGGACAGGCAACTGTGCCAACACCAGCTTTGTCTTGGTGGGAGTCTTTCAAAAGGTCCTTCCTGAAAACCCCTGGCCTATTCCCCCACCGAAGTTGAATAGGAAATTATCCATCAGCTAAAGTGTGACTTCCTTCAGGCGAGTACAATGAGGCTTTTGGCAAAGAGAAGGTATAGACACCTGTGATTTGCTCACATCTTCAATCTGAACTGGAGGAAGATTTGTGTATTTCAGCTAATAACCCAGAAAATCCAAGCAAGTAAGCAGCTGCTATCCAGCCAAAAATTCGTTGCTGTCTTGGAATACATTTTAGCCATTGGGAACCATTTAAATGAAAAGGCTGGAAAAGAGAAGACAAAAGGATTTCGATTGTCATCTTTGACCAAAGTGAGTAAATATTTTTCTTGTGATTAAAAGCTTCACATTCTATGGTATGTTAGCCATTAATTCAGTTTTCCCCTGAATATGGAGAAAGGCTATAATTTTTAATGAGTAGCTAATATTTTAACATCTCCTTTTGGTTGCACTAGAAAGAAAATCCTGCATAACAACATATTATTTAATGTCTATTAAAATAAGATGCATTTCTCCATTTTAGGCAGCAGCACTGGTTAGATGAGGGCACCGAGGTGCTGAGTACACTCTGTTTCTAATGAGGTAGAACATCAAAATGCTGACAGTCCTGATATTAAGATCCCCTGGCTAGAACAGGCATCTGAGCTGCAGGCCCCTGGTTCGAAACAAGTTTAGATAAAGCATAATTTGCAGTTTTTGTGCAGAGCACTGTTATATGGACCCTTTTCATTTCACTGTAGTCAGAGGTTGTAACTACAGAATTTCTTCTGTGGTGGTTGCATTTTTATGGCACTGGAGTATTTTCTTAGTGCTTCATTTTACACCAGTGCAAGACCTTTTGCCACCAGAAATTTGAAGGATTTGCCATTTGAAGGTAAAGTTTCAAAAGTAGAATGTAAATAAATAAATAAATTGATATGGAGTGAAATTTGCCTGCAACAGTTTTAACCCTCTGTCACTGCTCTGCTGGATGATTGAACAGGGAACAAAGGTGGCAGTTGTGATCTTTATCCTGCCAGACATCTGCAGCGCAATAAACATCATTTGGCTCTTAGCTAATTGTCTCTTCACTGACCTACCAATTTAGGCTGAGTTTTCCATTGGTTTTAAGAAAACTGCTTTCTCCTCTTCATCAGAATTTGCCATCAGAAAATGCTGCTGCTGAGCACTGGGGTTTTTCCCCTCCTCCACCCAACAGCAACAAAGCATTATATTCTTATCCTAAAAAGTAAGAAATAGATACAAATTCATGAAGCTGCCTTGTACCTTTAATGCTGTTGCAAGATTATGCCTGATCTGTATAGGAGAGAGAAGGATTTTCGTTTTGTTTCTGTAAGGTATCTCTCCCATCTGGAGACTTTAATATATGAGTGATTTATAACTCTAGTGACAATTCTGAGACAAAACTTGCATTCATTTTTTCTTTATATATATATATAATGGCTATAATACCACATCTATCATAATGAAAAATGCCAACGAAATAATTTTCTACCACAAAGCATCTTCCCAGATTCAATTAAGAAACTTTGCTATCTTTGTGAGCACAGCACACTGCTTTTAACTGGAAAGGAGTAATGGCTGTGTTTGGAGGTTCAAAATCAGTTGTAATCAGTTAGGATACCTCAAGTTAAAAAAGACTCATGTGAATAAGAATACACAAAAGAACAAAGAAGGTCAAGGGATATAAGAGTGTAAAGCTGATCTTACTCAAGAACGTGTGAAATGGCAGATTGAAAAGAGGTTTAATTTCATTGTTTTCTATTCTTGTCAGTTTTACCTGGGAGCTATCAACATCCTGCTGTTCCTTTTTTTTGTTTGTTTTCTTTCTTTCTTTTTAATTTTTTAAGTGTAACAGCTCAGTCTGTCAATTATTGCTCTGTTCTCTTTGCAGTTACCTCTGTTGCGGGGTAAAGAGAAGACATTCACCTTGCTTCATGCCCTTGTGGAACAGATCTTCTTACATGAGCCTGATCTTGCCAAATTTTCTGAGGAGTTGACAGAATTTGAAGCTGTTCCCAATGGTAAGAGGAGGGAGGGGGGAAAAATAATCAACAAATGAAAAATGAAGTCCTTCAACTTCTGTGGAAACTTCCACCCTCACTATATGAATGGCGCTTATTAGCATGTTTTTCCCCTCTCTCTTCCTTTCCAGCTTCCATGAAGGGCCTCAGCGCTGAAGTTGATGGTATGTAAATGTAGTTTCTAAATTCAGAGAAAGATTTTCATATGGTGTGCAGTCATTTGGAACAGGTTTTCATTGCACTTCTGCAGTTTATAAAGAGAGGTAAAGGTTCAAAACGTTGAGGTAAACTGTTGCTATGGTGATACTGAACCTGCCATGTTACCATGAAGAATTTAGAAAAATAAAAAAGAAATATTAAAGTGTGTCCAGGTGGTTTAGAAATATAAAAAAAAGAGACTGCCCATGGTAAATAGAGTTTGTCATAAACTGCATATGTTAAGTGATACAAGTGCTCCATCAAATTTATGGCTGTAGCAGAGTCTCTGGGAGGAGGTGATGCAGCAGGAGAAACTTTCCCACAGTTCAGTCCTGAAGTTCAAGAGCTTCTTTGAACAAAACTGGTTATCTTCTCTAGAAAGGAGTCCAACAGCCATCAACAGGAGGGAATAGAATAAGGTTATTCAAATATAAGACAGATTTTGGAAGACATTTACAAGTTATCATTGAACAGTGTCATAATGTGGCCAGTGAATCCAATGGATTTTAGAGTGAAGCTTTTGATAGAGGAGGTGGATGAGTGGATGAAAGTGACTTGTATTATGTTGAAAGTTTGTAAAAATCTATCTTCTGAAAATGTGATGTGGGTGTTGACTCTAACTACACACCAATAAATACTATTTTAGCTGTTGATAACACATCTGAATGATAGTCACTCTCAGCTTTTGGCTTGAAAAACTTTCATACTTGTTCTGCTGGGCTCCTGGAGTCAGCGAGGCATGTAGCCTGGTTATTTATATTCTGTTCCATGAAATTCCAACCAACTTTTTAGGAGGTATAATGAAGTAAAAATGACACTGTTTACCTTTGGTAACTTGTGTTCTTTGGGCACAATGTTGACAGCAATTCAAAATTATTTACTATTTTAAAGGCAGTTTTGGAAAGTCATAGGTAAACAGTGCAATGGACATTATACCAGGAACTGTTGGGTGCTATCAGAGGAGGTAAATATTGGGTACTGGATGAGGTTGATTGGCTTCTTCCTTCCATGGGTTCCTGATGGGTCCAGCATAGTCACTTGTATCTTCTGAGACCCATTCACCAGGGCAGAGAAGGAAAGAGATGGACCAAATGCCAGTGAATCAGCCTTTCTTACCATGTAGTTCAAGGCACATCCTAGAGCTCATCTCCTGCAAATATTGCACAAGCGAAGGAAGATGCTATGCAACCTGAGTTAGCTCAGGACCAAGTCCCTGGAGCCAACGCTGTATCCTCTTCTCCCCCCATTTCACACAGTAGGAAGTCTCACGGTAGCAAACAGGATTTCTTACTGTTACACACAGTAGAATTTTTGTTCTTTTATCTTTAAAAGAACCCTGAACTTTTTACCCAAAACGTAGGTTTGAAGAATGTTTTTTACATTACTAAGCCCAATGGTTAAAGCTAGGAAAGGTCAGATTTATGGCTGCTGCATAACCATATTATCAGCCTCTTCATTATTTGGCAGTTGCTGTGATGTGGTAACATACTGTATTTTTTCCATAAGACCCATGCCTTTTTCAGGATTTCTATATCCACACAAAAAGTTATATTCCTAGATGAATATATTGTAGACCCATAATTTCCTAAATTTTCCATGTGTCCTAAATTAGACATTTGCAACCATTTGGACACAACTTCATGCTAGTGACATTTCTCATTTTCTTTCTCTTTTGTTAGTTTTAAAGAAAGAATTGGAAGACGTTATTCAATGCAGGCGGCTTATTAAACCCAAGACAATCAAGGTGACATCCCAGGAGTCACAGTTCTGCAAGGATCTAAAGGTAACATTATCACAGCCTTATTGTGGGCTGGAGGGAAAGGATGAGTAATCTGCTTAGTTTGTGCTGAGATCTGCCCTGACAAGGGAGTCAAGCATTTGAGGGAAAGTGGCCTTTTATTCCCTTCTGATAGTGTGTCATACTGCAGTGTGAGAAGGGCTTTTCAGAGTTTCTGCATCTCCTGCTTTTGCTTCACAGTCAAATGGGCTGGAGTGGATGAGGAATGGGTAGCCTAAGGTTACTCATGATACTCACTTTGCAATAGTAGTAATTTTAGAGCATATATGAATTTTTAATAATTTTGTCTGCTCTCAGAAAGGAAAATAGCACAGTCATATTTATTCTGTTTATACATATATATATGTTTGTATGTTTATTCTGTTTATATGTTTCCAACCATTTAGGTTGGAAAAGACCTTTAAGGTCATTGAATTCAACCATTAACCCAGCACTGCCAAGGCCATCACTAAACCATGTCCCCAGGTGGCACATATACACATATTTTCAGTCTCTGGGGGTGGGTACTCCACCACTTCCCTAAGCAGGCTGATTCAGTGTTTGATAACCCTTTTAAGTGAGGAAATATTCCCTAATATCCAGTCTAAACTTTCCCTCATGCAACTTGAGGCCATTTTCTCTCAACCTTACTTGGAAAAAGAGACCATCCAAGAAACATCATGCTAAGGCATGCCTAAATTATGAATGCAGGTTGATCTAACATGATTCTACCCATGCTAGTGGCAAAAAAAGATGGGGTGGGAACATAAGGGAGAGTTCACTGAGCAAGATGTAGGGAGCCCAGTTCTGGCCACAGTCAGCAGAACCAAACACAGAGTTTATTAGCCCGGGTACAGAGAAGTTAATTAACTCTCAAAAGCACTGTTGCCCTACTTGTGAACAAGCCTACTTCCAGTGAAAGCATTCCCGTCACAACAAAAGAATCTTTATTTCAAAAGTGAAGTTTCTAAGTTTCTGTCTCCTTAAGAACTAGAAACCGGGAGTGTTTTCTTCACTTATGCAAAAAGGCTAGTCTATGCCAAATGTGGGTGGAAATTAGGACCTTATGATGCTTATCTAGTTCTGCCAGTTTTAATAGATTTGTCATGGGATGATACAGTAAAAACTTCTCCAACATTGATGTTTCTTTTTTTTTGTCTTTGATGTCTCAGTACTTGCAAGGAAATGTGTGCGCTTGATGTATGCTTATCTTTTGTGAAATGTGAAATTTTTGTGACATGAAAATTTTGACATGAATTATCTTGTTTTCACTGCTATTTAATTCCTGCTTCAATATTATGATCCTATATGAAATTAAGAAGTTTTATTTTATTACAGGATTTAATTCAGAAATATGAAGGGGATCTATCCCAACTGTCAAAGAGATGTGATGAAATGAAGAAGCTTTACAGCAACGTACTGGTACATCTCATATTAAAATACAATGAAAATAAATCTACATTTCTTTATTTATAAAGGAAAAGAAAGGCAAGAAGAAAGAAGTGCCAGAAGTTTCCATACTTCCACATACTTTGTAGTTACAGTGTCCACAGAAATGGAAAAATAACTAATCACATCTAACAGTGTTGGCATGTTCTGAGTGAAAACCTGGCTTTTTATTTTCTGGAGGTCTTAACAGCCCATTTTTTTGGAGGATCTGTGGACCAAGTATCAAAAAGAAAAGTAGATGTTCAGCAACTTTATAAATTCAATGAATTTACCTGTTGAATGCTTTCAGCATGTTACAGAAAATGTGTTATGGAAAGCGATGTGTTCTGGTTCCTCCCAGCAATCAAAGGCCTGGCTAGATAGAGCCTTAGGCAACATGGTCTAGTGTGAGGCATCCCTGCCTATGGCAGGAGGTTGGAGCTAGGCGATGTTAAGGTCCTTTCCAACCCAAACCATTCTGTGATTCTATGTCTCTGGCTGGTAGACAGCTGCAAATCTATTACCTTGGATGAGAGTTTTTTTCTAGCAACAAGTTTACAAGTCCAGGACATTGATTTAGCTACTGTTATTTGAGTGAAAGGGAGACTGAGATAGAGATGTTAGTAGTAGCACAGATCTAAAAATGAGCAGAGCAGAAAGGAAGCTCCACAGGCAGAAGAATTCTGATAAAGAAACTTTGTGTTCTTGTTTGTTCCTGTTATATTCACCCACACTTGTACCGGAAAAGCACCTAATTTTCTCAATCACTTTTTCCTCTGAACAGAAGCAACCCATCTAGGTCCACTACACTGTAAAATATTTTTTTGGGGTGAGAGGGTTACACTAGAAGGAATGATAAAAGGTCCATGCTGCATTTTTTAACAACATAGCACATAGATTCCTTGTTTAGTACAATGTTCTTGGAGTGTGATTGAAATTCAGGAAGTCTCTGCTATGGTAACAGTATTCTCCTGCAGAATAGTCACACCAGGAGGCTTTAAGGAAAAGGGACAGGTTTGCTGAAATGCAGAAATAATTTCCTGGTAGTGGGATTTGGACCCTTTTTATAAGTGGGAGGGATTAGAAGATGAGAAGTTTTATGGTAGGCAAATGTTACACAGAAGATGCAGCCAGGAAAATCTTTGGGGACTTATCTGAATAGACATTGAAGATGAGCGAGATGTTTGACCAAGGAAATTTAATTAGTAATATGTTTTACTAAAAATAATGGTGTAAATATGTGCAAGGGTTTCTTTGTGTCTTTTGCAGCCTTTCAGAAATGGGAAAAATGCCTCAGTGTAGCAAGCCAAAGTTGTATGTATCACCTAGGTGAATAACTCTGTCCCAAGCCTTCGAAAGAAGAATTGGGATAAAGCAAGAAGCAGGCGGAAAAAGTATTGTAAATGAGAGAACAGACATTTGAGTTATATGAGTGGAAATGGTCGAGAAGTATTCACTAAGCTTAAAAATGGGGAGATTTGTGCTGTAAAAACTTTGAGGGGTCACTTGCACAGGGAACAAAGAATCCTACCCAATTTACCTAAAAGTCATCTTCAGAAGGAGCTGTGCTGTGTGGTCAGTCCTGTTTGCAGACCCATGTCATCCCCAGGGACAATGTGCCCTCCCGTGTGTGTGTGTGCCCTGTCGTATTCCTCCAGCATAGACATGGTTTCTCTCTAGCTGTGTACACTCAGCCAGAAGGTGTAACACGTGTGATGATGTGTGAGGCTCTGCTTTCCTTTCTTGTACTGGAAACTCATTTGAGACTCTTATTTGCATCTGAAGAGGATTTCATTTTCCATGTAGCTGGAAGTTTCCTCAAGTTTTAACCTATCTGCTTTTTGCCCTCCCTCCCCCGTTGTTCTCTAAAGCTAGGCATTTGATATAATTCTCTCCTTTAGAATGGATGTTTTTTTTCCTTCGGAATAATGTTATTCCTAGGCAGAGTTTTTTACATATTTATAAAGCAGCAAAAATTTAAAGCAAATATAAAATAGGACGGGTGATCAAAGATCAAGCTATTCTCTCAAGCAGGAGGAAGGAATAGTCCAGCTTACCTGGGGCAATACCTGATGTGGAAATATGTTGTAGGTAGCCATGGAAATCACGTTGCACATAAAACAAAAACTACTGCATGCCTACCTTTCTGATTTTGTATTCTGCTTATAAAATCAATAATGACCTTGGCATATGACACTTCTATGGAATAAACAATAAATTGGGGATAACTGCCTGTGGTATAGCTGTGGGCTATCACCTTTTGCAGATGGCCATTAGCTCCAGGAAATGCCTCTCTCATTGTTCTTTAAATGATGGTACACTGTGGGTGAGTGGCAAGGTGTGCCAACGATCAAGGCCTTGGAGCACCCAGGAGGTGCAATTAGGAAAACAACAGGCAAAACTATTCATCAGGTGTCACTGGTTGATGTTAAAGTTTTTGTGACTGGTTTATATGAGAGTGGTTTCTTTTACTGTGTTTCTGATTTCCAGGCTTAGTTTGCTCCTAAGAACATGTCCAGGTGAACACGCTTAAGTAATGGCAGATACCTGCCCAGACCTTTTTGTGTGTTTCAGTTGGAACCTGAAATACGTCATCACTGGTGCTCAGCCCTGGGAGAGCTGCATCCCCCAGTTACAGAGAAGCTCTCAATTACAGCAAAGATAAGACCTTGTAGCAGCACAGGATGCCTTTTTAAACTTTTCGATTAAATCTTTGGAGCATGTTCACTAGATTCATTCTGCTCACTTAGGAAGCTGTTGCAGGCAGAGCTATGTTCTTTAACGCGCTAATCCCATTAATGGGGGATCTCTGAAAATGATGACAAACCTCTTGAATTTAGCCTTAGCAACAGGTGTAATATCAAAAATCCTTTCCTATCCAAGAACGGGAAAGTGTATGTAGAAGTGCTTTTAGTTAATGCAGGAATCATCCTCCTAATACTAAACACTGTAGTATGACTGCCTTTCACCTCTTGTTTTATAGCAGAGCAGATAGGATGCCAACATCCTTCACATCTCTTTTAAAAGCCTTCCATCTGTTCCCCTTTGTCAGGTGAAGGAAAGAAGAGAACAGGGAGCTCTGGCTCTCTGATAAATTACTTTTCTCTCCAAAATGTTTGCTTCCCTATGAATACTTTTGTTTGTAAAGCAAAATGACAGAAAAGGAAAAGTTTTGGGCTTTAATCTGACATAACTGTGCCCGCTGTGGAACATAAACAATTTCCCTAATGTGTGCATTTCCTCTTATGAATGGGTTCATCTAACATTTGTAAAGCCAGTTTACTGATTTTTCTCCTTTTCAGCTGGAGATCTATAGTCCAGGCAGAGAGATTGTGTTAGCAGTACTCCAGGTTACTGAGTTATTCAGTGACAACTCCTGGGGCCACTTTTACTTAGGATGTTTTGGACCTCAGATTGCTGGAGACTTAAGCCAGCTCTAAGTTTTCTGATTATTAATATGAACAATAATGAAAGTATTTAACTTTTCTCTTGCTCTTTTATTTTCTTTAAGATCTTGGACATGGGTTAGATTACTTGGATATGCTAATGTTAGATATTGTTCTCTTTCAAACTTACAGGTAAAATTTGGGGAGCCACAAGACCTGGACTCTCAGGAACTGTTTGGATGGATATCTTCATTCATTAGTGAGTTTAGGAAGGCCTGTGCTGAAGTTATGCCATAAGGACAACATAAATCTTATAAAGAGGTGAGGGAAAGAGAAGACCAGAAAACAACATTTAAGCTAACTGGTTTGAAAGTTTCTCTACTAATAAGTAGCCTCTAGTATATAGTCTGTACAGCCATATACCTTGATTTTGAGAGATTTTTGATTTATGTGCAAGTGGTATTTGACCTTTAGGATAACAGCTCACTCATGAGCCTCTCTACCTTTTCTGATGTGTGTGCTTTTGTATTTTGAGATGCCTGCATTTTTAGAAAGGACACAGTTTGGAGATTTTATAATCTTTCTTTCTAATATTTTCCTTTAATCCATGTTCTATTCAGTTTTAACTATTACTTTCCATGAATAAGCTTCTGTATGATCATCTGTTTTTTAATTACTTTTTGCTGTATTTTTCTAACCAGTACTTTACAAGTTTTATAATGAAACAGGGAGCTGTTACCCATAGAGGAGAATACTTAGCAAAAATTCTTGTTTATCTTTCTGCTATTGAAGTGTTGCAGCCTTAGTATGTCATGGAGAAAGTATCTGGCTGGGTGGGTTTGGGTTTATTTTCCCCAAAGTGGTGCAATAAAATAGTGTTTTTATGGCTGATGTAATGCATTCCGGTAAAATACTATGGAAGACAATCAGTGTGAGATTTGCCTTGGCAGGAAAAGAAAAATATCAGAGAAGCAAAATAAAAACTTGTCATGAAGCATCCAAGTAATGGATACTGGAGGTGTAATTATTCATGCTTTTCAAAAGGGAAAATATATCTGTTGCATTTGTTGGCTTTTACATATTTTTATATAGAATAGTTATCTGGAGCTCCAATATATGAGAAGAAAAGGAAGCCTATAAATGCAGAGACAAAATGGATGTGTTTAACACTGACAGCAGAAAATGGTTCTAAAAGGTCATTGATAACATTTGGCATTTTCTCTATCAGTTTTGCAAACAGTGTTTTTTGAGGAAAAACTGTGCTACCTGATTTATTTTAGGTCTGACTGCCCATGTCTCAAAGTGTTTGTGTGGGCTTTAATAGAAATGTTTAACATTCTCCCTGACTTCAGTGCTAAAACAAGCTAGGGCTAACCATTCTGAAATGCTTAAATGCAATTTCATCTAAAAATTACATTACCACAACCCACTCTTATGAAATTTCTCTATACCCAGCATCTAATTTGCTGTTCTTGATGTGACCACTGCTGCACATCTAGGTGTTTTGATAAAGAGCCTGGGCACCCACTAGCTAGGGTCTGCAGTACATAGATTTTTAGTGCTGGTCATGTCAGACAGTAAAGGATGGTCACTAGGATAGACACTTGGACATATCTTCTGATGTACCATGTCTGGCAGCACATCCCTATGTGCAAAGGCAGAAAACCATTCCTGCAGCTAGTGTGCCCATCACCAAAGGCAAGGGTTTCAATTCACTTCAACTTCACTAAATCTGCTGAGAGAAGGGTGCAGCTGAACCCCTGCCCTCCACGGGTGATCCTCTTTGGAAGCTAAATCTGCTCTCAAAGGCACACGCACAACTTCCATTTCAAAGTGAGCAGAGGTCATGAATGCTGTTTTAAAATGATAGTTTGCACTGTTTTGAGGCATCACTGAAGAAGGGGAATCCTGCCCTGAAATATTCCAGTCCTTATAATTCTCTTCTTAAAGGTGTGCTCTGGCCAAAAGCATCTAATTTGTGGCCAGTGAGTGAGTACTCCAGGGAAATGTCTTCAACGGGAGGCATCAGGAAGCATCGGGTGTTGAGCAAGTGCACTGATAAAGAAACAACTGCTCTTCCAGCTTGGTGAGAAGAAAACCTGGCACCAGCTGTGAATGCCAGCGGGTCCCACTGCTTATCTTCTCTGCCTTAAATCTACCCCTTGCCTTAGAGGATGCCTAAAAAAAACTTTGAGGAAGAGGTTCAACAGGCTATGTATTCAGTATGCTTAATATCACCTTCCAGGCACATCCCTATATGATATAGAAACTGTCTTGCCTGAGGTAGAGGATGCCTGAAGTAGAGCTCTGCATAGCAGCAGCAGCAATGTACCCAGTGGGTCTCCTCAGCAGTGTTGCTGCCATCCACAAGCTCTTGCACGGCTGCACTAATTAAGTGCATCATTTTGGCTTCTCAACACTCTAGTCAGGACTATGCTTCCAGTTAAGAACACGCAGTCCTGTCACTCAGAGGCAAAAGGAATAAAATAACAATTAGCAAAATTAGTACCTCTGATATTTATTTTACAGAGAATTATTTATAGAAGCAAATAAAGGGATTTAATTTTACAGAAAACTTATTTTTGCAATATTTGCCTCAAGTCAGCATGAGAGCAGTGACATCTGGCTGACACTGAAGTCAGTGGCATCTAGCTACGAATCAGGAACTACAATTATATTACTTATTTTTCATTGAATTGGGGACAATTAAATTCCTATTTAATTTCTTGCACCTCCACACCACAGTGCCCTATACAGTGCACATACGTGCACTGTAAACAGCACTTGCTGTTTTTGATGTGTCTTGTTACTGCTCTGAAATCTGAACCATCTTCATTTATATGTGAATCATGTAAGATAATCCTGAATACAAGTGCCATTTCCATGGTATCAAGATCCCTGCATCCCTGAACAGCGTTCGTGATGGTCATGATAAGTTTCATGTTTTTCTACCATTAACTTGGCTCAGGAGTCCTGGGAAGCGTCTTTTAATGACATGTCTTTCCTCCTTTTTTTTTTTTTCATGACTCACTTTTTTCCTCTGCTCTTCTTTCTCTACCATTTTATCTAACAGTTCGCACTTGTTTTATAACTCAGCTGCCATGGCCTCTTCTAATTAAAATATATTCTACACAGTAGCCGATATCTGTGTCTTTGTGTGAATATCCTGGAGTATTCATTAAAAAAATGAACGCCCATATACCTCCTTGGCAAGAAGCTCAACTCCTCTCAGACAGCACAAACTTTCCTATGGAGTGGGAGCTTACTGAGGAGAGATGTTCCAGTTTTCTCAAACAAGCTGCTACTTCAGTGCCTGTGAGTTTCACACCCCTCCTGATTTATATGCAAAAATATAGACCTTGTTCCCTACCTCATTCTTTTTTTACCAAGTATAGTTTTGTATAAGACTAGGTTTTTCAATTTCTTAGGTCAATTCTAGTATCCAGCTTTAGTGGCGTAAAGAATAATAGTTGTTACGTCTCGACATTTACTCGTAATTATATAGGCAATATCTAAGTCTCTGTGTGGTTAATGCCTTTGGAATCCTTCCTTAGTAGCTGACAGTTTTATCCTGCAATCCTGTGGTCATAAAAGTCAAAGTTCTGGGTGAACCTTTTGTTTGTGGAAATTAATACAACTGGAATCACTCCGACAAATAGCAACCTGCAAGAACTGTAGTATCTTTAATTCTGGGTTATTCCTTTCCCACAAAGCTGACATTCAGCATATTATGAAATATGAAAACTTAATTATGACATTAAATAGTCCTGTTCAGTAAAATCAGTCTCAGTATTTAGCTGAGTGAAGTGCGGCTGTGGGTCACAGAATTTTAGTTTCTTGACAGCTCAGCTGTGTAAGAACTGCTTGCCTCAGAAGGAAATAGAAATTCCTCTTGATAATCTGTTTCCGTAAAATGCACACTGCTTGGTTGTATGTGAAGTACTTCAGCAAGAACTGGAAAGAGAACTTCTGAGTCTTGTAACAGACATTAGTTGTCCTCCGTAAAAACATGGCTGAGAGAAGGCCTGCACTCTGGGACTGGAGCTCTTGATAGAAATCCCTGACTTCATCTGCCTGTCCAGTGTCCAAGTGTATTCAAAATACCCTGAGAAAGGCTGTAAGAAATGGAGCTCATATAGGCACGGGTCACTGGATCGACCTGAGCTCCCAGAGGGGCCAGCGCTACATGTGTACCAGCACTCACAAGGGGTTTTCAGGAATTCACAGTTTGAAATACAAGTATCTTCCCCAGGAGGCAGAAATTTCCCAGAGTTTCCTCAAACCAAAAATGTAAAGAGCTGGTGTTATCCAACACTGGACTCAGTGATAAGGAAAATAACTTCCCTAGATGGACAATTATATCTTAGGACAGTGAAGCTTTGCTTCCCAGTTTTCCTTTATTTTCCCTTTCCTATTTGACCTGCCAGGCACCTGCACAGTAAAGCAAAACCAGAAGTTGTGGTCACTTGCAAGGTGTTTGGTGCATAAAAGCTTTGAAGTCACTTCTGTGGACTGCTGGTCTTCTAGTTTGAATGAATGCTTTTCAAATACAAACACCGCTTTTAGGAGAAGAAAAAAGTGGTGTTAGACAAAGCCAATACAAACATGGGGTCCCTAAAAGGGAACCTGTTGGGCACTCGCTGTACAACAACTGAAGCCTGAAAGTATTCTGAGAAACTACTCACTCCTGTGCTTAAGAAGCTGCTGCTAATGATGGCTCAGAAGCACTACAAACAGAATTCAAGCTGCTGGCCTTAAAGAAGATTATATTAAACAATTCAGGCTGAGGGGCTGCTTTGCCCAACCCTGACTCAAACAGGGGCTTGGAAAGCTTGTGCTGAGATCCTGTCCTGTGTTGCTCACAGAAGTTTTGCTGTGGATCTTCTCAACCCCAAGACTCCGTTCCCTGGTTTAAAAGACGTTTTCAGACTGCCCAAATGCTCAGCTATTAAGTTTTCTCACCAAACTAAATGCAAATGTTAATTTTATTCACTGTTGCTGCTCCTACCAAAAAGCAGAACCATCGACTTTATTCCCAGAGTAACAAAGAAGGGGAGAGCCTTTTGATGAAAACTAAGTCAGACTCATGCAGGTATGAACACTTTGTGCAAGTGAGATTTTATTTAGCATTAACTTGAGTATTTCACATCACAGCATATTACTGCAGCTGACATGATATGTCTAAGAAGCAGACTGTGCTTTCCTGAGTGTACATTGAACTGATTGCAGGATTTGCTAAATGTGCTTAAACCTTAACACTTGCTGCCTGTTTACTCAGGGATGAATTTTAGTCAAGGACAGTCAGCATTAATTAAGCAACAGAAAACTACAAAGTAAGTAAATATTGCTTTAAGCTCATTTTACAAATAAGATGTTTGAAACAAAAAGGTTTCAGATGCAGAATTTAAGTCTCTGGATGCTATTTAAAAATGCTGTGATGTGTTTTGAAACAAGCGATACAAGGATAAATAACTGCTGGTCTGTGCTTTGTGACATTATTTGCTTATGAGCATTGAACCAAAAAAAGAAAATAACCCCAAAGGTTATTGTCCACAAAGATCAAGTACTAATGAGCACATTTATACCAAAATTCTTCTTGTAGCTCCTAGGAACTTTCCTGAACAAGCTGTACAGGACTTGGCCTGAAATGCTGTTATTATAAATAGAAATTTGCTTGACTCTGTTTCAAACAGCACTGTTCTCAGCCAGTAAATAAATCCCAGAGAACATCCCAAATTGCTATCATTAATGCTTAAATTGAAGTTTGTTATTTGGAATCCTGCCATTTAAAACAATCTGATGTCTCACTTTGCTGTCAGGAATAAAGCTGATTAGGAAAATTAAAAACAACAAAAATCCTTTTGATTCTGGATTTATTGAACTTGCCCTGCAGAAGGACAACCCGTGTGTGATGACTGCTCTCCGAGCTGAAGTTCAGCTCTGGCTGGAAGTTCATATGATTATTGAGCTGTGCATAGAATATGACTGTCTAGAGATCGGGACAGTCACTTGGAAGCAGGAAGCCTGAGTACCAGTTGCTATTTGAAGAAATGTTTGTATATTTTTATGTTGAAAATCCCTTGGTTAAACTAAAGAACCACCACTGGTATAGAGGCCAGAGCTCACATCTCTCTCTCTTCAGGGCAAGGCTGGGGGCTATAGACTAAGGAGCTAGAACCCCTAGAGGCTGATTTCTATGACTGTGGTGACTACACTTGGAGTTTGGATCCAGTTCTGGGGACCAAATGCACAAAATGTATGCAAAGCCTGTGTTTTAGCTGTGCAGGTCATTTCCATCAGTTTGTCTGTCCATTTCTGCAAGCAGGAAGGCTGTTTTGATACCATCCTCAAAGGGTTGGAATACATGCAAAAAATAGCTTCTGTGTTAAAGCTTTTTTATCTGAATCATTTGAGTCTCAGATAACAGTTTATTAGCATTCATCTTGATGAACTCATCCCATATTAAAACTTCAAGCAGCCATAGCAAAAGCTCAATGCACTGCAGTCAGTGGAAACGTGTTACTTGCTGAAAGACAGCTGATGTTTCAAGTTGAAAATCCCATAGTTTGGGATTGGAATTGGAACAACACTGGGAAGTAAGACACGGTGTGTTGAGATGACTTTTGGAATGTAAGTCTTAGAGAAGGATATCCTTGTCAAGCACTTTGGTCTCAGTGATAACTGAATGCTGGCAGCTTTTCAGAAGTACTTACAGTGTGCACGCAGTTACAGTTTTCTTTCTGTTTTGCCCAGTATTTACATCTTTTGATAGCTTCATTGCAGAGAAAAGAAAATGAGTTTTAGCAGACTCGCAGAATGGTGGAGGCATCTCTGGAGGTCATTCAGCCCAGCCCAGGGTGCAGAAGGTCTGGTGTTGATTTGAATGTCTCTGGTGATGGAGAAGATGGAGGTTTCTCAATTTGTCAGTGAGTTTAAGGTTTCTGGAAGTTATTAGCTGAGGACTAAAATAAAGATAGAATGTGAGCTCTGGACCCTCATTTCCTTGAGAAAGCAGTTTAAAACAATGACAACAGATTGTCACTTAGGACAGACACCCACCAGCCAAGCAGGAGAAATCAGCGGGTTTGATGGACTTGATTCCATAGTGGTGAAATATGTGTATTGTTTTCTTCCCTGCATCTTTTTAAAGCATTCACTACGACAAAGATAGATAATAGATATTTATTGTTCTTGACAGCTTTGTTTGGACAGAATTGGAAAGATCTGGTTAAAAATTACTCTCCAGGAAATTATTCAAATTAAAGGAAAAATACTTTTAAAACACTTGATCTTTTTCCATCCCAGAGGTGGCTGCAGTTCATCTATAACGAGTTCTAGATTACATACGGTTAATTACACAATGTTGGGGTCCTCTGGGGTGAATTTGTTTTTTCTTAGAAACAAAACTTTCCTTAGAAAGTTGGAGGGGATTTGAAGGAAGACTTCTAACCCAACTCTTTCAGTGCTGTGTTTCCTATGCACGTCTTCATGGAACTGATCATCTTCAGTGGTATTGTCTTGTTTGGCCCTTGGTGATAAATGCATCATTTCCAGGATACTTTCTGTTGGCATGGTTCATAAAGTATCACACACACAAATACTAGTGAAAAATATTATTCACAAGCAATTATGAGAATTTACCTTTTGGATTAATGCATAAGCCTTGCAGATCACATAGGGAATGTGTTTTACCCTTCTTGCTGCTGGCACTATCAGAAAGCTCAAATGTGAAATCATTTCATTTATGTTTTAAATACCTGACCAAGAAGAAAAATGCTTTTCTGTTAGGATTCCATTTTAGAGAGCTGCAGAAGCAGTAGTGGGACTGGCTGGAGGCAAGTATACCTTGGAAGAAAGTCTTGCTTTGCTTTGCTTTGATTAAAAATCATCACAACATTTAATCAGATTAATCTGTTCCCATCTGCCACAAAGGTGAGGTTACTCATACTTAATGCTTATCTCCAAATATGTCACTAACTTATAGCTGAAAATTATTACACCAACTAATACAGTCAGAGATAAATTTTTAAAGCAAAATTGGGCATCTTTTCTTCTAAAATTGTCTATTAGGTTTTACTTCCAGACCACTTTAGGTAACAATGCAAGTATAGGAGAAAGTGAAGTTTGGTCCAGAATCCTCAAGCAAACAACTGAGAGACACAGGTACAGTAAAAGACTTGCTATTGAAGCTGTCTGAATAGTTGGATAAGTTACATAATATTATTTCTTTCTTCTGATTGAAACACTCATTCACTCCTTTTCTAACCCAGTACCAATTGTGAATTGCAAATATTAGAACTGCATAAACATTTGATGTCAAACATTTTGCAGGTTTAAGTTCCATAAATTACATGCACTCCCTAAGTTAGCTCCACAATTTGTAGAAGAAAATGTACACTGAGGTTTAAATATTTGCCAACTCATCTATTAAACAAATAGTGAGTACAGAAAATGACACACTGGTTTTCAAAGACGTGCGCTTCTTGGAAAACAGCAGAAACGAGTTTTGAGATAACCCTGTTCCACCCCTGAACGACTAAAGTGAAATTTAGACGCTTTGAGTTTCTTTTACACATTTTCACTCAGAAATAATTTCTCAATCGGTCCAATTTTTAGAGGAAATTTCTGGAAGAACTGAGGTTAAATTTTCCTCACTCTGTCTAGGCTTGAAATGAAAACAAAGGAAAAAAATTGGACCCTATAGAGCTTGTGATTGTTGTATTACTATGTCAGTCCAACTTGCCTGGACACCAGCCCCTGCAAGCAGCTTGACTGCTGCAAGAAAGGTTTACAAACCTGTTGGAGAAGTGTAGAATAGGTGTTGGAATCCATGTACTGGGAAGAAGTAAAAAAAAATGCCACGGAGCATTTCTGTCCCTGTTTCCAAGTTGTTTCTAGAGATTTGGAGAACTGTGCCCAGCTTTGGGCATTCAATCTGATGACATTTATTCTGAAATGAGAGAAACCAGCTACTTGAAAATACCATAGTGTGATTTTGATATGTCTCCTAGTACCGGGTGAATGCAGCAGGACTGATATGACCCGTGCTGCAAGGAGGCTGGAAACTAGTCCGAGCAGCAAATGGATGCAATCAATGTTGGTAAGTTAAAAAACAAAACCTACAGTATATAAAAATCTGTTAAAGTTGGCACATCTCTATAGATGGAACTAAAAATCCTGATGCAAAGCCGTTCCCTGTAGCTTCTTCCCTGAATGTCACCACAAGTCTTCCAGTCAATCCACTTCCTTTAAATAGCAAATGAGCAATACAACCAATAGACGGTCTCTTAATTCACGGTCTCTTAATTCACTGTCTCAGCCACTTATTTTAACAGAAATTATTCCCTCAGCAATGCTATCATTAGTTTTTTACTGGCCCTTGCTATGAAAAGCACTTGGTGAGAAATACATCTGGGACAAATTCTCCTGAGGGGAGGTAATCTGTGTACCTCCATTGATGTCAAAGGAGATGCACTAAAGTACACCACAATCTAAATTTCATGTTGTTTTCTTGGCACCAAACTAGCAAACTACATCCACAAAATGTATTCAACAGTTTAAGCTAAAGAGACTGTCGGCAGATTGCTGGAGCCTTTGCAAACTCCATCTTGAGTGCACCAAGCCACCTTCTCAGTGAAACTGGTGCAGGTAACAAACCATGTTCCTTCCCCTCCCATCCTGCTAAAAGGAAAAGTTTTTCCTGCAAGGCTGTTTTTCTGTTGTTTTTGTTTTTGTTTTTTTTTCCTGACCTTATCATTTGATTTTATTCCATTTAGGCAAAAAATCACACTTCTTGCCTCATTAAAATGCAATTGAAACATCTAAGACCACTGCATAGGTCAGCTCAGTGCTTCATGGAATTATTTATTTCATAAAACTGCACAAATGTATCAGGCAAATGAGTTAAAAAATGAGGGTTTTTTTTCCTAGACATGACCTGAAATGCAATATTAAAACAGGAATTAAACTTTATAACAAGTTATATAGCTGCAAGTAACTGCTATAAAGACAGCTAATGTATGTAAGTTGATTTTACGTACCAAATCCATGTTTCTACAAGAGGGTTAAATATGAAAATTAGAGATTGACTTGAAATATTGTAAATAAAAATAAGCACAAACAATATTAAACTATTTGTGGTTAGCCCAGCAAAGGTCAATGATAAAATTTACAGGCCTATTGATATTGCAACCAATTGACTCCTACTTAGGACCTGTGATAGAGTAAAAAGAACCTACAGGGTCAAATTTTGCTCTCAGTTTTCCACTGATGCAAATGCAAACTAGTTCTATTGAACCCAGCGTAACAATACAACTGTGGAATATTTCCACATCTATCAGAGTCACTGCAGAAACATGCTGCTGTAAGGAGTCCCAGAGTCTGGCCATGAGCGTATCAAACCCTGATTTGCACTTCGTGCTTGGGCCTGAAGTGTGCTCAGGTTTGCAGTATTGGCCAAACAGAAATTTTGGCTGTGTAAGAAATGCTGAATAAAGACATCAAATGCCAACGCTGTCAGCATATCTGAACAGTTTTACCTTTACACACATGCAGACATTCTGCTGACTTCATTTTCTTAATCACCTCTAAAATTCACACAGAATTTTAAGATTCTCTTTCCCAAGATGGCCATCAAAACACAGATTTATTCCAGCAGCATGCCAGGGAAATCAAAGAAGCCCAACAAACATAAGCAGACAAATGTTCTTCATTGGTTCTGCTGCTGCAGAAAGTTTAATGACAAAGGATAATTGAAGATGGAATGAAGAGAGGTACATTAAAAATAGACAAACATACAGAGAGCAGTGTAGGGGAGAGGGACCTGGGGGTCCTAGTGGATGACAGGGTGACCATGAGCCAACACTGTGCCCTTGTGGCCAAGAAGGCCAATGGCATCCTGGGGTGTATTAGAAGGGGGGTGGTTAGTAGGTCAAGAGAGGTTCTCCTTCCCCTCTACTCTCCCCTGGTGAGACCTCATCTGGAATATTGTGTCCAGTTCTGGGCCCCTCAGTTTAAGAAGGACAGGGACCTGCTGGAGAGAGTCCAGCGCAGGGCAACTAAGATGATTAAGGGAGTGGAGCATCTCCCTTATGAGGAAAGACTGAGGGAGCTGGGTCTCTATAGTTTGGAGAAGAGGAGATTGAGGGGTGACCTTATTAGTGTATATAAATATATAAAGGGGGAGCGTCAGGACGATGGAGCCAGGCTCTTCTCAGTGGCAAACAATGATAGGACAAGGGGCAATGGGTACAAACTGGAACACAAGAGGTTCCACTTAAACTTGAGAAGAAACTTCTCAGTGAGGGTGACGGAACACTGGAACAGGCTGCCCAGGGAGGTTGTGGAGTCTCCTTCTCTGGAGACATTCAAAACCCGCCTGGACACGTTCCTGTGTAACCTTATCTAGGTGTTCCTGCTCTGGCAGGGGGATTGGACTAGATGATCTTTTGAGGTCTCTTCCAATCTCTAACATACTGTGATACTGTGTGTGATACTTAGAAGCCAAGAAAGTTGAATTTTAGATTAAAACAAAGCAAGGGAAAGCGAGGTTTGATTCTGCATCTGTCTGAATTAAATAGCAAGAACTTTTGTTCATTGTAGTCATTTTGGCTCTATGTGTGGCTGAAGATTTTGTTGCATTCCTAGAGGATCTCTTTGTATTTTGTGACTAAATAAATGAAGTGACATTTACTTTATAAAATATTTATGGAATCTTCTTAAGAAACATTAAGCCCATTAACCAGGTGAGTTTGTTTTGGATTTGGGCAACAAACTGTTTAACTAGCTGAAGGCCACAGGGACAGCTGTCTAAAAGACAAGTCAGTCTGTATGGGAGCCAGCATCCAGATGGAGATGACAGCCTACTCAGGAAATACAGTATTTAGCCTGAAAGGATGTTCAAAGATGGTGAAAGTCCGACCACTGAGCTCCATAAACACAGTTTTGAACCATCAGCAGTATTCTGCCTTTGAATCCATTCTTTCTGCCCACCGTGTCCCCACAACTGGTTCACTTCATGCATCCTCATTAGGGGGAGTTTAGCAAAAAGCCAAATAGAGCAGTGCTGGAGCTGGGGGTTTCATCCTAGGAGGAGGCTGATGCATGTTCAACCAGCTCACTACAAAACCATGTTACACATTCAGCAAACAGAAAGCTCAGCTTGACAGGAGGGAAATATAATTAGGATAAAGAAATAAAGAAAAGGAGTGAAAGGAGGGCTCCTGTCACCGAGGGGCTAGTAGCATTCATAAGGCCTCCAGACACAAGCAAGAGGCTCAAAAGCAGGAGAGGAAGTCAGAGGCAGATTATTTCTCCCTTTTGTAAGGCAAATGAGTAATTATACGAAGCAAGATGGATTTTTTCCCAAAGAGCTTTGAAAGGTATCATGCAATATTGATACAGAAGTTGTATTTAATGCAGGTTTACAAGCAAAGTGGTAAAAGAAAATGTAAATGCAAACATGGTGTTCTCTCCTTATTCTCCCTGTGGCTCTTCCCTTTGTCAGAAAGATGCCGAGCACACCTGCCTCGGCACAGAAAGTTCCTTGTGAAAGGGCAAAATACTTCTAAATGGAGACAGTTTTAGGTTTCCACAGTGTGTGTCCAGAAAGGGAAAGAAACTGTGAGCTTAATCTAACTGCATTTCCATTCTTGAGCATTGCTGCTACTTACTTTACTCATTTTTCTTTCAAAGGAAGAACAAAAAAAATCCCTGTTAGAGGCAGCTGGATCAATACTAAGAAATTCTTTGTCAGATGAAATAAGAACAATCATTAACCTTGCTGCTTATGAATTAAATGCCAGTTTTTCAACTCGCCCTTTGCACAGCAGCTGCAGCAAACTTCCCTCATTTTGTTCAGCATGTGAAGCCCAGCCCAATTACTCACACAAACACTGGTACTAAGAACCTGAAAGCACTCTTCCTGCTGCATGGGTGGGAAAAAAGGAGGAGTTATTTTGTGATATGTCTCGGGTATTTTGGTGATGGGGCTCTCTGGGCTAGTTATCTTCATTATAGCTTATATTAAATTGATTTCCAGGAAGAATTCAGTTTCTTTTTTTCAGCTCAGTTCTGTCCTCCCCAGAATGCACTCTCCCTGATGGTCTCTATTTTGCTTTTCTTCTCCTGGAACAGATAAAATCTACCAGGATTTCCTCTGTGCTAGTACGACTTAGCTGTTGAATCATGATCACTGTGTTGAATTTTGTTTGTCCTGCTGTTAGAATAGTTGGGGTTGGAAAGGATGTTAAGATCATCTAGTTCCAACCCCCTGCCACCTCACACTATACCATCTCAGTATTCTGCTGCCTTGTCTCCATCCTGCAAGTGGCTTATTGCTAAGGAAAAGTTGTAATAGTCTTCTTTATCTCTTGAATTCATGTTGTTAATAAATGTCATCTGAAATCTCAATATTGTTTACCCTTTGGGGGAAAGACTACTTCAGTGAAGCACAGTGCCTCCCAGTCCTGAGCATGGAGCAAAATTTCTGATTGAGCTGCTGCTGGTTTCCATGAGGGAGAGAGCTCTGGTGTGTACCAGCAGCTGCAGACAAGGGCCAGTGCTGCTGTACAGCCTCTGCTTGGTCCTGTTCCTTCAAATCCATGAAAGCTGTTAGTGTGACTGAGCTGCAATCAGGAAACACATCTGAGTCAGTAGTACTCTAGAATGTGTTTTAGGCATTGAAAAGGACATGATGAAAAGGGTTTGTCATTGAAAAGGATATGATGAAAAGGGTTTGTCCATACCCTTTTGTAAATAAGGACAAATGTCCCAACTCAAAGGCACCAACACAGGAATAGGAGTCCTAGTGTGTGTGTGTGGTGTGTGTGTGTGGTGTGGAACATCTCAAATACCACAGTTCAAAAAGTCTTTCAAATGAGATGTGCCAAGCACTGATGTGGGCAAAATAGAGAGGCAGAATCTGCTCCCTTCTTCATGTAATTGTCATTAGGAACCTCGTTTAATTGGACTGCCTTCAGATTAGGGTATCCCTGAAGTCAAAATTGAGCGCCATCTGCCAAAACAGTTTTGTAAATTGCAGTGTAATCTGCTGCAGGATGGTCTGCTTCAGTCTCCTTTCCTAGCTGGTAAGTACGGTGTTAACCATTAAGGTATGTCTTGTGTTATCTGTGCAGACTGACAGTACTTTCTAAGAGTTTTTTGTGATATTATCTGATTTCTCCAGACTAGGATGCATGGGATGAGGAGCACATCGATTTTGCAGACTGTGCTCTCAGAAGAAGTTTTATGACTGCATGCAAAATGTGTGTACATATTTGCTCCTAACTTGCATTTAACCTTATGGCAACTGAGCTCTGAAATGAGGCAGCTGTGTCCACGAATGGCTGCAATTAGTTAGTTGCATGCTTGCTTATGTGTTCACACTGCTCAAGTAACCTGCATGCACAGAAACGAATGCACGGCTCTGGGAGGAAAGGACAGAAGTGAGAGGTGATTCTGATCTTTGTCTGCACTTGTGCGTCTGCTCTCTGCAAAACAGCCGCTTCCATATTCAAGTGAGAGAAGTGGAACAGGAAAATGCTTTTTGCCAGGCCAGGCTTAGCAGGTGCCTGCACCTGCAGACAAGGAAATAGGAAAGTCAACTGCTGAAAAGATCTGATTCAGCTCCCACCTTGTCTTGCTGACCAGGTGGGGTTATGATGTTACTTTCCCTTTTTTTTCAGTTTCTTCATCTTAGTTTTGGCTATTGTCTTGCTTTTTTCATGTTTTCCCCACTACTGAGGTAGCTGATGGCATTGTCCACAACACAACAAAAGTCAAGCAACTTGTCAGGAATGATTGTAAAGTTTTTGATCTCTGACAAAATTCTCAGCAGTTTCAAATTTTAATCTAAACTTATGTCCATGCTATGAACACAGCTCCTGTTCTTTGTGCGGTGCTAAGAGGCTGCTCAGCAGCACGAGGTACAGAAGGGTTTTTAAGGATTGAGATGTTGCAACAGTGTGGAATTATTTATACATTTGTATTTATCCACAGAACATTGTGCCACAAAATCTGTTCCTGTTTCGTGAGAGTTCTTCAGGCAGGGGCTCTGACACACCAGCACAAATCTTTTAATCTGCAGATCCAATTTCTACAAAAGGGACAAAGTTGTGCTGTACGTATTTGCTTTATTTCTTGTTTCCTTTCCCTACAGTAAGTGGTGCTTCTCAGCTTGCTCTTCCATTTTTTTTTTGCTGCTGTCACTAAATAGGAGACACATTCCGAGGAAACAGTAAGATTCATTTTTATCTCTTATCTGGCCAATAGGATTCCTTAAAATTTGAGTGTGGCTTTTGGGATGTTAGAGTATGGTGCTTGCTGCTAGCTAAGAGGACTTTTGGCTGATTTATGGCTTCTCAAAGACTTTGTTGAGTTTTGCAGACTTAATGCTTCACCCTTAGTCCTCCACATCAGCTGTTAGGGTGGTGAGGCACTGGAATGGGTTGCCCAGGGAGGTTGTTAATGCTCCATCCCTGGCGGTGTTCAAGGCCAGGTTGGACAGAGCCTTGGGTGACATGGTTTAGTGTGAGGTGTCCCTGCCCATGGCAGGGGGGTTGGAACTGGATGATCTTAAGGTCCTTTCCAACCCTAACTGTTCTATGATTCTGATTCTAAAAACAGTCCCAGTTCATGTGTGCCTGCAGAAATTCTTGGAGTACAATAGAGTGCGTTTCATGGCTTTTTATTTCTTCTTAGATTCCTGTTGCTGCTTTAATTTCTTTCATCCCTTGGTGTCCAGATTTATGGTGAGCATTTGTTAGCACATGGAGCTGAGGTGCTGTGTGAGCTGACTGTATCACAAGGCTGATCCTCTACAGAATGGGAAGCAGCAAGATGTGCTGGCATTCCCAGCTCCAGAACAGCTCAGCCCCTTTCTCAGCTGGGTTTGAAAGGTGAAACAGCTGTACCCAGATGGAGATGCCTCTGGGCAAGAAGGGAATGAAGGCTGCTGATGGTTAAGGGTTCACATGGGACATATTTGTTGCAAAGCTGTTATAGGCACAAAAATAATCTGCTGTTTTGAAAGATGCCTATCTATGCTCAATTTCTGACAAAGTATTGGTGCTTTGCTGTTGGCTTGGATGGAAATCTGTTTAGCCAATTCTGCTACTGAGATCACTATGTCATTTCTGCCAGCCCTTGAAGAGGGCTTGGGTTTCACCACTAAACTATTTCAAAAGGGAGCAGGTGATGGGGGAAATATTTTTAATAGTCTTGAAATATGTGCATGAAGCTAAGGTACTTCCTCAGTCTTCCACTCCTTCCTGCATGCATCAAAACGAGAAACTAATACTTCTTAGTAGTGTCTAATCAAAACCTTACCAGAAGCTGCCATTAGGATTACCTGGCAACATTAATCCTCAAAAAGCAGCCAGCAAAGTCCTACCAGTGACTTCACTGTGGCTGGCTTCGAGGAGGAATCAGCATTGGTGTGCACAGGGTCATGGTGTCATGCCCAAACGCAAGCCACAGATACAGACCCAGGAGGTCTGTGTACTGGGAGACTCCTCCAGGTTTAGATGCTGCCTTTTCAACCAGGCTGCGGCTCCTTCCCCCTCCTCCTTTTGCAAACAGGGGACACGAGATGTTCTGTTGCTTTGTAGCTGCTTGAAAAGTTGCCTGGGAAGACAAGCGTGTGTCTGCGCAGGGGGCAACCCAAGAGGAGGGTCTGCAGTGATGAAGCGTGGTGTCTGCCCCGCTAGGTGCGAGCTGGGCAGGTTTGCTATGACATAACTCTTTGGAGGAGGGGGGTTGTGGCCGGGGGTGGGGGGGAAAGAGGGAGAGAGAATTAGAGCCTGCAGCACCCAGCAGTGATATCAGACCCAGGATCTGGCAGCGCTGGGGTAAGCTGCCACCTCTCCACTCCACCTCACACAGCAGCCTGGAACTCCTGCTCAAAGGGGAGAGCAAGCCAGCATCAACAATCATGGCAACGCCAAATGGGTTTATTTCTTCATGACCTCTCTCTTCTCACCAATAATTCACCTGAGGGTTGTTTTTTTTTTCCTCACCCTACCCCCCCTTTTCACTCTCTTGTTTGGATGTGGAGAGGGGGGAGAAAAGGGGGCACCGGGAAGTGTTTATTTTGTTCGGCAGCTTTTTGTGGCGTGTTTAAAGAGCTCGGGAAAGGACCCGGGTAAAGAAAGACATCGAACATAAAGAAAAGGCACAAAGTGGTGGCGGGGAGGGAGGAGGAGAAGAGAAGAAGGAGAGAAAAACCGAGGCAGAGGCAAGAAGCCGGAGGAAAGAGGACTTCAAGCGCGGCGCTGCCGGGAGGTGCGGGTGTGTGCGCGGGTGCACGTGTGTGCCCGTGCGCGGGTGCGTGCGCGGGGTGAGCAGAGCGGCTGCCGCTGCTGCGGGCGCTGCCTCCCGGTGCTGCGCGGCGCGGTGGCCGGCGCGGGACGCGGAGCGGCGGCCGCGGGTGCCGACCATGGGCTGGCGGCTGCTGCCCGCCGTGCTGCTGGCCCTGGCGCTGGGCGGCCCCGCGGTGTGGGCGCAGAACGACACGGAGCCCATCGTCCTGGAGGGCAAGTGCCTGGTGGTCTGCGACTCCAACCCGGCCACCGACGCCAAGGGCTCGTCCTCCTCCCCGCTGGGTATCTCCGTGCGGGCGGCCAACTCCAAGGTCGCCTTCTCGGCCGTGAGGAGCACCAACCACGAGCCCTCCGAGATGAGCAACAAGACGCGCATCATCTACTTCGACCAGGTACGCGGCGCGGCCGGGCAGCCCGTGCCCCATCAACAGGTGCCTCGCCCCGCGGGGTCCCCCCCACTTCAACCGTTAATTACGGTGAAAACTTAGGGTGCCGGGGGGCTGCCGCCTGCGGCGAGTCCCCGCCGAGCCCCCGCACCCCGCAGCTGGAGGCTCTGTGGGGCCGGGGGAGCCGCACCGCGGAGAGCCCCGCGGTAGTTTCCCACTTGCCCCCAGGGGATGGGGCGGAGCGCGGTCGGTGGGGGGCAGCCCTTGCGGGGCAGCCGCCGTCGGGGCCGCGGGTCCGTGCACCGCCCGCTCCGCCCTGGGAGCCGCGGAGGAAGCGGGTCCCGAGCCCAGCGGGGCAGCGGCCGGGGCCGTGAGGGCAGCTCTCGCCGGATGCCAAGCGGGAACGTGGTCGTGGGAGGGATGGGATGGGGTTTTCACAGGTGAGAGGAGCCGATGCAGGTTTTCAGACGGCCTTTGAGGGGGAAAAGAAGAACGAAAATGAAAGAAAAATCATTTAACTTTTCCATAACGATCAGGTTCAACCTACAGCTTCTCTCTTCTCAGTCACTAATAGTAACGTAGGGATGCCAACACACATTTTATACACCAGCTCCCGTCTGAGGGCGAGTCCAAAGTAATTGAGACTGATGGTTATTTTTCTTCCCATAACACATTATAATGGACATTAAATTGTCATGACAACTGAAGCCAGATATGTCACATAGCTTAATGCTAGCAGTGTAAATTACCTCAAGTTCACCGTCATTCCTAGTGGCTTTCCAGGGCTGCGTCTGGCATAAAGCAGCCTGAAAACAACAATTTAAAAAATAAGGCATAACTTGTCTCTGTTTAATCAACCTCAAATCGTTATTAGTGCTTACAAACCCAGATAAAGCAGCAAAAGCTCACAGCCAGTCGCAGCTCAGATGTGCCAGGTATCGCAGTAACTCAGTCTGCCTATTAAACTGGTGAATGAATTGTATCCTTCATGTACATCCTTCCTCTCTGCTTGATACTTTCAGGAAGACAGTGCTGACTTGACTGTTGCTTCTTAGCCAAAAGCAGCATGTCGCTCCCTGAGTTAGGGTTTTGGTGTTGTTTGGGGCAAATGATAAACAAATATGCCTTTGCTTACTCTCCTCTAAACACGTATAGAAGAAAAGTCTTGAAGTTATGATATAGTAGCAAAATAAGAATTATTTTTGTCCTAGTTTATTTATTGTAAAGTTGTACTCTCAATATAATTAAATATCCATTTAATGAGTATTATACCAGCTTAATTGAGAGAATGAATGAACCAACAGAGATGTAGATAAGAAAACTCCACGGGTGAATGGTTTCTAAAGTTAATAGTCTTTATTCTTCACGTAGCACGGAATGCCTGTGCTAATTCCCATACTATATTTTTCTGTTTGCAGATCCTAGTAAATGTGGGCAATTTTTTCACATTGGAGTCTGTCTTTGTAGCACCAAGAAAAGGAATTTACAGTTTCAGTTTTCACGTAATTAAAGTCTATCAGAGCCAAACAATTCAGGTACGTTGATTATAATTATAAAACATTTTACTTGTATTGTTGATTTAGAATAGGATCTTGACTGAACACAGGAGTATTTAAGACTTTCCAAACAAAATAGCTTAATATAAAGCAACCTGTGCTGTGGTGTAGAGTTCCTAGCAGTAGAGTGAATACATTTAAACTGTGAATACATTTAACAGCTGTTATAAGGCAAGACCCTTACCTTAAGCAAATTGCCACAGCTTCACTTCTACAGCGCAAGAACTGAGTATCTGGGGTGACATAAAACTATTAAATAGATTGAATCACCCAACAGTAAAATGGAGCTCTAAACTTAACTGCATAAGTACTAATGAGGAGTCATATTTTGCTACAGGTTAAACTCAATGTCCTGAGCACAGGAGTTCTGGGGATACACACCAGATTTGGCTATTTCTGTAACAAACTGTGACCTGGCTGACAGCTCCTGATGTCGGGTGTCTGTTTGTAACAGCAGTCTGATGTGGACCAAGGTTAGCTAAGGTGGTCTGCTCGCTCTGTAACTACACCAAAATGTTACACTTCTTCAGGGATGTCTTCTAGGGAACCTTTATATCACTTTAAACTTTTTTTTCACCATATAATACAGAAAAGACATGTCATATATTTCTTTAACAAAGGAGTGATTCTGCAGTTTCTTCTGTAGTTAACAGCAGTTGAACTGTGCAATTAAATATAAGCATGCTCTAGCTTAGAGGGAAAGCCTCTAAGTTCCTGAACATCCCTTGCTGAACTAGCAGTAAATTCCTAAAAGTGCATTACTAAATCTTCATGCCAGGTCATGCAATTTCTGTGACATACATACTGGCTTTCTCAATCTGGAATAACATCTGTGGCTTCCCTTGTTTCCACCCATGAGACCACTGGATTCGTAGAAGTCTCTGATGGTTCTCCCCTGATCTGTTTTGTCCTCAAATGTGGTTTTCAGTGTACAAGGTTGGATAAAATGGGTATCTGCAGGATGAGTGATCAGTCATTTCTTTGTGGCAGCTCTGACTTTGGGCTCCTGGGAAAAGTATAGCAATGGCTGAGCAAGCTGGTGTGAGACACAGTCACATCCCTGGTGAAATTCGCCTTCATTTTACAACATGAAATCATGGATCCATTCAGATCAATGACAAGAGTCTTAAATGGAATATTGACCTCATGAAAATCTCTATAATGAGCTTATAAGCTATTTAATATGCTCAAACTTTGTTCCTGTCACTCTCATATGCGGGAGGTTGAAACAACACGTGATAACTGTGTGTCAGCCAGCTGCATTAGGTTTAAAATACATATTGCCAAGAAAAATGTCAGAGCTTGGATTCTGGAAGTCCAGTGCAGGCTTGGTGTTTCATACACCAGGCACTCAAACCTGGGAGCTGAGGGCTTCTAACAGAGAATGTTACAACCTGTGACATGGCCTGAAATCTTTCATACATGAAGAGTTCCTAAAGTGATGGATGGGTTTGGTTGACTCCAAATTTGGCATAGTTAACATGAGACTACCTGGTGCAAGCCTGTAATGTGTTCTTCTGGTGTGATTAAAATAGCTGTAAGATGATCTGCAGGGGAACCTGACCTAAAGAGGTGGCACAGAAGGAATGTGATAAAACAAAACCCAGCAATGAGTAAACTCTTGATGCCCTTGTCTTGCATGTGTAATAGCTAGGGGGAGGACCAAAAGCCATTGCAGTGGAGCTAACCAGCTTGAGGCTCAGCCACATGCAGACTTAAACACCACTAAATCACCTGAAGGCTTTCTACATAAGTGATATTACTATGCCCCTGGAACATCTGGTAGTGCCATTAAATATCATTAAACTGAAATTGGTTCCCTGGGGACATCTGATTAAGTAGATTTCCCAGATAGGCAAATCCCAAATCAGGGCCAGATTCTGCTGCCCTGACTTATGCTGAGCACTAATTTATTCTGTGGTGGCTCCGATTAAAATTAATGGGAGCATATGCAAGGCCAGCATACTCCATATGAATAAGCATTTCATAATTCACCCCTCTGTGACTGCATTATAGCTGCTTAGAAAGAAAAAGCAGAAGAAAGCAAATAGTTTGCCACTGGGGAAATTAAAAAAGCCTGGATCTGTCCATTCCCCCAGCCCCTGCCCATCTTTATTTACAGAGTATCTGTGTGATGCTGTGTTCAGAGCAGATGCTGTGCTGACTTTCAAAAGTGCTTTGTAGGAAAACGGATTCAGCACCAAAACACAGTGTGGTGGTTCTTAAAGCTAAAGGTGTGTTCTAGACTTTCAAACTAAGCTACTGTCAGTTATGGAAGGGACATATATTTTGCTCTCAACGAAGTATAAGTTTGCAGCCTGCTGCAGCATCTTTGACATCTCATTAGGTGCCTATAGTGCATCTCTGGGTGCCTTGTTTCTTGAAATACCTTTGCTAGTGAACATCTAAATAACCCATGAGGCAAGATGAAACAAACTGAGGTAACAGCTCTCAGTTCCATGTACCAGAGAGTTACAATTAATGCCCCAAGGAACAGAGGAAAGCAACGTCATGTTGCACACTAACTATGCCTGGTCCACAGCGGTTGGTGGACAGTGCCCCACCAACTTCACTCAGCTGCAGGTGAAGCCCATGAAGAATGAAAGTGCTTTTATGCTCCAAATACTAATAATGTAATTATTAGTTCAAAACAAAACAAAACAAAACATAGTGAAGACTGGGACCTTAGCAGACCTCTTACTTTGTAGTTAATATTCAGTGGTAGTTCTTGGAGTTTTCCTGTTAATGACAGATTTTCAATGTTTTCTTCTCTTGTAGGTTAATTTGATGCTAAATGGAAAGCCAGTCATTTCTGCTTTTGCTGGGGACAAGGATGTCACACGTGAAGCTGCCACAAATGGAGTCCTGCTCTATCTGGACAAGGAGGATAAGGTTTACCTGAAACTGGAGAAAGGTAATCTGGTCGGTGGATGGCAGTATTCTACGTTTTCTGGCTTTCTGGTCTTTCCCCTGTAAAGTCAATTTTCCTGTGATATCCATCCAGATGTGGACTCATCATTGCCCCTGTTACATGAAGAGCATTTTATCATCATGGGATTGATGTCTCTTTATTGTTTTTTTTTTTCATGGGTGAATATGGATTCTCTTTATGGATTTTGGCTCCATCTGAACTACTCAGAAGTTTCACAGAATTTTGTGTGTTTAAATACAATATATTTGGATTGGGACTAAAGCAGACAATAAATATCTATGCTTAATGTTACAGTCTAAAGCTGCCTGCAAAATTTGTTCTGATTTCATTTACTGGACTTATTGGATTCATGGGAGAAGTGGATTTTCTTTAATTATGAAAAGACTGGCAACCAGGTCTATATTTAGGAGAGTTCAGACTCCAATCAAGAGTTAGTGTGTTGCTGCCAAAGAACTGTATATTGATATATTGGTCATACATGTTTTTTGTCATTGGGACTTAACTGACATGATCTATCCCATTGTGTTGAGAAAGGTAATTATTATTCATAAGTGGTTGACTTTAATTCTCCTCTGTGTGTAGTGTGTTGGATGATTCACCAACCATATTTAGGCTCTGTCACCTGTCACAATCAAGTCTAGCCTACAGAAAGCTAAGATATTATGGTTGTATTTTAGTTGTAATAAGGTATTCCTCTTTTCTGTGTTTCCTAAAGAGAAGAGCAGATTATAACCATAAAGAAAAATATTCTTACCAGCATTAGAGGTGGTTATTGAGGCACAACTTTGCAAAACAGCTTTGCCCTGCAGGAACTCTTGCACCTGTTATTCAATTTTAATCAACATGATTGATAATAACTGCTTTATTAAAAACCTAAGGGATTCCTTCCTTAGACACAACCACTTTATTAGCTGGAGACGAGATCCCCTTGTTTGTAATTATGTGTATTTTTCAAACCTGTTGTGTTAAAGGTATCATCTGGTTTTGCCTTAACTTCACAACTGTACATAATTTTAGATCATACGTTTAACAAATATTAAATCCAAATAGCTGGTACCTAACTTGGGGCAATATCTTTTTGGCTTTTTGTACGAGTCATATGAATCCATAAACTTATTTATTCTATCATTGTTATATAATAAAGATTAATATATGTTAGCTGAATTTTTGATCTTTGGATTTTGGAAGTCACTTCATGCTATTTTTTTATTGGATATAATTACTATATGCAAAGTGTAAGCTTTTGGGATTCACAGAAACTGTCCTGGGAGGCAGGCAAACTGCCATAATTTAGTCTGGCAGAATCCTAGAGGTAATCAGAATGTATTAATAGTAATAACCTATGCATTTTATTAAAAAAAAAAAAAATTAGGCAGAAATGCTGACTTCACTGAAGTTAGTGTTAAGAATCACATTGATTCCAAAGGGTATTGGATGAGTCCTGTGCTTTAGATTTTGCCATCAGCATTGAACTCTGGTGCCATCAAACTGAATATAAAATAAAATGATTTTCACACAAACTGCTAATGAAATCTTCTTCCCTCATGCCCAATAGAGAATACATATACTGAATTCAATGGATATCTGTGTCTTGCATGTCAGGAAGGATACAGTTCTGAATTAAAAAATACAATATACTTGAGAATGTTTGCGGATGGAAGCAATGCCCAGCAACCTGGGACCTTCTCTAAAAGTCAGTTTAGGCTTGGATGTGCTGGTATAGGTAATCTGTTTCCAATTTCTTCACTTGTTAGCCAAGTCCAGTGTATCATATTGCTCTAACTGCTGTAAATGGATTTTTCACTGATTTAAAGTGTAATGCACAGCTGGTTGACGCTCCTGATAAAAATGTCAGGGAATCAGTGGCAGAAAAATCTACCCGAATTCCTTATTTTTGTGGACCAAACATATAGGAATTTGGGGGGGAATTTCAGGAGGATAAGTGGCTACATTTGCACCCCTATGAGATAAGTCAGATGAGGTCATTTCCTAGACACAACATTGTTTTGGCACAGAACACTGAGGTTTGGGAGGAAGTGGAAAGACAGGGCAAGAAGGTGAATGATTTACATTGCTGAAAAAGACTTAATAGTTTTCTATTATGACCAATCAAAATGTGTTACCACTGTGCCCCAAAAAAGTGTATATATGATACGTATGTATATCTAAACCACCCTGAGGTCATAGCACATAGTATGCATGATATTATAAAAAGGTTATTTGCCATAAGAGTTTATTTCGGAAGGAACCATCAGTATTTTGTATAAAATTGCTAAAATCTGAAAGCTCACTCATCAATATTTGTGTAATGTAAAGGAAACATTGTTCCTACAGAGACAGAAGAAAAATGGCATTAAAGGTGTCAGTATACTTTTCAGAGATGAGATGTACCTAACTTCTTTAGTCTGTGAACATATCATCTTCAGAAGCTGCCTTTAGCATTCAGCAATAATACTGAACTATCTTCAGACACTGTTGATTTCCCCTTGGCAAAACATTTCTGATTGCTTCAGCGTCATTAACAGTTGTTTAAACTTTAACTGGAGAGTCTAGGAAGTTATTCAATTAAGGAGATATGTTTTGATGGAAATCTCCTACATTTTTCTCCTCGGCCTCAAAAATCAGATTTACTAACTAATTACTTTGCTATTGAAAGGAAAAATGAACTTTGGAGAAGTCGCTGCAGAGCAGCTTGTGTTATCTTCACACAAGGCTGAGCACTGACTCTGCTCAGAGGTGGTCTCTGGAGATGGGCAGTTCTCTTAGCTCATGTTTAAATGTTTAAATAAGAAAGATACATGGGTTTTAGACTACAATTTTTGAGCTACTTTCCAGATCTGGAGCTGACTTTCATTGTATTGTACCACACTTCAGGTACGTCAGTAGGAGCTTCTCCCGGAAGAGATAAGCTAAGCCAGCTTAGATAGAGCTGTGTCTGGAAACTCTTTCTTCTCTCTTTTTTGTCATTACTTTTCCTTCTGTCTTCCTATGTCACTGCTACAGTAGTTTTCTTGTTCAGAAGCAACAGCTCAGGAGACACGTAAAATTTCAAAGGGTATTTCAGATTAGGGGCTTGATTATGTTTTCTTAAAGAACTTAAGCCTCCATTGAGCTGCACTGTAAAGGTTAGAGCTGAATATCTGATCCTGCAGAATCTGATGGTGCTAGTCTTATTGATTTTGGTGGGGCAGAATTTCCCACTCTGTGTGTATCCCTGTTACAGAAGGTGCTGAGGATCTGTACCCACATCCTTCAACATATATCCACTTTGCAGTCAACTTTGTAGCTTACAAAGATTGATTGTGCAAGAAAACCTTCTGGCTATGTGTGGTGAAAAGAAAAAGGTTACTTTCTGAGAGTAAAATATACATTGCTATTATCAGTGATTTCTTTACAAAGGGAATCAGTATTTTTAAATTTTTATCCATGTTTTATTTCTGTTTTATCAATTTTTTTATTATAAATCTAAGAAAAAATCCCCTCTATTTGTCCTCCTCTGACGATGTAAATGTTTTTGGTAGAGCCGGGAATACCCTGGTCACCTAGGTTCATCCAGTGTCAAAAGCTCCTCTCTTGAATTCTATTTGTTATGAAGAGTTTAGGCTACATATACCAGATGACTGTGGAGCCAAACAAGAAACCGTTCAAAAGAGCCTGGGTAACAGAAGTGTTTTTGGAAAAGGCACTGAGGCAGCTTTGAAACTTTCACAAGCAGTTTTTTCTCTACATAAAAGGAAAAACTTACTTTGAAGCATAGAGAAGGAAAACAGACCTTTTTTTTAAAAACAACATTTTGTATTTGTTTGGTGTTATGTCATTTTCCAGTAGTATCTGAATATTTTCTGAGCCCTGTGGCAGGTCATGGCAGAGAAGTATTGCAGCCTCAGTGTTACACCTGAGAAAAGGGAGACAGGGTTTGGGAAATGACCAGTGCCGGAGCACCAACACGTCCACTGCTGGCGCTTGTTCCTGGGTAGTCCTTTTCCTGATACAAGGAAAAAGCATGTTTCTGAAGTAAATGGCATACTGCTGTATTTCCTCTTCCATATTATTTACATAACTATTTCTAGAAAGATGAATGCAGTGGAACAGGACAGGTTTAAATGCACTAACAAACCAGGTCACAATTAGCTATCAACTTTTTTTTTTGTTGTTGTTTTTTAAAGGAACACATCTGCAGCAGGTATAGTATTTTTACAGGCAGGTTTTAGGATAGAGAAGATAAATGCAAGAAGCCGTATGTCATAATCACAACAAAGAAGCCAAACCATTAACATGAAATAGGGGCTGAGGCAGAGAAACAGATATATGTTCTCCTCCTTTTATAAGGGTTTCTTAGTTGGTAGCAGGTTTTATCTTAGCAATTCATTACAGTTGCCATTCATATTGTAAGATCTCTTTATAATATTCAAATGCTTTGTCTTCTAAAGACAGCGTTAACCAGATGACTCGATGTAAATAAATGAAGAGCCCCAGTGACAGAATTTATTGGTTGGCACATGCCACAACATATTTTTTGTGATATTGTTGTCCAGACAGAAAAAGCTCCTTTGAGAAAAGACACTGTCTTAGACACTGAGCTAAAGTTATTTATCTGTTGCTGGTTAGAAATGGGGAGGGGAGGCGGGGGGGAGAGAAACCCTAGAGCATTAAGGGGAATGCGTACAAAGAATAATGATAAAATCAGTCACCATTATATAAGTGATGATGAGAATAATGGAAATGTGGCTTGAATAGTGTGTTTAGTGAAAGCTGTGATCTAAGGCGTTTGATGGAAGCAATCACTATTTTAATCTTCATGTTCTGGGGGAAGGGAAAAAGCCAGTTGCATCATTTTTAACAGGTTCTTTTCCTTCTCCCCCCCCAAATCCCCCTTTTTTCTTTCTGCCTTGTTCTGCTTAGCTGCAGAAAAAAAGTTATCAGAAATGATCTAAGAAAAGTTAATTTCTGATGTGGTACAGGGATGTTATAGATTTGGGGTTCTTTTGTATTTGATGTGGGGATAAAAAAAAAGGTGGTGGTGGTGGTGGGTGAAATGGCAAACTTGACTTAAACTAAATACATTCTTTACCTATCATCCAGTTCAGTGAATTGCCTAAATATGTTCTGCTTATATGCGTAATACTTTCCTACAATGCATGATACCAACCCATCCTGTTAGAACCACCATATTGTAATCTGATGGCTTTTAATCCTGCAGGAGGAAACTAGATGTAGAAGTGTAGTGCAGAGCACTGGAGATCAGCAAATAAAACAGCTTTATCTCTGTACTTACACGTGTGCCTGGATTTACTCCTACAAAGCAGGTCTGTAATCCCTGGGGTATTTTGATGCAAAGGGCAAATGTGTGTGTGAAAACAAGCTGAGAGTATGGGTATTTCTGAATTACTGCTGACACAGGGAAGAAAGCATACCTTAATCTCATTGTGAGGGCATTTAAATGCTCTGTATAGTCCTAATGCTGAAAGAAAGCAGATCTTCATGGCTCCTGGGCAGAGTGACCAAAGCTCTGTGGAGATGACAAGACCTGCCCACACATGGAGGTCTGTATTGACCCAAGTGCTGGGGCCTCTGTAGGCAGAGCAGTGCTGTGCAGTCAAGGATCCTGTGAGCTCTCCTGGATTTTTACTCAGTTTAAAAAACAGTGATGTTTGGGGTTTTATTTTATCCGTTCCTTTGCAAACGAAGGTCTGTTTACAGTAAGTGTAAGGGATTCTCAAAGGCAGCCTTTAGAATTAATATTGTCTGAAAAAGAAAAATTCTTCTAAGTATACAGCAAGGCTAAATTTCTCTTAAGTTGAAGTCATGCAATTAACTAGCGAAGCAAATTAAAATAAAGAAAAATACATCTGTGCTCTACTACACAACTAAGCATAAAAGAGCAAAATTGATTCTGGCATCAATCCCACATAACTGCAGAACAGCTCAGAAGCTCCATCCAGCAGTATAACAACTCATTATGCCCACTATTCCCACTCTGCAGTAGTAGAAACAGCCACTGGGCAGCCTCACCTGGCAGCGCTGATACCGCTTCTGCTAATGAGGTGAGTTTTCATGAGCTGAAGGTTAGTGATGGTGTCAGGGCATTTTCCTGGAACAACAGGCCTCGATGTGGCTCCTCCAGCTCCTCTCTATCTAGCCCTGATCAGCCTTCACCGTGCTCCCACCTGCAGCAGGTTGCAAAGTTTCACTTGGAACACTTCCCTACCAGGAAACACCATTAGAATTCAATTACTATTGGCAAAAAGCAGACACATTAGAGGAAATTTTCTTTCTTTTTTTTTTTTCTTTTTTTTCTTTTTTTTCCAAATGAAAGGAGAGAATTGGTTTGGATCAAAAAGCTTTTGTATTCAATTTTAAATTCACTCTTTATTTAAAAGATTACATTGGTTCAAAAAGAAAAGGGGAAGATTTTTCACTGACATAAAGCATTTTCACTTTTGAAATAAATATTTGCAGATGAAACAGACTGCTCTAAAATGATTTTTTGTCACAAGCATGTCATTTGGGTAAAAACTGTGCGATTTTAGAAGTTTGCTCAGATTCTTTGTTTAAGCGCATTTCCAAATACTTTTTTTTTTAACAGAAAGCAAATGTATTCCTATAAGCTTTATTTTTATTGTATTAATTGATTTGCTAACACATACATAACTGTATGCTGTATCTGTTGAAAGTCTGCACAAAGAGTTCATGATTGTGCTTTTTTTAATATCAGAATGTATCTTTAATGTCATGGGGAATGCTGGTTTTGTCCTCAGGGAGGATCAAACTGCATATTTCCTCTGTTGAGAAACCCCAAATCCCATTAAGAACACCTGGCTTAAACATTGCAGTAGAGATTTGTCTTATTGTTCAACTTCAGGGAACTTTTCATTAAGACCTTTGATGCTTTAAGGTGAGGGTGAAGAAGGGAGGTCCAGCTTTCCCATAACGGACTATTTAATTTGTTCCTCCATCGTCACCCTCAGTTCCTAATACCATGTTGGTGGCCAGCTTATTGTATTTAAGGTTTTTTATAGGTTCAGATTCTAGCACCCTTGCTAGATTCTCAGCACTGGCTGAGCACTGTCTCACCAAGAAGCGTAATCAGTTCCTTTGAAGCTTAGGAAGAGGGACATTTGTCCTTTCACCCTTTGCATGTCAGGCTACATCCTTCCTGCATTCCTTTCCACACTGCGGACTTGTGGCCAACCAGAAATATTGATCAGTATTGGTATTGAAATATTGCTAAACGTGTTGGCTTAGTTCAACAGTTCCTGGTACAGGGGTTAGCTGAGTTAACCAACCAATTGGTCCTGTTGGACACTTGTAATTCTTATAATTCCTTTAATGAGGTTAGACAACCAGAACCCTGTACGGGCACTGAAGAAAGGCAGTAACCAACTGCTTGAGAAGGCATTCAACACCAGGCATGGGAATCGCAAAACGTCATACACATATATACATATACGTAGATGTCATTGTACAAGCGGAACTATTCAGTGCAACACAGATTTATAGCTAGAGCAGCAGAAGATAACCTGATGTACACGCAACCTAATTAAGGACACCTCATTTATATTTTCTTTGGGAGAAACAAACTCTGGTTCATTTCTAGAAGCAAAACTGTGATCCAAATAATGAAAAGACTAGAAGAATGACTACCTAAACCACAGGAATATGAAGGAATATCACTGCTGTGTAAGAGAAATGACTAGTGCAGTGGCATAGTGTGTTTTAGTTTTTGTGGACTGTTTAAATGGATTCTTACAAAAATAATAAAGGCTTCTGAAGACAATAACTTTGAGACCATCTATCTTAGTTGTCTTAAATTCAATACAGGGTAAGTAGAATCATAATATCATAGAACAGTTAGGGTTGGAAAGGACCTTAAGATCATCCAGTTCCAACCCCCCCTGCCCTGGGCAGGGACACCTCGCACTAAACCATGGCACCCAAGGCCTCATCCAATCTGGTCTTGAACACTGCCAGGGATGGAGCATTCACAACCTCCCTGGGCAACCCATTCCAGTGCCTCACCACCCTAACAGGAAAGAATTTCCTTCTTATATCCAATCTGAACTTCCCCTGTTTAAGTTTTAACCCATTACCTCTTGTCCTACCACTACAGTCCCTAATGAAGAGTCCCTCCCCAGCATCCATATAGGCCCCCTTCAGATACTGGAAAGCTGCTATGAGGTCTCCACGCAGCCTTGTCTTCACCAGGCTGAACAGCCCCAACTTTCTCAGCCTATCTTCATACAGGAGTCTAGATTTAGTCTGTTGTAAACAGTGATTCTCCGGGCACGATTCAGCTGTCACATACTTCTTTGTACAGGAATTACTTAACTGAATGAGTATGGAAAAGTACTTTTCTTCAGGTCTTGAGAGACAGCTGAGTGTAAATAACTTTGATCGAATAATGATGTTAGAAAGAGAAATTATGTTGAGTGAGCGAGTTCTGACTTGCAGGCTGCGACCCAGGTCCCCAGTTTATCCGAGTTGTACCGAATGCTATGCACATACATCTGGTGGAAAAGGCTGTGAAGGTTTTTTTGTGCTTGTCAGTGTCAATCCTGGCTAAGACAGAGAGTTGGCTTAAATGGGGTTTCCAGTAATGATAGCATGCAAGATAACAACTGTGAGCATTCCTAAACTCTGACAATTTGTCAAAAACTCACCCCGAGATGAGATTTTTTTACTGAGCACAGTCTATGGGCTTCAAGATGAAAGACTGCTCAGCAGAGATGGACAAAATATAGCAAGTACATTTTATAGAGGAAAAAAAAAATAATGGGTCACAATGTTGTTTTCCTTTAGATACAGGGAAAAAAAACCCCAAACCCAACCAGATGTGCAATGGCACCTGCAAAACTTGCAAAAGTAACATTCCAAAAGCCTTTCAAAAAACACCTCTTGGAACATCATGATATTGCCTAAAGTTACAGCAACCCAACTGATACATAGAAGAGTCAGGTCAAAGTTTCTGCTTTGCCCTGAGTTTGTGTCTTCCAGACCCCAAATGCAACCTTCAAGCCACTGGTTATTTGGTGGTAGGTAACAAGGGGAAGATCTCCAGAGAAGCAACGTCTCTACAAATAGTAGGGCATTCACTCCAGTGCGGGATGAAATAAAGCTACAGCCTTTCCTGGTGCTCCTTTTGGTTATCAGAGCATATGCTTTGCTGGAGGTTTCTGCTGAAGGCGAGAAAGCTGGCTACCTTCCCCTGTTATTGTTGATTTGTCTATAGAAATGTCTTCATCTCATGCATTGTCAGTGACAGTGCGAATGTATTGTTTAAGTAGTAAATAAATCAGTAACTGTTTAAGCACTGTAAGGGTTGTGCAACATCAGGGGCAAGCCAAGGATGACTATAAGCTTAGTCTTTTTCTGTACAGTAAATTTGAGATTAAGGTGTTCAAAAGGCAGTGTTAATGTTTTTCCCCCGTTTTCTTCTGCAAAGCTCAGCTAAGGAATTTAGTTTTCATGATGCCCCTTAGGGTCCCAACAAAGTAATAAGTCAGCATCATTTTCTAGCTGCAGTTGATAACATTTATTGCTAATTCTTTAAACCCTTCTTTAAAAGAAAACAAGTCTGCAACCTGCATTGCACCCACAGGAATAATCTTTCTTTTCCTCAGTTTGGTAATTCAATTGTGACTTGTAAACTTGTGCAGTTGTAGCAAAAAAAGTATACAGTCAACTCTAATCTATCTTGAGGGAAGTAAAAAGTGCTTACCACCATTGGTGTAGTAAATCCTGGCTCCTTTATTTAATAAATGTAGAATTTCACTCCGAAGCCTTAAGGAAGAAGAGTTTTAGAATATCAGAACAATGTAGCACATTTTGAAGCTGAATAAAGATTGATACAAATTTGTAGCAAGATTTAAACTGATGGCATACTAGATATATGACTTAAATTAACTTGAAAAGTATAGGCATTATTTACTTCTCAATTGTGAAAGGCAAACCAATCTACTGGAGAAATTCTTGAGTATCATAGTCTTTCTGGTATTGGAAAAACTAGAGACTCTAAAAAAGATCCCATATCTATTTATAATTGTAAGTCAGGTCTTGAATAGTCTTTACATAATAGTTACACATGTAAGCAAGACAAGATCCAGCAGACAGTTAAGCACACATATAATGCTAAAAGCTGAAGTGATTTCACAGGCTTTGATATACTTGCTTCCACATCTCAAGTTATGTGTCCGCTTAGCTCTTTGTTGCACCAACTGAAGAGACTTTACAGGCATAGGTAATGCTTTAAAAAGTGATTTGACATGTAATCAACCAACCAAATTTCTCTTGCTGTGCTAATCTAAGGACATTGCTCAAAGATTAAATCTCCTCCCCTCTCTGGGGAGTCTCTGACTTAACTGCAATAGCACAGGTGGATTTGGGCACCAGACCCCACCTTCAGAGAAGGACAAAGTCAAGGTGACTCACATTAGTATTCATAGCAAAATCTACTCTCTTTTAGCAAAGGAAGGGATATGACAAGATAATAAATACTAAAAACCACACCTCCTTTAGCCCAGGTGGGCTTATGGGAGCAGATATTGCTTTAGGTGCTTGCCACAGCACCCACCTCCCACTCCCACCTGGATTCTTGACTGGGAAGAGAAGCAATGCCCAGGATGGGACCCATGGCAGTCCCCTACCCTTTTCCTGGACTAATTACGACATCAACTCTCCCAAGGTGGTTCTCACAGGGCGGAATTTCTCTCTCTTGAGCACCAGAGGAGCCAGCCCGCAGAGACTGTCCTCCAGTCAGTGCTGGTGAGTTCCCCCTTATTTGGGAGTAGTCCTCATTGTCCTCCCCGTGAGAAGATGGGCCCCAAAGAATTTCTCTTTATCATGAGGCCTGTTACATTTTTTTTCCAAAGCATTTGGTCTCTTAGACGTATTACCCCTAGAGACTTTTCCTGGGATGCTCCTAAATCATTTTGAGTGCTCTTGAAAACTTCTGTTTCTAGGTGGTCTAAGAACTGGTTTTGATCCTGGTGCAAGTTCCTGCAGCAATAGGAACTGGGTAGGCAGAAATGTGCCAGGCTAACAGCTGCCACCCTGCTCTTCTCAGAAAGTTTGCTCTGTCAAAGCATCATGAAATGGACCCCTACAAACTTAAAAAAGCCAAACTACTTTGTTAAAAGAATTAAAGAAAGGGTGAAAGCAAAGATTAAGAAAGATTTCCTCCAAGCACAATTTACTATTACATCTTCCTTCACATTACTGCAAAAAAATGGAGAAGTTTCACAAAAGAGTCTTCCTATTCTTTGTATGAGTCATGGTAATAATACAACATTTCATACTGCTTTCTCCATCTGTGGAACCTCTCATCTCAAAATAGTTTAACACTGCAGAGCTGTCCTTATCGCAGCTGTAGAGAAGGGAAACTGAGTCACGGACAATTTATTTGCTTGGTTGTCCCCAGTCACCAAGGGAATGATTATCAGAAAGGGACACAAGACTCAGGTTCCTAAAATCTGCACCCAGCTACAAGCAATGCTTTTCTCTTTAGTAATTAGAACGATTTTAAGCAACGATCTTCACTATGACATCACATACCTTGGTCTAAAGAAGGGAAAGCTCAGCTTACCTTGAGAGTTAAACAGTCACACATGCAAAAATGCAGTTAAGAGATGAGCAGGGTCATGGCTTGGAAAAAAATGTGTGTATATCATACAGGGGCATGCCAGAAAACATCCAGAGAAACAGGAGCACAAAGTTTGCCTGGTCAGTTGAATCGGACCTCCTGCAAGTTCACCAAGAGGGGTTTTGGTACATTTATTGATGGAGCATGATCCATGTGATGAAGCAGAGTACCTTTACGTACATACTGGGATTGACTAGACTCTGCAGGAGTGGAAGCCTACAGTTCATTCCTTCTTGTACAGTCTAGTCCTGTATTTTATATAGAGACACAATAGATTTCAGACAGCTGAGTCATTATATAGGTTTTGGAAATCTATATGTGCCTTATCGTCTCTAAGCATTTAACATATTTAAATTTCCCCAAATAATGGTTATTGCCAATGCTGAAGTACCAGCATTGAGTGGGTTAGAAAATATATTATCCTTTAATGTATTAAAAATGCTTTGTCAAAATTCATACTGCCATTGGGAATACACAGATTCCCTTTAGCATTCTGTCTGACGTTGTCTACATAGACTGAGGCAAATGGTTGACATTTATCTTTGAAATGGTTGGGAACTGGATTATTTATATATTTATGCATATGGTTTCTAGCTGCTTATTCTTTACCAACAGATAAGGAGTACCCATTTAGCCTTGTAAATGTTAGTCTATGTGATGTTGTAATACTGCAGAATAGGACTATACTGCTAGGAACTGTTTTGTAAGTGGTACATATTTAAGTGGCAATGAGCTGCCAGGTCACTAGCCTTGAATATAGATAGTACTGTGATAAAATGTACTTAAACCAGTACTTTAGAGACATCTATGAGTGGCTTTCAGTATCCATCATATGACTGCATTCAATTCAACTGCAAAATAAGTAGGTTTTTGATGGGAGGAGGCTGGATCTCCAAACCAGAACTGAGGACCTGAAATGAAAAAGGATTAAATCATCTTAATTTATGGGTAAGACATTAAATTAAAATCTCCACATATGTAGGAGGTGTAGTAAAACAATGCCTGCTCTTTAAACTCCGAGTAATGTGTTCAAAGGCAATGCAAAATGTAGTACAGCAACAACATGGGTTTTTTCCTCTTTTTGAAGTTGTGGAATCTTGGAATTGGTCACAGAAAAGTGAGAACAAGACAGCACAGAAATGTTTCTTTGCTCCCAGCTTTCTGCCCAGCAACTATTTTATAGAAATGCTACAAAATTCAACAGTGCAGTTTAGCAAAGTTTTTCCTTAGCTCTGTACTCATTACTATGGCTCTGTGGGCTACAAAAGTGCCTGTAAACCACATAAAAAATAAATGAATGCACTAAGTGAGTGCCAGAGCTCAAAGTGCTTAAAACTGGGTTCTGCTTCAGCCCAGATCAGCTCCCAGGCAGGGGTCTGATGACTATGAAAGCCATCACTGTGAGGGGAGCTGAAGAAAGGACAGTTTAAGCTGAGATCAGAGGGTCACACCCAGACTCACCTTGGTTACCTAATTTTCAAGCCTTTGGGGAATTTTGGCTATAAAAAGAGCCAAATATAAGAAAACCTATGCTTTATTACAGTGGTCCTGCCAGAACTGATCTACTTAGCATATGATCTGTATGTCCAACAGATCTTTAAAATGTTCTTACCTGACATAGCAAACTCCTTCCAGCACGTGGTGTGTATTGCAGTGATGTGCAAAGACAGTTCTAAGTTGCAGTCTTGAATTTCAGATTTCAAGGGATGAAGGAACTGATTTGAATACACAGAATCCTAAGTTCACTCCTGAAACTTTAGTAAAAGTCATATCCAAATTCAAAATGGAATTACTTCTACAGGAATAGTGGGGAAAAAAAAAACATATTTCATACTGGGACTTCAGCTTGATTCATTCTCATTGCAGTTGCTTTATATTTACAGCCTTGCAAAGCTCTCAGGGTGGACTGGATGATTTGTCTCAAAATACGTGGGATTTGTCAGCAACTACGTGTATTTGAGACAGTAGCATGGATGTCCACTTACACTGTCTTATGCATCCCATGTCTTTGTTGGGAAGCAGCATGTTAATTCTCACTGTGAATGCTCTGTTTAGGGGTAAAATACCCCTACATGAATGAAGATGAATTTCAGAGGAGTGTCTGGGAGGTTTATGCTGTCCCATACTTAAAGAACTTTTGTCCTGAGCAGTAAACATTCAACCCTTTAAAATGCAAGATGCAATTGCAAAAACAGGGGCCAATTCACAAGAATCTAACTTGCTGATCTACAAACTAGACCACTTCAGCTTACTTCTGCTTTCCATTTGAGATGGCTAAAATGATCTTACTTGCTTTCATGACACTTTGGCCAAATCCTTTCATTTACTGGGTCTGCAATTGCTCAGGAAGTGAGATACTTTCTCCTGAATTTGGATCTAAAACGTATACAGAGTCAGCCTCCTCCTAACCTGAAACTGAACTGTATTTTCTGTCTCCAAATCTAGGTTTGATGACATTTCAGCATCACAGATATAAGACCATTTCTTAATGAGAACTGCAGAGCTGATACGATGGAAGTAAAATTGAGGGGCTTAAAAACATGGACACATACAAGTATCTTCTAACAGGACACTTCTGTCTAGGGGGACTGGCACTTGCTTTCCTAGCGTGGTGGTAACAAAGCTTTTTGCATTTTTTTTTTTGATATATCAGGCATTCAGTATGCAGTCACAGCTTAGAAAAGGCACATTTCAATGAACTTGGTGATAATTCTTCATTCTCCAAGACAAAGAAAGCACAGAAACAAAATTAATCCTGGTTGTCAACAAAGATATTGAGTCACTGATGAACTCGGCATCCCCCTTGCATCCTGCTAACTGTTTTCATAAAGTTCTACGAACTGCTGTCTGCCAATTTTTTCTGAATGTGTTGTGCATGCACAGATAATACAGTCTTAAATAAATAGCAGGTTACTGCAATAATCTTCAGCCTATTTGCTAAGTCCACCCTCCTTCAAATCTGCACACTGAAGGAAGGAGTAGGGATAAAAAGTAAGCGAAGGCAAAGAGCATGCTGCACAAGACAGGAAAGGGGTTACACAAAACCAGCTCCAACTAGGAGTCCAGTTTGTTCCCCTACTTCCATCAGCTCATCACTCAGTATCTTCAATGGCCATAGCAAAACTATAGGTAAGCATGTCGGTACATCTGAGTTCAGTCGACAGGGCCATAACTACTACCATGTGCCCTACAGTAAGTAATTGGGGCTAAAGTAGCTTATAAATGACTCTACTTACTTATGGGAATAGGTATTTTCTTATTTGAGAGGGATTGTAAGTGCTCTAAGAACTATGAACAGAGGGAGATCTCATGTGACAAGTTGATAGGGATGTAATAGAAAAAATATCCTACTGCTAACAGAAATCATAATGTTGGATCATAATCTGCATGTAGTCCGGATCTAAATAGGCAGATTAAAGGTCAAAATAGAAGACTAAAAGTAGAAAAATAACATTTCAGAGTAAGCAGCTAAAACGCTTTAGGAACAGCTCAAGGTTGTAGGCAGTTTCTACACAAAAACCTCTGGTGAAATCCAGATTGCTAGAAATCTTCAAGCCAGTGTTTGAAAAATATCAGCCAGTGAGAATTTAAAATCAGAGTCCTTTGGAAGTCAGTTGTTCCATTTAATTCTCATGTTCTCACCCATCTTCTTCTCGTCCTCACCAACGCCCACAGATTTAACCGCATAAGGTCATTAGGATTCAGCCCCCTGTTCAAAGCTGCAGCCTGTCTCGATTCGGTTAAAAATAAACCAGGTCTTATTGTCTCTTATGAAGCAGAGCAGCAGCAGCAACATCTGGCAAAACAGCCACCGGTGTGTGTTATGTTGCAGCTTTTTCACGTAGTGCTATCTCACCCTGCTGAAAGAGGCAGAGAGAAGTTCGTTAACACCGAAACTCTCCCGTAAAAACCTGACGAGATCTTTTTCGCCTTGCAGTGCTGTAAACCAGGCTGTAACCAAGTCCGTCCATGCAGCTGCCTAATAACATTTAATTGCTTTATAACTCAGAAGCAAATTGCGTTGATTTAACTGTGTTATAAAAGAAGGCTTAGCTATTATTTCTTTGCAAAGTGCAGAACCCTGGCTTGCTTTTTGGAGCATTCACTGTCTTTAAGTTTCAAGTTAAGCTCTTCTGACAAATGTGAAAGAAATGTATTTATGACATTATCATCTCAGTTCTCATACACCTCAGTCTGCGAATGTGTCATCACTTTCTATTCAAGTGTTAGCTTTTGTTGTAAGTTTTCCTTATTCTAGTTTTAATGAAAATTTTAATAATGTAATGAAAATATAATCCTGATGCTTAATTATGGCATAAGCCTAGTAGAGTTTATGCATAACAAAAATGTCAGGGCCTGTATATTCTGCTAGAAGCCCTCAGCTTTAAGCAATGCAATTAATTATACTTGAACATCCTAGAAGTTTATTGCTTCAGATAAAAGCATTCAGAGCACCTTCTTCACTATTATTTCTAGAAGAAAAACAACGTGAAATAAAGATAACTGAAGTATCTTTGACAGACAGCTTGGGTGGGTTTTTTTCAAGGAAATGTGTTGCTTTAATGAAGAATCTCCTCGAACAAATTTGTGAGAATCTACTTTGCATACAAAATTTTGGTTTATGAAAGCTTAGGCCATAATTTACTTTATTCTTTGCCTTTAAATATTTCATTGTACATTTACATTGGTGACATGGATGCAGTTTAATTATCTAATGTCAGCTTCTATAAGACTGATAAAACTATTAAAACTGAAATTCGGTGGTAGGGTGGAATGGTGCTACTAAAATTGACAAATAGCCCTTTAGTTCTGTCAGCAACACTGTCACTGCTAAATTTCCTTCCAATATAAAAGGTGTTTGGTGTAAGTATTACTGAATGGAAGCCCACGACCACATTAAGAATACATACCAGGCTAAATACGACGGCTGTGCCTTCAAGAATTGTGTTATGCTGGCTGTTTTACTGAGGTTAGGATTTTGCCACTGATCTGATTGACTGCTGTATGCATCTTCTCCAAGAGGAAAAAAATAAACCCATTAAAATGTTACACTTAAATAAAAGCCCCCAGCAAATTGCTTGCTGCAGAGAGTTGTTTGCATGAGAAAGAAGCAAGGATGTAAGAAGCTTTTTCAAACTAGTGGCGTATGTTTTCTTGATAAAATGTGTAATTTCTGCTTCTCCTTGTGCATTTTAGTCATCGTGTCTAGCTATAAGAAGCTCACACTGATTTTTATCAGTTTGACTTAAAAACAATGTCTTTTTTCAACTGCCAGATTTAGCAATAGTTTCTTACGGAGCAGCTTTTATTTTGTTTAATCAATGATATTGATTTCTCTTTAAATATAAAGATTGCACAGTTCAACTCTGAATGCAACAACAGTATTTTAAAGCTGAAGTGACTGCCTGGATTTCTAAGGCCTCTTCTCAATAAATCAATCTTTGTTTAACAATTTTGTTTAGAATGAATCTTTAAGAATTATAAGTTTTGATCCTAAATGATGAAGGCTTTATTTTATATTAAAACAAAGGTCCTAACAGTGTTCAAGGTACCCTATATACATTTGGGATTATTTTTTTCTAATTAACTTTTATTTAAGTAAAATACCACTGCGTAGATTTGTTTTTGTGTGCATATCAGCAAGTGCTAATCTTCACCTCTTTACCACAGATTGCAACATGTCATCATTTTGGGCTTGCTTAGTGCGCCAGCACTTCTCAGAGTGATTAAGGGTTACAGGATCTGTCTCACGTATACAGGTATAAATAACACACTGAGATGAGGGAGTGTGGCTACTGCTGGGCCAGGCTGGATCAAGTGCCAGGGCACCAGCAGCATCCTCTGGGGAGCAGCTCTGAGCCCCTGATGGTCAAGCTGGAGGTGCAGGCTACTGGGGACATGTGGTTGGGATCACAGGGCAACACAACCCTCCTAAACCAACTGCTTTTTGACAACAAATTATGAGTCTGAAGTTTTTGCTTTGAAGTCTCCTCTTCCTGGCTATTCAAGAGAAACAGCTATTGCATTCTGTTGTGGGGTTTTTGTTTAGCTCTTTGTTTCATTTTCTAAGAGCTCTGATCTGGAATTCCTGCACTGCTTTGGATTTGCTTCTCCTGTTCTTCTAAAATATTGACACTTCTCTTGTCCCTATTCTTGAAGGACTGATGAACAATTAAGACCCTATGAACAACTAGCAACAATTAAGAGCTCCTCCTTGCCTCACATTTCTAAGTCTTTCCTTTAGAAATGGAAAATGTTAAAGGGAAAGCTCCAAAGCAAGCCATCTCCAAGAAACTCCAAACCCATCCTCTTATTATCTGTTAAATGTTTTCATTCAGAGTATGTAAAAATGTTAATAAGAATGTATTCTAAGCCAGCCTCAGTTCCTCATCCCTTTTTTTTTCTTGCTTTCTGCCAAGATTTTCCTGCAGTAAAGGAAGACAAAACGAGAGAAAAATATCTTTATACTCTCCCTGTTTCACTTTATTACAACTTTCTTTGAAAGAATTTAAGAAATGTTAGACAATAGTAATGGTGAGGGGAATGTGTGCCCCAAATAACTCCCATTTTCCTAGGTAAGAAATAGAAAGGACCCAGGTTTTTAATTCAAATGATTACACTGGAATCCAGCTGAAAGATGAATGCCTCTTGCACTCTGGACTGAAACTTTTGAGAAACCTTTAATGGGAAATTTCTGAATGGATTTTGAACACCAAAAAGAATTATAGGAAAAAGAAAGCGAAGCACGTGATCATCTGCAGCATGAAATGTTGAAGTCTGAGCTTTTTATCCTCTCTGTAAAGAAAGGCTGATGTCTTCTGAGGTGAGGTGTTTCTCAGTTTCTGCTATTCACTGCTTCTGTGTGCTGCTGTTAACTCAATGTGGAAATATGGAAAGCTGGTGTCGTGGTTTAAACCCAGCCAGACAGCTTGTGCGCTCACTCCCAGTGAGTGGTACTGGGCTGGAAGCAGTCGAGGCCCGTGTCCCCCCCGGGGATCCCCCCCTTCCCCGCTCCTGGAGGGATGGGGAGGAGAATCGAAAGAATGCAACTCCCATGGGTTGAGATAAGAACAGTCCAGCAACCAATGTACAACAGAGATCACCACCGATACCACCAACGACAACAGCGATAAGAGAAAATAACAAGGGAAAAGAGTACAATACCAAGCGCCGAACAATGAGTCTGACCCAGCAGACCCCCTGTCCTTCCGGGTAACTCCCAGTTCCTCCCCCTTGGCATGACGTGCTGTGGTATGGAATACCTCTTTGGTCAGTTTGGGTCAGGTGTCCTGTCTCTGCTTCCTCCCGGCTTCACCTCCTCCCTGGCAGCGCATGAGGCTCACAAAGTCCTTGGCCAAACCAAAACATCATTATTATCAGCTCTGTTCCCAGCCCGAAAGTCAAAACACAGCATTGCACCAGCTACCAAGAAAGAGAAAAATGACTGCTACTGCTGAACCCAGGACAGATGGCAAGGCTCATTCTTAAAAATATTAATATTTATTAAATGAAATTAATGCTTTTGCACACCATTTACACCTAAAAGATCCATAAGCTTGCCACAAAGTGTGAAACACATTCATTTATAGTATCCCAAAATACCCTAATTTATTTCTCTGCTACTCTACACAGCACCAGAAAAGAAGTAGCTATAAGAAACTGAAAAGTCTCTTCTCTAAATGCTTAAATGAAGTTAATGTTTTAACATTGGAGTCAGAGACACAAAATCCTTGCACTGGTGCTTTGCAAAGGGGTAAAATTCATTATAGGAGAATTAAGAGGCAAACCATAACACAACTTGAACTAATGTATAGGAAATTACAATGCTACACATCATGGAACATTTAAACTCCAAATGATACTTCTAACATAAAAACAAAAAACAAAAAAAACCACACAACAGAAAGAACCCAAACATCTGTTTCTGACAGCAAGATACAAACAAATTAGCATGGCAACATGAATTACAGCACGTTTCCTGGCGATAAGACAGGACAGATACAGAAGCTGATCCACAGGTTATCATCCTTGTAGATACTTTGCTCAACATGCTTTCTCCCAGTCCCTTTGCTCCATTTTGTCCTATATAAAACTAAGCTAATTACATTAATCTAAGAATCACAAAAAAAGGCTCTCAGTAAGCCATGAAGTGGGAGCTGGAAATGTTAGCCCTCCATACTCCTTGGTTTGAGAATCTCTTCAAGAGGGATGACTGTGAGTGAGGGGTGTGCTTTTAGTCGCATTTATTATGGAACACCCACAGTGATGACAGCAGACTTAAAGCATAAATGGCATATACTTATTAGAACAATTAAGCATGTCTTCTTTCACATTTAGTATTCTGCCCATTTCTGTGAATTCAGTGAAGCTACATGGGTTTATATCACCTGGGGACCTGTGAACACACATTGCTGCACAGCCTCAGGAAAGAGAGCAAGACCCTGTAGCTCAGGAGCTTCTTTAGCTCTCAATCTATGCTTTTGGCTTCACCTCTTTTTACTTTATCCTGAGACCCTCAAAATTGTTTTTCCAACACCATCAAACCCTATTAGTATTGCCTCTACAGCATAACACATTTGATATCCTATAATGTAATAAAAGTCAGCTGGTCTACATTTGACATCTGAATTGTGTTAAGAAAGGAAAATCATTATAAAACAAATATGGTGAGACTCCAGCACTCTAGATGATAGCCTGATGAAGGCTGCTCATGTGTCGCTGAAGCCAAGGAGAAAGAAAGGACATCATAAATGCCATAAAGAATTTGGGTTTTTTTTCCTCCACAGTCATAGTGCTGGAATATGAGCAAGTTCTTATTTACTTTGTTCAGTGCCACAATTAGTGAAAATCAAAGCATCTGCAGCTGCATTTTATACTGTAAATTATTAGGTAATTAACCTTAATGCACCCTGCTCAGAATCTCCAGCTTTCCAACATAGCTGAGAGCATCTTTCAAATGCAACAATACATATGTCTGCAACGCTGCTTAATTATAAATAAAATGAGCCTTTAATGCAATATGAGGAATGTGAACAGTGCTAATGGATAGTGTGCAGGAGGTAGAGGGGAAAAGAGAGACAGAGAGTATGAAATCATGTTTTATCAGAGCAGAAAGACAAAGATTCACATCACAAGGATGCAAATAAAAGAGCATCCAATGAAAGGATGCTTTATTTGGACACCGATTAATATTATTACGTTTATTGTCTTCTACAAGGGATTGCGTTTGTTCCCTTTCACAGCCACACATTATTTATAAAACTGGCGATAATAATGGAATAAACCAGATTACCCATAAATAAAACCGAGATTGTTGGTATCTTTCTCAGGGCTACCTACTTTTGGGTTTACGGCACAAGTGGGTCCTAGCAATGGAATATAAGACCAAAACTGGTGTTTTCTCTTGTATTTTCGCAGTGACAGCTAATGCAATCGCCTTGCAAAGCTCAATAGAGGATCCTGACTCCCAACAAATGGATTTGCACAAAATAACCAGGATTGCTTAGACTTCCCACAGTAACAGAGTGCTGATGTACTCCTGTAGCCTTAAATATTTTCCCCTAAGAATACCATGTTCAACAGGAGAAAAACGCTGTTAATTCTGTCTACTGGAACACATAGATACATATATGAAATAAAATATTATTCTTTATGTTTGAGGACATTTAGGGGAGAGAGTTTTCACATTGCTGCTGGCTACAGAAACTATGTAGGTTTGAGGCCCTGATGTAGAACCAACACACTCTACCCTCCCCACCACAAAGCTCAGGCAGGACAGCTCAAGGCAGCTTTGCTGGCAGCAAATACCTGCTGACCTGGGATGAGACGGAGTTTATCCTCCAGACTGTTTCCCTTCCTGTTTCCTATTTGGGATATCTGGAGCACTAGATAGACTGGCAATGCAGAATAACCCAGAAGGGAAAGCATCACATCCATGGGACAATGGATGTTACAGATGATATTAGATGAGCTCTAGATTATGCAGCAAATCACTGTCAGAGGCAGAGTTCAGAAGAGCAGACCCACATTCTTTTATTGCAACCAGTGTACCTTACCTTAGACATGTGCTTCCAGCTTGACTATGAAAAATACCATCCAGTTTTGTAAAAACTGAACGTGTTACCTTTTGGCTTCAGCCTTGCACTTGCAGCTGCTGGTAGAAGTAGCTAAATTACAATTTACTCCCCACACAATATTAATACCAGGAATGTATTATTTTCATGGCAAGTGAAATTGTTGTGACATTGTATGAAAAAAAGAGAAGGAAAAAAGGAAAAGGACACATTAGTAACATTGCTGGTTATGCGACTGTTTCAAAAAACAGCTATGGTTGGTTTTGTATCATCTGAAAAGGAAGGAAGAACAGGTCTGATGACACAAATGAGATCTGTCATCAAACTGCAGCATTAAAATAATACTTCAAGATTTCTGTGTGCATGAAAAGAACTGAAAGGGCTATTTGTCTCTTCATGGGTGTGAATAACTCCTACTGACATTAATGCGATAGGTCTGATTTATGTTGAGGACAGCTCAAGGGATGAGGTTCGTTTACGCTGAGTAAAGTGGTAAAGCTTATTGGAGGAATATGAATAATCTGAGAGAAGCATTTAAGTTCAGCAGAAACCTTCAGCTCCTGTGTGCTGTTAGTAATGACGTGCTGTATTAGCTTTCCAAAGGGAGGGAGGACTGCAGACTTCTTAAAACAAAACAAGAGTTGTGGCTGCAGTTCCCCTACTGTGAGAGCAATGTCAACACATGCAAGCGTCAACACAAGAGCACAGGAAAAAATAGAAGGAAACAAGCCTTTGTATAGCAGATTATTCATCTCCTGTACTTCAGCTTTCTATCATGTGCTGGCGTATAATATGACTGCAAACACTGCACAGTCCATGCTTGAAAAACACACTAAATAACATTCATAAAATTGTCAGCACTGAGAAACAGAAAGGATTAGGGATAAGCTCAGGGCTACTGGATGCGGATCTGCTCTACACACAGACTATGTTGCAGATGCTGGTGCCCTACATGGCATAAAGAGGAATGCAGACTGGTGCCCCAGTGCTAAATAACAGAAGGGATGAAGGCTCCTACTTTCAGTGGGAATTTTCTTTGATGTTCAGGAATGAACGACCCAAAGCAAGCATTGTTGGAAGGGGAGAGGGAAAAGCGAGGTGGAGGAGTTTTGCCAGTTCAGACAAACGGGCAAAACACTACAACCTTGCAGGAAGTCTCTTATGGCTCAATACAAAGTGATCATTTTCCTCTGTCTTTTCAGTTGTCACTAAAAAGCCAAACCCAACAAGCAGAAGCACCTTGTGAGTCACCACTTTAAAAATGGCTTGTTACAAAACAGCTATTTCTTTAAAAGCTGAGCAGCATAGGTCAGATCTAGACACTGTCTGGGTTTTTTCATCAGATGGCAAGGAAGAAGAGGCTTTTTCCTTGTGATGCTGATTCAGAGTCAGCTGGATTTTTGCTCTGCATAAAAGCAGGTACCAGACATGCTGTCTTTCCCCTCTCCTGGGTCCTCTTCAGAGGCTTAGCATCATGCTCAATACCAGACCCAGCATTCTCACAGCTCTAAAGGCAGCAACTTTGTCCACCTATCTACCCCATACAAACCAGTTGTATTTCTGGAACTGCTGCACTGAGACCAACGGCTAATATTTCATTTAGGTGTAAACAGACAGAGGTTTACCATTGCCAGGCTACACAGCTCTAACAATCATGTTAGTTTTCAGGTATGGAACATCTGAACCTGATTTTACCTAAGCAAAGGTCATTGACCTCTAGCACTTGTAAAGGGCACAGATTTTTTTCTCCATCCTTGTTTTTTGTTTGCAAATGAGATGTGGCTAAAACCATCAGTATTCACGATTCATAAATTCATAGAGAAGTGTACTATTTTATATAAAAACTAAATTACACTAAATCAATCGAAGAGGTACAAAACAAGCACAGTAACCCTGGCCAAGATGAATGACATAGAAAAAGAAACTCTATAACTTTGAAAATAAAACATACAAATTTCTGAGAATAATCACCATTTCATCTTTGCTTATAATTATAATTTAATTATAAACCTAATTTTGAAACATTTAAGTAGCTAGTTAGCATTAAAATACTTTATATGCAATTATCTGCTATTGAGCTTCCTCATTATAGAGAAATTGCTACATAAATTTTCCTGTTGTTTAAGGATATTTTTTGCCATTTGCAGATTTCGTTTGTAATCTAATATTACAAACCATTTGATCCAAGATCAACGGTCCTGTTTTACATGCCTGTTTTCAAGAAACCAGTGTTAAATATTTGATATAATGCATACTGACAGAGAAACTCTTCTTATACTTTCCTCTTGCATTCAAACTGACAAATCACAAGATTCATAGAATCATAGAATAGTTAGGGTTGGAAAGGACCTTAAGACCATCCAGTTCCAGCCCCCTGCCATGGGCAGGGACACCTCGCACTAAACCATGTCACCCAAGGCTCTGTCCAACCTTCTCTTGAACACCACCAGGGATGGAGCATTCACAACTTCCTTGGGCAACCCATTCCAGTGCCTCACCACCCTAACAGTAAAGACCTTCCTCCTTATATCCTATCTAAACTTCCCTTGTTCAAGTTTTAAACCATTACCCCTTGTCCTGTCACTACAGTCCCTAATGAATTGTCCCTCCCCAGCATCCCTATAGGCCCCCTTCAGATACTGGAAGGCTGCTATAAGGTCTCCACACAGCCTTCAGCCTGGAGAAGATTTTGGATATTGTAACAGATTTTGGATATTGTAACAGTCTTGCCCACCCCCATAGCCATCCATCTAAAAAAAAAAGTCTATTTAATAAATCAGACGTTCTCCCCTACTCTTGAGTTAAATTTCTATCCTGACTTGAGCAGAAGGGAATCCTGGATTAAGGACAGAAGCAGACCGGAATAAAAGATCTCAATTTCACATGCTTCCCAACAGGTGCAAATGAACTGACTTCAGCGGAACCAGAGAAATTCATGTTATTTAAGGATCTGTCACCTAACTTCTAGAAAGAGATAAGATTTCTGCCTCTAACGGTGAACAAAAGTAGCCTACTTAAACAGGTGGAACAGTGGAGACTCCAAAGTCAGCAGTAGATATCCCCTCATGAGAAACATTGCCTTCTTGCGGTGGGGTGATGTCCAGGTAGCTACCATAGTGGAGTCAATCTGCAGCAAAGGACTTCACATTTCATGTGGGCTCTGTAAGAGTAAGATTTCACAGGGGCTTTCCTATGATTACATATTGACTCTTTCACAGTATGACAGAGAAGACTCTCATTTGAGCTGACTGACAGAAAGGGGTGGAGGTGCAACATGGATTTTTCTCATCAGGCTTTCCTGAGAGGTCTCAGATCTGTGTATGTGGTAGTAGCTTTGGACAATTTTAGAAGATGGCATGAGGTGCATCTTCTGGGAAAAAGGAGGAAGACATGCTTTCACAGAGAAAAGCAGGAGATACCAAGGTCTAAATGTTTGGGGATTGTTGTGAGCACATCTTAAAACTAGGTGACATCTGCCTAAAACTGCCAGGTTGTGGTCTGCAGTGCTGAAAGCTGTACTGCCCTAGGACATTCAGACCCTGAGCCGTGCCAGCCAGCACAGGGCTGTCAGGAGCTACCTGAGCTGCACTAGATTACAGAGAAATTCCTCATGCCTTTCCAGACGTTCAGCTCTGCTGGGAGAGGTGTTTGGCCAGGCTCCCAGACATGTCTTCAGTTCTGTGGGAAGACCCAGGTAACCTGTGACAACAAACATTGCCAAATCAATTATATTTGCAAGCACGGAATGGCAGGGAGAAGGGAAGGACTGCGTTTTCACGTGGCATATGCTCTTCAGCCTTCCTTCTCTAAACTGTCATGCAGAGTGATCTAGCAGTGTTGCAAAGACTAAAGGAGATTGATTTAGCCATTAAAAAATAAGAAGAGCTCTCGCTGTATCAGCTGTAGCTGGAAGGAGAGCTCAGGCTGGCACGAGAAATGTATTAAATGGTTAGAGATCACAGAGAAGATGAACTTAAAACAACTCAGTGGTTGATCTATTTTAGTATTTTTGGGAAGCTGCAGAGCGCTAATCTCCTGAAGTACCTGCAAAGCATTCAGGAAGATTTTTTATACAACCATAGATCTGCTTCGGCTATGCAGTTAATACTGATGATACAATTTTGTAATATTCTTTAATCCAACCTATGATTATCCTGGCCTCAGACTGAGCTGCATCCTTTGACTTTCTGTAGTGGAGCTGGAACTGCTCCTAAACCCCACTGGGATAAATTACAGAACAAATCTTTAAGTTTTGAATGAAAATGCTCTGTGTTGAATATGCTTGCACTTAATATGAGGAAAACAAACTCATGAACATATTAAGCTAGGGTAAATCAACCTCAGTGAATGATATGTAAATATGTAAAAAACCTGCCCCACTCAGTTTATAGCTATTTACACCAATACAGTAATTAATAGCACATTATTTATAATTGCAGTGATGTGATGGTAATACTTTTAAGTATTCTGAAAAAAGGCAAAATACTAAATAAAAGAGATGAATTATTTCCAGTAGCCTGAACTATTTTCTATTAGTAATTTCACTTGAATGTAAGCCACTGTACAAATCTAGCTTGCCAAGGAATTAACAGCTGACATTCATTTTACATTGGGGGAAAAAAAGTAGTTGTTACATAGCATCTATGTTCAGAAAGCCACAGGAACACCTAGATAAACTCTACTGTCATATTAGTAAACTCAGAAATGTTATTCTAACAGCATTATAAAATACCCCTAGATGAAATTTGAACAGGTAGGACACAAGTAGGTATGAGTCAACAGGTCCCCAATTTCTTATGTATTTGATTGACACTTCAAATATATGCAGAGATTTCTTCAACTTCTGCACTTTTACATGTTTTTAATTCATTTTACTCTGAAAAGCTCCAAAGAAAAAAGCTCTGTCTTTTGTGTTTCCCATTGTGAACATAAATGTTCTTCCCCTGGATTGACAACTTCCTGACACAATTACTTTGCTATCTTGTGAAGCCATGTCAGCCAAGTTCATTTGAACAATGCTATTCACTAAACCCCTCTGATCTCAGAGAGAGATCAGGGCTTGAAGAAATTAGAAGGTAGCAAAAGCAGCCAATTAGAGCAGCAGATCTATTGATGATGAATATCCACTCCTCCAGGTCCTTCTGGATCCATCTCAAGCCATGCAAGACACAAACTTGACACTGGTTGCCTGAATAAATGACTATGGGGGTTTTGCTGCAGAAATAGCTCCAGCCATTTTCTAACCTTGTATTAGAGATTTACAAGACATAAGATGGCTGATATGATCATCTTCCCATAGCTTTGTTATTTCATATTTAAAAGCACAGCTGGAAACTTTGCAGGGATGAAAGATATAAGATATATAGAACAAAATACATGAATCTTAAAGGTATGAACCAGTGTTGCATATATCACGGAACAGTCAGTGGCCCCAGATTAGATAATTCAGGAGACTGATTTCGTGAAATTTAGTTATGTAGTTCATAAAATGAATATGTAATTGTTTTCCTAAACTGATTAAGCAATTCCCATGTCTGTGCATCCCAGCCAGGTAATTGCAGACCTAAATACCCATTTGCATATTTTCTGTTACCCAACTGGCATATACAATTACCATGCCTGGAAACAAGGAACATCATTATTTTGCATCCTAACAGTTCAAGAATCAAAGCTCTAGGTCTTTTTTCTTATCTAACTTCTGTAATACATTTCATATTGTTATATTTAAAGTGGATATTGGCCATTCCTCATTCAGAACAAATAATACAAGTTTTTCACAGTAAACTGAGATAATGGATAAATTTCTGGAATGGGCTTAGATAACTAGCTCATGTAATTAATAAAGCTAAAAGAGCACACACTGATCCTGTTACTTCTTGTCCACCATTGATAACAGTAAAATATAAAGTTTGTAAGGAAAATTGAACATCTATGTACGAAGTTAATAGAAAATTTTCCTTCATGCCATGTAAGCATTAAATCTTTATCTCTTTTTGAAACATGAATGGCTTCTGATTGGGAGAGTGGGATGAGCACTAGACTGTAAAAAGGAGCACATTCCTGTGGGCACTGTCTCGATCCCCGGGTTGAGGGTGTTAACTGAGCTGGGTGAATGTGCTCCATCCAAACTGAACTGTGGTCCTGCTTCCCCTTGCCTATTACAGCAAAAAATTGACCCTTGCTTCCTCTTAAGGATAAAAAAAAAAAAAAAACCAAAAGGAAGGAATTTTATAAGAGAATTCCTCAGGTGATGATAGAGTAACAAGTAAGATGTGCAAGTGCTGGCTGTTCCCTTCTGGAGCCCCATGCAATGTGCTGCACCTGGTGAGGCTTATTCTGAGCCATTTTATAGCTCCCCTGCACCTCAGAAGAATTTATGTACAAAACCACAGGGGACAGCCACTGACAGATCAGATGCTGTGTGCGGTGACAATGCCCAGCATCGATGTAGGGGCTCCTTTGATTTTTCAAAAGCAGAGAGGAAAATAGCTCTTCTCTGAAATTATTCAGGTAGTTCAGGATGCAGACAAAAACAACACCGTGTTTTCTGTCCTCTAGGAAATGATCCAAATCTGAGATCTGGATCCAAAATTGTTGTTAGGTGTTACTGAGCTTTAACATACACATAGGCAGGAGTCAGGTTCCCACCCTTTCTACCATCAGCCTAATGCAAAAGACTGAACTACACCAGTGAAAGCTGCAGCAGATTTTTTATACATTTCTAGTCAGACTTTATGGATAGAAAAAAATATAGAAAAAAAAATAGCATCATCTTTAAAGAGCTCTGCATCACCAAGATAGGAAATGCAGAAGCCACATTAGTGTTAATGGAAGTACCATGAATGCATGCATAGCAGAATAAACACATTAAGAGCTGTTAATCATCACTTAAACATAGAAATGTCTTTGAATAAGAACAGTGCTGGCAGCTCCTCTGACTACAATTGTTTGGGATGCAAAACCAGAAATGTCTTTCATTTTTTAATGATTTCTGAAATTATATGTTTATGGATTAAACTCTAAGAAGGTATGAACAGACAAAAACTGCACTAACTTCTATGGAGTAGTACCAATTCATTCCTTAAGGCAATCTGTCTCTATATAAGAACAAGAGGTAAGATTAAGATTAAATATAGTTATTATGACAGTATAACTTTTGTCTTGATTTGTTAAAAAATACACATATTTTCTCACAATTTTCATGAGAAAGTAGACTTTTGTGATAAAAGAACTTTGACTTTTTAAAAAATGTTGATTTTATAATATCATAATTGAATAAAGTCTACTCAAAAAAAACACCCCTTTTCTTTCTTTGAAAGTAACTGCCATCTTGAGTGTTCCTCTTTGGACAGAAAAGTTCCTGCGGACAACACTTACAGCTTTCCAAATGTCCATTTCATCAAAGCCAGCCTACTTTACCCACAATCAAACTCATGAACTACAAGCAAGAAACATCACAGATCTAGAGGAGTACCTTGGAGCTGCGTATAAGGAGAAAACTGCTCTAGCCAGTACCAGAGGAGCTAGAAAGGCAGAGGACACAACACACAGAACTATTCAGCCAGCTCAGCCTGTATCTTTTTTTGCTCTTGAACTATTTCTGGGTGGCTTAGCGAAATACGTGACAGCAAAATAATTCTGGTGCCCAACCTGTGCTTTCAAATCACAGAAATGATACTATTGTGCTATATTATTTATACTCTTCTGGGTGAAAAGGTGACACCATAATTAAATTTGCACCAAACTGTGAAAGTCCAAATTATGCAGCCCTTTTAGACGTGTTTCTCCCTGTTTAAGTTCTTTAAACATCTTAAAACTAAAATCACTGATGTAGTCAATGTTATTTGATTCAGACACTGCCAAAGGGAATAAAACTTTTGGTCTTTTGAAACACTGATGTCACCTGGAAGCATCAAGTGCCACTGAAGGAAACCCATTCCCAGAGAAAACATTTGAGTCAGCCTCACCACAGCCTGCCAAGTTGAGATCTAGCTCCTTCCAGATGAAATATTTCTGTATTCTGTGACATGCTATCAACCTTCAGCTCTTTGAATGAAGTTCAAATCAGACTGAGACTTTCTCAAATGTGGAAGAATAAATGGAGTTTCAAACTCAGCCTTTCTAATGCAGCACTGGGCTTGTCGCTGCCACTGCTGAATGCTGCAACTTCCTCCTGCAAGTCAAATTGTCTCATCTCCAGCCTCAGAGGCTGCTTTTCTTTGAGGTCAATCCACACCCAGCATATAGCGTGGTACCTCTTAGGGCTTTAATAGTCATTGATGGGTTTTGAGGAAGAAATACAGCCTTAATAAGCTTTCTTTTTTTTCTTTTCACTCAAAAGATAAGCTTAGCTACAAGATTTTTCATGCAGACATAGTATATAATTTTTATGTTCCTTTTCCTTCCATGCATGCCTTTGGTGATCCTCACAAGCAGAGCCTGCCAGGGCTGCTGTTGTGATTCTGTGTCTCTAGCAAGATGAGATGAACATACCTTTGATACACTTGCTGTTTGAAGCATGCTTTATTGCTATTCTGCACTGTGTATTTGCTTGCCAGTGAAGTTATAACACAACTGGGAGCACCATATTGACTGTTTTATGAGCAACCAGAATTCAAATATGGTTCCGATCCATTGGGCTACGAAGGAAAGAAAAATAAATAAATGCCTGCTGGAGTGGAGAGCCATCATTTCTTGCCTTATACAATCCATTTATTTATATATCATTTGTAGGGGGGATTTTAAAAGGACAAATATTTTTAAAGCCACAGACAGTGTTTTATTGCATTCTCATAACTTATTTAGTGCCTCAAATCAAATGCTTCACACTACTACTTTGCAAAAAATATGCAGAACACAGCTATATATCATCTGTAAAAATGTCACCCACTATTAGTTTCTTCTATTAAAATGCATCTTTACTGCCTACTGTAATTATGGGAAATTTAGTCTGGTTCATATATTTCCCAAGTTATGGAAATTAACAGCATCTTATTTTTCCAGTAGACAGCAATGCAATGTGCCTTTCGCATGGCTAAGTCTATCATCATATACTAATACTAACCAGTGATGTCAAACACAGAATATAATTTTAATGAGATTCTTCTAATTTTATTATTAATGGCTTGAATGATTACAGCAAATTCACAATGATATATGCTGCTTCTCTGGTTCAGATATGAACCATTACTTAGCCTAAGAATTCTTTGCATCTCAACTGTGATTATATATACAGAAGCAGAGAAAATAGTACTTTTATTAGAGCTAGTGACAAGCTGGCATAAGTCACTGGGACACGAGAGCGAAGATTGCTCATATGAGTAAAAGCTTTCTGGATTGAATCCTAAATCTTTAGGGTGAAATTCAGGCCCCACTAAAGGCAAGTGCTGAACCAAACTGTACCTACATAGTACAAAACAGCTTCTCACAAAGAAGTTACTTATATGAAACCCCCTTTGTTTAAAAGTCTATGTGCATTTTGTCAACTCCATGCAACAGACTGAAAAGATTGCTAGAAAGTAAACTTCTAACCTTTAAAACTTCTCTGGACCTCTTGCAAAATGAGGTTAATATAAATGAAACAAGTAACTCTGAATTTTGCATTATAATAAAATTACTTTCACTGTGATCACAAGCCTGAGGCAAAATACTACTCTCAGCGATGTAAATAAGAATCCTGTCAATATGCATAAAAGGTAATGACCAGGACCTAAACTCATATTGTTAATTGGAAAAATATGATCAAAAAAAGCTGGTTTAAACCTCATCAGATTAAACATGACAGTCACAGAGCTGTCCCCTGATAAATGTAAAGATATTCATGAGAGTTGTGCCTCCCCTGCAGGAACACTCAAAAAAAGAGTTCTCAAACTTTTTAATTTAAAAAATGCTTGCAAAAATTCTTGACTTTGATGTTGCCATATTTGCCTGCTGTTGCTTCAGCAGCAACAATGTCCTCCCTTAGTGGATGGTGTTCAAAGAGTCTGACACACTCGTGCAAGCATTCAGGGACTGCTCAGCACCACCCTGCAGCTCCTCCTGACCCGCCTCCATCCCTGGTGAGTCTGCTTCATGGACATCTAAGGTAGGAGGAAAGGACAAGAGAAGTCTACAGCACTTGACTTAAGCCTACATAGAGACACAGATAGATGCTGAAGCAGCGAATTAATATGTTAGCGTCTTATCACTTTGACTGCACCTGCCTACTCCCATTCTTTCTAGTAAACACCTCATGAGTTGGATATGTATGTAGACTGGGATCCCATTTCTGATGTCTCAAATATGTGCTAGGTATCCCAGAGAGCTAAACACACAACCAGAGCTCCCACTGGCCTTGATCAGTGAGAGGTGGGAGTGAAACTGAGTTGGGGTGAGAGCTGGACAGGCTGATTGTGGGTCTGGGAGCACCAGGCACAGTCCAAGAGACAAGTCAGAGAGATGGGAGAGTCAAAGCCTGTTAGATCAGCAGACATTTAAATGAACAAGGGATCAGATCGTGTACCCAAACAGAACTGCCACCCAGAGAGGAATCTGACTGCAGCTCTGACAACTTACTAGATCTTTAATTACTTAAATGATTACTTGGTGATTAAATTCAACTGATTCAGTCCATCTGAAATCAAGATGATCCTGGAATCAAACTGAGGTGTAATAGCCACTTTGCATTTCTAACTCATAGCATTCTATTTAACAGAGAGAAGCAAAAGTTATGTTAAAGCAAATCAGTTATAGCCCTGATTTCCTTTTTTACTTTTTCAGCTAAAAAGAAAATAATGTTGCTAATCAACAGGAAATGCAATGTTGACTGTGTGAAAACTGCCTTTTGCAACTGCAGGCAATTATAGCAAGTCTATTGAAACATTTGCACTCTGTGATACTGTTGAAACGCCGATTTTTTTCAAATTACACACTGGGTACAAATACTGTACCGAGCAGCCTTTCCCCAGTATATTGGGTTGAATCCTTACGCCCTTATCCTTGCTGAATAGGTATTTTCACCAAGAGAAATGCTCTTGACTTCAGAGGTGCTATTTACAGGATCAAGTTTTAAGAAACTCACAAAATCACCCTGAAACTATTTTCTTCCCTTGGCTATTAAGCAGAATGGAGAAGGGGCCCAGGATCATAACAGCCAGAACAGAATTCTAGAGCTCCCTCAGCTTTTGCTTTGCCTAATTCAGAAAGTATTTCAGTCAGCAAAACTGAAAGGTTTTCAAATTCCTCAGGTCAGGATGAAAGTTTTCACACTGGCCTAGCAATTCAACTTCCTCGGCTGTGATCCAGTAGCTAGCAGAACATGGTGCCTGGCTGGTTTCCAGTGCTGGGGGGAGCAGCACAGGTCATGCTGTAGTCAACAAGAAGCTGGAGGAAGCCTGTGATCGCTGTGCTCTTGACACTCCAGCACTGAGAGAGGAACCAAACTTCCTCCTACTTTGACCACAGAACAGACTAGGTCCAAAACAGTGGGGGCAACAGCTGCACTGCTCATCTCCCTGTGAATGAATTTCCTGACTTTAAAATGCGCATTTCCAGTATGATTAATTTTAAGAATACTCTCAACTCCCATTGCATTCAGTGGGTGGTAAGTGCATGCCCATGGCTTTCTGGATAAAAACAGACTTATCACCACCCAAGAGCTGCCATTCACAGCTTTGCTAAATTAGAGAATTTCCCACAGTTGCCAATTTCACTCCAAGTTCAGCGAGCATCAAATTGAGCAACGCTTCTGCATGCAATGTGCACACGCTGCTCGGTGCACACACATCAGCTACCGCCATGTTCCCCAGCCACGAATCATGTGTTAAACTGGATGCTTGGTTCATCCTACAGATTGGGCTGGTAGGTTATTGGTCTTGGAATGAGATGGTATTTCTTATAGATGATTAAAATGATGTGATTAGGCTAGGAATGTGAACCAGGAACAGGACCAGGAGCTGAAGACCTGTACTCAAGAGCTTAAAGAATTAAGTTTAAGGGGATATACCTCACAGAAGGGAGAGGCAGAGCAGCAGCCCATCCAGCTCAGGTGTGAAGGTCTAGAACAGGTAACAAATTGGTAACAGTGGTGGACAGACACACAGAATATACCAGTGTGCAACCACCACACACATCATGTGTGACGTTCTCTGTCCAAAAATACTACCTGGGTTGTATCACAGAAAAGTGCATGCAAGTAGTACTGGTTTCTAGTTTAGAGGTTCAGAAGTGCAATACAGGCCTGGTTTGGGTAGCAAACCTATGGAGGTTTTTCCTCAGTATGTAAAGAATGGTATTTGATTTCAGTATAGCCTTTAAATTAAAAGAATACTTTGATATAACCCAGAATCTTATTAATACAATTCAGGACTCCTTAATCCTCCCTAAGTTCTTTTTCTGACTTTTTCCAAAAATTGTTTTAGTCTCTTTTCTTATATTTTACCTTTAATTTTCAGTCTCATTTTTATTCTGATTAAGCTTTGAAAAGCCTTTCTTCATATCACATTCAGATTGATAATTAGTTTGAAGGTATTCGCCAGCCTACAATAGCTTCTGTTATTGTGCAGTTTTTATAAAAAATAATTAAAACACTGTTACCTCCTCACTCCTGAGAAGCCTGTAATCCAGCTTCCACAGATAACAGGGAATGAGTTCTGCTTTTGTATCTCTTGTGCCTTGGACTCCAGAATAAAAAGATATGTAGGTTTATAGATAAATATCTGTTTAGTCAAACTGACACATATTTAGCAGAAAACAAGGGTAATTCTAACTGAATGCACTTAATCTATAATGGTTAATACTAACTTCCTTTCTTATTTCTGTTTCCATGGTCATAAATAGGTAATCCAAGGAGGATACAAAACATTTTCTTTCAGTGTGCTAAGTTTAGTGTCATGTTATATGATCTTCCCTCGGTCTCCAGACAGAGATTCCCCCATAGTTATGTCGACAGAATAGGACTGCTAAATCTGGCAATCCACCAGTCTCAACCATAGTGCTCAGGTATTTTTCTGTATTTACTACCTTACTAGAAGTTGCCAGAAGACTTTTCCTAAGGAAGAACTAAAGCTGTTCAGGTCAGTGTGAAAAGGTCAATGTGAGCACTGATTCACTGGGGTTAAATGAAGCTCTCTGTAGCATCAATCAATACTTACCCCCTTCTAAATTCCTTTATATGCTGCCATGCACACAACTCCAGCTGACTCTCTCATACGTGAAACTCCTCATAGGCAATAGATGAGGATTTGGTATTTTCTTGATGGAAGTACTAATACTAAGCAGATGGTAGAGGAGGGGGAAAGTCAAGAGGGATTATTAAAAATCAAGAGAGACTGTTGAGTTTTCATCTTGCAAACTGTCAATAATTATGGATTGGTGGCATGGGATGAAGACAATGAAAGAAACCAGGGAAAGAAATCTGAATAGCAGGTGAAGTCAGACCTGCGAAAGCAGAAGGGAAAAGACACAGGGAAAACCAATTTGCACTTAATTTTCCTCTTAAAAAACTTTTAAAAAAGCTCCTAATAGCCACTCATTTTGTCAGATTTATGAACAAACAGTCAAGTGTTGCTTCACCCTTGTTTCATGCAGCTCCTGTGGTTAACACAGAGGGCGCAGCTTGGCTCCAGAGGAAATGCTACATCAGGTGCACCGTGCCTCTTCTCTACCAACACATCCAAGTACTGGTGGACAGTGAAGCTCCTTCCTCACACTTTGACTTTCTCCCAGAGGGAGGCAGGGCTGTACAAACTTGGGTTCCCTCTCCACATTCCAGTATGGGGGAGGCCACATGGCAGGATTGTCACATGGAGCCCAGTTGGACTCAGCTTAGATACCAACAAGTGGATCCACTCATAGGTATTGATGAGAGAATCTGACTCATATGAAGCTAAGAAAAAAAGAGCCTGTAGATTTTGTCCTTCCTGATGCTGGCACAAAGACTTGGAGCCTGCTATGACCACCTAGTAAGGAAACTTGTTGGAAAGTAATTATTGCCTGGCCTCTTGAAAGATCAGGGAATAAGATGGAGAAGTACACTGCAGCTCTGAACATACATTTTATAAGAGCCAAACAAAATTCTAACTTCAAAGGATTCGGGATGTGCTCTAAATCTAGAATAGGGTGTGTATGTTTTTTCCTTCATGAGAAACAGCTTTTTAAATCCAGCCTGAATGAGAGAAAATAGGCAGGTTGCTGAGAACGAAAACTAATGAATTCTGATTCCTATGGATTTGTGTTGCCTGATTAGCTAACTCTGCCTCAATTCTACTAAGGTTTCCTGTCATCTGCATTTACTGCTTTCTGCATGTAGTTACCATCTCTCCTGAGTTAGCTATATTGATATATATTGATTCCCTGCAATATTTTCTAGCATTGACAAGCCCCTGGAGCCTGGTGTTGCTGCATTTACAGAGGAGTCCTGAGCAGCCCGGCTTTACCCAGGCTCTCCTAAGTCCCTACCAATAGTGCTTTTTTGAATGTTAAGGACTAAAGCAATCCACCATCTCCTTGTTCTCTGCAATCCCACCTGCCCCAAGCCTTGAACAGTCCTCAGACTCACTGGTTTAGGACCTCTCCTAACCGCAGGGGTATCTCCTCATTGTTGCCTGGTGTGCGTAGAGTATCAAAGCTATTTGATCCCAGGTCACACATTCCCCCATGTGGATTTTTGAAGCTTGAGAAGTTGCATGCCCCTGGCAAAGCTTTTTTAGCATTTTCAATCTTTATTTTATAATGTGTTTATAACGCTGCTGGCTGGTGTAGATTCTCTGGTGTCTAATAAGCTGCAAACTCCCACTGCAGGTTTTCTCACTTGCTTGTTTGCCTGAGAAAACTTAAGTTAAACAATGGGAACATAGGACAGATGTATATGCATAACCAGCTATCCCCAAAGCATGAGATTTCCTTAGGGAACTAGGCTAAAAATGAGAAAAAATATCCCTAAGAAAACTCCCAGCGTTTGTGTATCTCTGCAAGAGATTATGCTGCCTTGAATACAAAATGGATGTCTATCTTGAAAGCCAGAGGATTCCTTAGAAATTTAAAGGTATAACATAGAGAGCAGGAATTTGTAGTAGTTATCCAGCTCAATACAACATTCAAGCATTTTTGGCAGAATGAGCTTTTCTATTTCTACTATAAAAGGCATTCGAGAGCAGAACAATCCTTTAGCAAATGTCAGCAGCAAAAAATATATATTCCAGTTTGTATTAAGCTACCCTGGGCTAGTCTGTTTTAGACACTGATTTCAAATTGTGCAGCCAGATTCATCTTTCTAATGTTGAGAATGGGTTGATTTGACATGCCAGGTGCAGAAATGCTTTTTGCATACTCAGACACTGTCTGAATCTCTGCCAGCACTTAAAGAAGGCCCTGCTGAGACCATGCTACAGAAAACTGCTTTTGAAGCTTAAGAGTTTCTCTTCCACAGCTCATACAGATGGTTAGGGCTCATCTACTTGACTTGTCAGGAGCAGGTACTGTCAGTTGTGCATTCACCTGGAGACTCCCAAGGATCAGTAAAAGCTGATTGACTATCTATCTGGCTTACAACTGGGTACACAAGGAAAATTCTTGACAATATTACCCTCCTACAATCTCATTCCCCCTTGATGCTGGTGCTTTTTTTCCAGGGAAAGGGTTTTTTGTGCCAAAAGGCACAGTTGGCAGCAGGCAAGAAGCCTCTTCTCTACGGTGCTGGCAGCAAATTAGGTGGAGATCATCCTCCATGGAGCCAAGCAGTTGTTTCAAAGAGCAGGACTACACTCCTTTGGAAGCTGGTGTAGGTAAAAATGGCAAGGGGTCTATACTGCTGTGTAGTTTAATAATTAAATCTGGGAGGTCTTGATGGAAAAGCTTGTGATGCTTCCTTTCTTCATAAGGGAGGATGATGATAGAGAGAGCTCTGAGGTATGATGGGGTGGCCAGGCACTCCTCCCTAGCTGGCCCACTTGCACTCTGTATGACACTGGGCAAATCATGAGGGACAAGACCTTTGTGCAACTCTGAGGCTTAACATCTGTGCCTCTTCATAGAGATCACACAGTTTGGCACATTGCTATAGCTGTCAGTCTGATACATCTCACCTGCTGTGAATATACTAGGCTTTACTACAAGACTTGCAGAAATAACTGCACTGTTTCACAACTTAATACATGAAACATTCATTCCAGGCAGTCAATACACAGAATGCTTTTTAAGAAAGCATCAGCTCAAAGCAATGATTTTGGGGAAAAGTGTAAAAAATATTTAGTTTCTGTCAGATTAAAGTTGGTTACACTGCAACGGCAGGCATTTCTCTAATGGACCAAAAAATGTCAAGTATGATACAATCTGACTAATTAGAATCATTTATGGTATTTTGCAAAGTCAGAGATGATACATCACACCTAAAACCACATCCATTTGCTGTATTCCCTAAGTGCTGTTTTTTAAAACCAAGGAATAGCCCCAGACATGAAATGACCAGCCAAGAACAGCTGCTCCTAAAGGATGCCACTTTTGGAAACCTCTCCCTTCACCTTTCACCCTAACTTTTAAAAAGCAATTCTTTTCATTAAGTTTTCATTTTAACTTTAATACCTATAATCGCAAATGGAACATGAATTTGGCACAAACCCTTCCATAAAACACACCATAAGAGTCAAGCTATTGACATTCCTTTTTGTTTTTCAAGCCTTGTCTATCAAACTATATTGGGAATGGTCAGGTTTATCAGCAGATGTCTCAGAATAAACCAACAGTATATTCTTAAAAGGTCTTTTGGGGATCAGCTCACTGTCCGTTATCTTTCTTCCTGAGATCTGAGGGTGCTCGGTCAAACAATGTTAAGTAAAACTAACGCTTTAAAATGAGCTTTCAAATGTTCATAGGATCATAGAATGGTTTGGGTTGGAAAGGACCTTAAGATCATCAAGTTCCAACCTCCCTAGCAGGGGCAGGAATGCCTCACCCTAGACCATGTCACTCAAGGCTCTGTCCAATCCATGGAAGTTTAGGCAAGTAGACGGGGAAAAAAGATTAATGCAGTTAGGAATTTTCATCAAGAATAACTAGTTTGAAAACCAGAATTTTCTCCGAGAAAATATAATTTTCATCAAAAGAGTTCAAATGATGCATCTGGCATCCGAATCTCTTCCAGGAAAATGGGAAAACCAGAAGCCAAATGAGCATTTGAAGTCTCTTGAAATATTTCTTTTTTTTTGCCTGGAAAATTGGAGCATTTCTGTTTGTTTGGGAAATGGTTGTTTTGTGCTTTGTTTTTGTGGTTGGTTATTTTCAATCCCATATTAAAAATGAGATAAAAGTTATGTTTCCTGGCCACCAGTACTGGCTGACTTTCTTATGTACCTTATTTATTTTTCTGATTTTACATTCTTTCTTTTATTGCCAATATAGACACTTCCATTACTGTTGAATACAAACTAAATGAAAATCTGTGGTCCATTGTACATTCCCTTTTCATTGCCTAGGAAACCATGAAAGATTAGCAAGGCAAACTTGTGAAGACACGTAATATCCATCATCTGCATGGCTGTATGAAAATGTATCTCAGGTATTAATACTGCTATGACAGTAAGACAGTAGATTTAGATACATATAAAAGGCCCAAAGTTGTTGGCAAATCCCTTTGTGAAACTGAAAGGGAACAGTGGAAGGGGACAGGGCTCTGCATCTGGCCTCTATTCCTAGCCTTGCTCCTACTGCCTTAGCCATGACAGGGCCTTAAGCAACCTGGTCTAGTGGAAAGTGTCCTCCCATGACAGGGGGGTTGGAACTAGATGATTTTAAGGCCCTTTCTACGGTTCTATGGCAAGATGCTATATCATCCTATATATGATCATCTTCCACTATCAGAACTTTAAGTCTCAGGGCTGCCTGTTGTCCTGTGCCTGTTTGCCTCCGGTTACAGTTGAGTCGTCTGGAATATGGGAGTGTAACACTGTGCCATGCAAACATTTACATTTGTTTTTTTTTCCTACTGATTTCCTTAAATCCTTCCTCCCTCCCTACAGGCATCACGTCTCATATATTACAGCCCATCTGCCTCAACAAAGCAGCCCCACTGAACATTGCTGCTGTGCAGAGGACTGACTTGTGGTCTCTTGCAAAACACCATTTCCTTTGCCTCATCCTAGACCTGCCTACGCTGAAACATGCCACAGGAGCTGTTAGAATCTCCTAAGTTGCAGTATCTCTTTTTTTAACTACAAGAATGCATTACAATTACTATAAACACCTAAGGCAATGAATTCTGAGGTTTTAGGGGCAACCCTTGTATTCACTTCTTATAGTCCTTTTTTGCAAGCCAAATATTTGATGGAATTATAGTCCTGGCATCATGAAAGGGAATGGTTATCTGTTACTTTTTCAGTGTTTCCCAGCCTGGGGCTTCTGTCTTTGCAGATGACAGCAATAACACAAAGCACTCTTATCCCAGTAACCTGAAGTGCTCTGGATCTCAGACACATCACAGATTTACATGTAGACTTTGTTGGTATCCTGGATGAAAAGAACTGCAAACTCATCATTACAGAGAGATATGCAAATCCCTCTTTTGTTTTCAAAGAAACCATTTAATTGTCTGTTTTTCATTCTCAGATTTTTCCCAGCAGTTTCATTAGCTGACATGACAAAATGCCAGCTCATTTCATATTTAAATATAGGACCAATTTCAAATAATATATCTTTACTTTGGGAGCAAATTCATCTGTTATTATTCTATAAATAATGTTCATAAGAAAGAACTTAAGCCCTTTTCTGCTATTTGCAAGGCTGACAGAAAATTTGTATTTCCTGTAATAAAATAAGGTGCTTTTGGTTGTTTTATTTGTTTATTTATTCTTATTTTCTGTAACTGTAGATGCTGAAAAAACTGATCAGAAAAACCGAAAGAATCCTACAAAGTCCAGCACCTGCACTGATCAACTGCTTCAGTGATCTATGTGAAAAATAGACGCATCTTAAACCTTCAGTTTTAGGCCACAGCCCCCTACTAAGGAATGGAGACAGGCAACTTCCCCCATCTCCTTTGCTCCTTAACCAAAAAATACCTCAGAGGCTCTTGCCACAATAAAAGCAGTTCTCAATCTTTCACTTTGAATAACTGTTTTGGATCAGCCACCAGTTCAGCCTCTGACCCAGACTCCTGTGCAAGATTATTACTCTATAGCACACATCTGAAATAACCTGGTCATCATTCCAGCAATCATTTTTGTCCATGCAGCTGCCTATAGCTGCAAAAATGTCTCCACGCAGTGGGACTGATACTGCTTGGCCTTGAAAACTGATGTTGGGAACTGGCTTCCCATCAGTGCGGAAGAGTGAGTGAACACAGAGTCACCCAGGGAAGCCTGCAGCTCCCAATGGCTGTTTATATAACAGCTGCTTTTCTCCAGCCTCTTTCACTACATCTTCTCCTTCCAGGCTCATAAAAAAGATCGGTGGGAGCTCAGCTACATTTTTGATAGGTATTGGATCCTCCATTGTTGGACATGTTTATTTCACTCATCCTCCATTTATTTCACTCATCCTCCCAGCTTTTAATGTTTTTTCTCTTTAATATCTCCCACAAATATAGGGGGTGTGGATTCTTGTGCTTCTCCCTGCAGAATCACTTTCCCTTTCTATTTGCAGATTTTACTGGACTTTAATGTAAGTCTTCCCTTTCACGTATACAAAAAAAGGAGAAATATAATTACACACATCGCAACTGATATTTCCATTGAAGTAATGGATTTTTTGCTAATACCAGATAATAAATGAACACACCAACAATGGATCCCATCTGAATTCTCACTTACATTAAACTGATAAAAGCAAATTCCAATTCCTTTACTATTTTTATCAAGTACTGTCAGTGCATGTGACTCATACAGTGGATAATGGTTTCCCATCCCTGATGGAAGATTAATACCTTAGCAAAGTCCACGGATTTATAGAGAACATATTTATAATGTTTGAAGCCTGGTTTTATTCTTTAGAGAGGACACAGAGTGGTACTTCTAGGCTCTTTCACAGCTCTAGTATTACACAAGTACTTAATGACTTATTTCAAAAGAGTTAGAAAGGAACCTGGCAATCAAACAGGAAGCCTATGTCCTCTCAATCTTTGAAATTCATCCTGAGACATCCTGCAAAATGGTCCCAGGACTTGTTTAAATTCTGCTTTAAGTACTCAGAATAACAGGAGCGAGGGTCTCTGTGTGGCAGCATTGGCATTCCCTAAAAAATCACAGGGTCTCCAGCCCAGGCTTACATCTTATGTAAATCCATTAAGTGAATTCTACAAGGAGCAGAGTGCAGCCTTCATCCTCTCACATTCATTTCTAAGCTAAGCAGGTTTTTTCAGGGAAACACAGGTCAAACAGATACACTGTGAGTGTAACATATGGAAAGATATTGCCTTGTTCTGAAAAAAACCACACTGTGGGTACTGCTAGGCTAGTTCACGCAGGAGTTGAAGATGAGATTCTTCTGTGGAAGGTGAAATAGTCCATTTTTCTCCCCACCAGAACATGCTGACTCATTGAAACAGAAACTTTTTCCAAGTTCAAAGTCAGATTTCTAATCAATACATGAGAGAGAACTTACATAAGACATGGAAAATCCATGGTCCTGTCCGCCTCCATCTGCCTGGTGATGTCCAGATAAATGTCCTGATTGCACAGCTCTGGGTATCTGGGGCAGATGTTACACTCTGTCCTGAACAATTTCATAAGATCTGAGTTTCATTCTCGTACAGAACAAAAAAAGTCTATTTCAGAACTTTAGTATTTTACAAAATACGCATTCTTAGACAAGTACAACATCTGAAATCAGGGAGCTTCAATCTGTTCAAGGAGGACTTTAAAATACCAACCACTCCACACAATCTCTTCAGTTGCAAAGGCAAACAGCACTAACGTCTCCAGCCCAACTCCTCATGCACATCTTCCCATTGCTGTGTACATTACATGGTGGTTTTATTCCCTTTTAAAATTGCCAAATCCTGATAGAAAGACAAGATTTCATGCTGGAAACCCGTATGTTTAGGCAAGACAGACCAGACCTTCAAAAGTACCCAGTGACAAATACTATTAAAGGATGTATCAGTCAGTGGTCAGTTTGGTCCTGTTACTCACTAACCCAGCCCTAATACGTTGGGTTTTTTCATGCCTTCAGTAAATTGCTGGGAAATTTCTTTCCAGTTTAGCCTGTTTGAGGAATGACTAAGAAGAGTGCAAAACTTCTTACTGGAGAAGTAGAGTCATGGGTGGTAACATCTGGGGAGAAATCGAAAGGGGTATAGCACATGCAATGCAGTAAAAATACAACACCTGTAGAAACAAGGCAACAAACTGTGGTAAAGCACTGGAGGACTTGAGGGAAGATCCTACACCTCTGTAAAAGGCAGGTATTTCTGGCATGGGGTTTTGCACAGCTGAACATCACTCTTACCTGTCTATGGTGCATCAGGTCTTGCTTTAGCAGGTCACTGAAGAACACGCTTCAGGCTAATCATCATAATCACACACTCCCTTGAGTGAAAGCCAGACATTCTCTGATCTAATAATTTTGTACCTGAAGGGCTTTTTTTTCCTACCAGAAATGATATTTGTTTGTGATGCAGTCTCAAACATTTTAATTGCTCTCTTTGGGTTTTTTTCCTGCCTTTAATCCCAAAGCTGCACTTCCCATTGTCATTACCTCAAGCGCCTTTCACGGTGCCCTCAACCCTGAGCACATATCACTGTCAAAACCAGGTATTTCTGTAAAACTGCTTTGTCAGTAAAGAAAAAGTGCAGCCGTTTTTATAAATACCTGCACCATGTTACTCCTGACAAGGACTGACAAGAATTCCTCTCACTGAGTCTAGAGCAGGGAAACTTCATTTTACATGAATTATGGGGAGTAAAATTATCCCACAGTTTGACCCAAATTATTTGGTATTTGACCGAACATCTTTCTAAAACATACCCTTTATTTTGGGGGAAGGGAGCTCTTTCAGGATTGGCTGCATTGAAATTCACAGCTCATCACTGATAATGTAATCACAGCATTGCATTAATTGATCTTACTCAAGATGACTGCTTCATGTCATGAGGCTATCCCAGAGCTAAAGCAGACAGCAAGATGTTTCCTGGTACATTATTTAAAGCAGGAGAATTTACTTCTGACAATACAAGTTTTTATTCTACCCAGGGTTTAGAAGCTCTTATTTGGGAGATATTCAACAATAAGGCAAAGCTTTGATCTCTTTTCCCATGAATGATGGAAGGATTCTTAGATTTATTGCCTAAAATTTCCACTTTATTAAGCTGTCAAGTTTTGCTTGGTGGCCTACTACAGAGTGAAATACTAAATTTGATTTAAAGGTCAGAGGAGATCTGTGGCACCTACAATCTGCCTTTGAATTGTTTTTGTAACACTAAATAGAGTTTACAGGAAGAGAAAATTGGAACTGGTCAGCATAAGTCACTCCAATCATTGTGCCTTTGAAAAGACAGCTCTTCTTTTAACTACACTTAGAGATAAAGGAAATGGATACATTAGTGTGTTACTCTGGGATTTATGAAACTCCAAGCTGAGTTCTGGGACTGTAATTGCAACAGCTAGACAAGGGGAAACCATCACAAAAATGTTTCAGTTTCTAATGTTAATGCACAGACACAATTATAAGAACCCTTAATTTGGAGAGATATTTTAATTTATTAGAGGTCTAAATAAACTCTCAACAATAGCCTGACCACTCTCCCAACAGAGTTATTATTTCTGCATCTGCACATCTTTTAATTCACAACCCAAATAAGGCCCCAGAAGAAATTACTTTCTTTTAAAACAATTCCATAACAGCAGCCAAATATATTATCATTTTAATTAAATATATGAAGTATAACAAGGGCCAAGATATAAATTTCTCGGATACTGAAGCCTAATTTAATTTCCACATTTAATATATAAAACTCGTGACATATAAAAACTCTTAATATCCTCATTTGCCTCTTAGTACAGTCCTTTATCATGCACGTTTCATTAGTCACACAGATAAAATAAAACAATTACAAACTAACTGGCAAGTCTATACGAGACATTGCTTGGTAGCAAAATTTGATATTATACTAAGTGGAAAATTCTGTCTCAGAATAAAAAAGGGAGTTAGGCAATTTTCCTCTGCCTTGTTAAAGAAAACATCAGTTCACTCGTAATCAGCATGTAATTCTCTAAAGGTGCCAGGCTCATTCCTGATTTTCTTGCCTAAAAAATAAGAGTAGCTCTTCCCTCAATAATCCTGCAAAGGAACTAAGCTTTAAAGAAATCATTCTCTGACATTGTTCATCTCCTTATAGAAGAGGAACCCTGGTCAACATCGAAATGAATTAATATATTGATGTTCAGCTGGGAAGTAAACTTGTCCCAAATTTGCTAATTCTACCTCCTGACAGAGGTACAGAACAACACGGGCTGACTGCCTGGTCGCACATTGCTCAGATTCAGCATAATCCAAGAGTAAAGTAAGCAGAAACACAGAGGCTGTTCTCTAGTTTTTGACCTGACAGTTGCCATTTGGGCTGTGTGTATAATACCTCATTTTGGAACGCTCCCACACACCCTCTCCCCAGCTGTTTCTCACAGCTTTCAATAAAAATGCCTGTCTCTCAATTTTTTCAGCCTTTCCTCTTATATTAAGGGTCACTGTGAATTAAAAATAGAGTTTGAAGGGAGAAGGTGGTCACGGTTTCAAAGTTATAGCTTTTGACTTTTTCTTTGAGGTCTTACATAAAACCCTTACACTGAAAGCAAATCTGAGCCTTTGATCCAAAAAGGATCCCAGTGTAGCTCTAGTTCAGGTCTGCTCAAGAAATACGACATTTCAGAGAGAAAGTCAGACAAAACTTATGAATTCCTTAAACCAAATAGACTTTGCATTTCTTTCCTGTTTCTGAAGGCCCTTTATAGACTGTCTGGCAGATTAAGGCAAGAAGTAAAATACCTGAAGAAGTTCCGAAATGGTGTGTTGAATGGCTTGGTCTGGAAACAGCTTTTGCACTGACTGTTGTTTGTAGACTTGTCCTAGGTCCTAACCATGAACCGCAAAACAGGTAAGAGATTGCAATCCCTTGTGACCCAGCTCTTTGTAGACACACTGTCACAGACCACCAGGTTCTACTGATTGTGACAGTGAGAAGCAGTATGGGTTTACACATCTTGGCTCTTCTGTATTTTCTCTAAACTCAAACTTGGGCTCCTGTTCATACAATGTAGGCAAGAAGTAGGTTCAGGTCTGAGCACAGGGTTTGCACTACGAATACAAAATATATGATGGGGTGTTGCCTGAGGGAGTATTATCAGGAAAATCTGCTGCCAGCTGTGTGAGATTTACAAGCCATTCATGGTTTTCAGCACAGAATTATAGTGTTATAAAAACAACCCACTAAATGCAGCTTTACTGCAGGTGGTATTGCAGATGAAACAGGTCACCCCACTCAGACTGTGTGACCAGAGAGGCTTTTTCGACCTTTTTTGTGTCAAATCCAAGAGACCTTTCAATTGGGTTAAAACATTTCCATTTCACCCCTATTTATAAATATGACCTACTGATCACTACCTATCAGCGCAAGCATTTTATACCTGTATTTAATAAGTAGGCTACAGAAAATCAACCACTCAGGACTGGCAGAGAGCTCTCAAGGAAGAAAAAATGTATTAATATGAAGTGTGGAAAAATTTAATATGATTGCAACGTGGCAAATGTTGGTGGGGTCTGAACTTTAAACAGTAAAATTCAGGCTTAACTGTCTGACAAGTACTGAAAACTGCTGAGAAAGATAAAAAATACACATATATCCTTTTGGTTGATCACTTGAGATTCCCTTCTGAAATAGTAAATCCTGTATACAATATATAGAGGGTCTGTAGGCATTTAAAAGATACTGTGTGCCCTCAATTTCTGTTGATCACAGTTCTGCATCTTTGTAGCATATAAATGATGTATTACCTGATTCAGTAGCTTTAAACAAAAGAAGAGCCTAGATGGAAAATGCTTAGAAGGACCCATTTAATAAGACAGCACAAAAAAGATGGCAAGGCTTTCTTCCTACAAATACTTTCAGCTGTAATCATAGAACCATATCCATGGATTTATAAACTCTCATTATTTTGATGTATAGCTGCATTTCTGCCTAAAAAATAAAATGAAATGCGTTACGTTTTGCCTGAGATGAAATACTGAGTTTCCTGTACTAAAATGTTTCAATTACTCATACTGAAAGATCAGGAAACTACCAAGGAGATAAACACTGTTGTTCATATACTGACCAAGTGTGCCAACTATTAGAAACTCTTTCAGAATAATCTAATTAACATTAGCATGACTGTCAAGTAATTAATACATCCACCTGAACAAAGTTATCAGGCTCCAATTTAGACTTCACTTTCATTAAGCGTGCAGTCACTTTTGCCATCATTCAAGTAATATTTTCTTTAAATGAAAGAAAAAAAAAAGAAAAAAAAAGATACAGTGATAGTCACATGATAACTACGTGACAACTTCAGCTACCTCTGTGATTAACCTGTTTGGGTAGGCAGGAAAAATACTGGGTGTAGATTACAAGACACAGCTGATGGATAGCATTTTTACTGCACAAAAGTTAGTTCCAACAAACTCAGGAGTGTTGAATAGACTTGGATTTACCAAAATAAGAACAACAAAATAGGTAGAGACTTCCTGAATGCAATTTTTCAGGGCTTAAAGCACAGATTTAAGAGTTGATCCTGTTATTAAGAAGAAGGAAAATCACAAACCTGTGACCAAAGAGTTCAAACTTCTGTACTTGAACACTCTTTTCAGGAGTTTCTGCCTGAAGTTTTGGGTTGTGACCATCTCCACAAAGGAGTGAGCAGTGTTTGGTAACCCTGTGAACCTGCTCCAGGCACACACTTCAAGCCCATCTCCATAGGGAGTATCTGAATAACTAAGATTAAACATGTTGAGTTCCTGCACAACGTAACTTTGTGTCTGTCTCATGCTGGGGTCTGCCTGGGTTTTTTAGGTTCTTATTAAACTCAGTGAGAAGAGACCCTTCATTTGGGTAGAAGCTGGATGTGGTTGTTACTGCTAAATTTAAACCAAGGAATAAGAAGATCCAGCTAGATGTCAGATAAGCACTATTTACACCAGAAGACAATATTTTCAATACTTCTGAAGATTGATATCCTCACATGATAGCATGAAAGTATAAAATTAGATTGAGGTAGCTGCAGTTCATGATTAGTAAGCAGACTTCCATGATCAACAATTCAAACTTGTTGAAAACCATCTACCTCTGTTTATTTATTATTGATTATCATTAATTGTAAAGACTCTTGACTACTGCAATATCTGACTGATGATTTTTCATTTTTCATGACAGTCATTAGCTTATTCATCCAGATATTGCAAACACTTTCAAGTATCATAACTCAGCTGCCATACAGATTGCCTAATTATACAGCATTCACCTATAAAGAAAAATACCTCAGACATGAGACCTGTACCAGTAACAGCAATGATTCACAGTTTGATAGGAGCTTTATAATTTGCAGAAATGGAACTCAAAACACAAGCCCAAACAGCTGGAAATTCAGAAGCAAAGCCCCTTGCAAGCAGCACCTACAGTTTACCATAGCAATGCTCAACCTGCCACCCATGCTTCGGTAACATTCAATGAGCAGACTGTGATTTTCATGGAGCCTGAGTATTGATTCTCTTTGAGTCAGTTTGCTCAGAGCCTTTATGGCAGCATCTCAAGAAAAAAAAACCCAAACAGTGGGTAAATGGCATTTTTTTTTTCCCCAGTTATGAGTGGGGAGAGACTTGAACTGCAAGGCAATTCCTGCACAGGGGTTGGAGTTGGGACCCAGTGTGGGGTACGGAGACTCTCAACAATTGCACTCAAGAGCCTTGAAGCTTCTCAGCACCATGGTTATTTGTGCAGCAGCTACAGCACTGGTATATTTTTCCTTGCCATCATCTATGGCACTGTCACCCCCTGTACCTGCATTACTCTGTTTCTGCTAAAAATGCTCATTAGACATCATACTGTATGCTTTTACTTGCAGTTTAATAATAAATGACTGCTACAAAGCTCAGCCAGAACAGGAACTGTAAACCAGGAAGATCCCTATCAAACTACTATAGCAATGAAATAATACATATCAGATTCCCAAATGACCTCCATAAATCCTTGTTCACCAACAGTGATATTTGTTAACAACAAAATTAACTTTTATTACTTTCTTTCTGTGAATGTATTAGCCAACACTCATTTCTGAAGCTCCTTAGATCAACCAGAAAAGATAAATTAGATTAAATTAGGTTTACTGTCCCAGATATGAAGACACAAACATAACTGAGACTTATATTAAGCCATGATTTGAAGAACTTCATATAATGCACTGTACACTGGAGACTAATAGAGAAAGAAAAAAGCTGCTATCTCATGCTTACACAACACCCTCAAAGGATTACCTCCCAGCCTGACAAGCAGTATACAGTACTCTGAGTGGAGGAAATATAAGCCCAAATAAAATCTGGTCTTTCACTCAAGGTGTGACAATAGGACTGTGCTCTGAGCAAATGCTATGAACTAGTTTCTAATAGCCCCATACATGTGAGGCTCTCAGGTGCCAAAAGAGCATCAGGAATAGCACTGCGGCTCAGGTGAGTGTAAAAGAATGCCTGAGGTGCACAAAAGTGCTTGCCATTTCAAACAGAAGGGCAAGTAAGGGTAAAGAACTGATCAGAATATGGGAATGGCAAGCTCATTCTTTCATTAATTATGGATCCCAATTTTATAAAACGCTTTTTTCTGTCTTTTTGGAAGCTTTTATTACACTGGGCACTGACAGTCATCCCCAGCAGCCACAGGCAGGAACTCTGTGAGTCCTTGTGACACTATCATGGCATGCCAGCAAGGTGCTCATTGAAGGTAATGCCACAGCATCTTCTGGGTCCTGCAGAGACTACCATGGGGAGGAATCTCCTGAATTTTACTGAATTAGGCTGGTTTACTTGTTTTCTGCTTTCCCACTGGTGTCTCTGTCTGGCTCAGTGCCAGGGAGATGGACTTCAATACAGGATGGGTGAACACTAACCTTGGCTCTCACTGTGAAAAATTTGCTAAGTAAGGTATAACAGGGAGATATGATTAATTTTTATCCCATGAAGATTGTCTATAGGCAGCAAGCAATATGGTTTCTAACACACTGCCTTTATTCTGGAGTTTCCCTTGACGTGTTTGTGCTGTTTATGAAGAGGGAAGGTCAGGATCCTTGGCAGAAATCGAAATTACTTTAATATTTTCTTAACAATTCTTTGGCTCAAATTTATGTGAGAAACCGTCCATGAGGATTTATGAAGGACATTTGTGACAGGTCCGCTCTGCAAAAACTGAAGAGGAGAAAAATCAATAAACAGCATTAAAATAAATAAATACAAAACAAATACTTCAAAGTATTTCAAAACTCCTCTGATCCACCCCTAAGCAAGTTCCTAGCAAAGCACCAATAGCTTCCAGTACTCTGCCTGTGCCTTATTCAGATGATCTGTAATGAGAGAAGGGACCAATTTTAAAGTGCAAAAGTAACAAAAAAGGTAAAATTCATCTTGATCCAATTTGAATTCCTACAATTTTGCAGCTGCTCCAGTATTTTGCCAAGTTCCTAAGGTTTGTCTGGTGAAAGCAGCTGTGAAAGACCCATGGGTAAGTGTCATCCCTATGGCAAAGATCAGCATGAGGCCTGGTTTGTGCAAAGCTTCTGAAAGATGCTAATTCCTACAACATAACTTCTCAAAGTCCTTGATTTTACTGATGGGTGATTTTTGGCATGAGATGGGTGATCTCTGAGAATAGGAGCTTATTCTTTAAAGATTCAATGACCAGATGTCACATGATTTTGCGAGAATATCAATCTACAGATAAGGGAAATAAATAAAACCTTTTCTGGTGGAGCAAATATGACAAGGAGAGCTGGGAGAAACCATGCTTTGTTAATGTCAGAAACCTTTGTCTAAAATGACTGAGGCTTGCAAATATTTTTACTGTACCAGAAGAGGATGCTCACAGAGTTAAGACTCAGTCGGTTTCCCCAGTGACAATGGGCTCGTTACTTCTAAAGTTTCTACTTCAAAGTAGCTCCTTAGTCTTACTCCAAAACTTATTTAGGAAACAGTCCCCATGTCCTCCTACAGTCTTACCCCTGCCTTCCAAGATCTGTTGAAAGCTGGAACTAGATGACTAACCCTAACCATTCTAGGATTCTCCAAGAAAATGCTGTAAACCTGCTCATTCCAGAAGGATTTGATTCAAATTCACTCAGGAAGAGTCAGTTTAAGAAAACAACTCTGTTAAATAGTGAATTAGTGTGTTTATAGTTCTACATGGCTTTGCATTAGCTTAATATTCAAGACTTTCCTGTCCCAACTGGGAAAATACCTCCAAAACCCATTCCAGATTGTGTTGGTATTGCTGTAATCCCAGGTGTTGGCTCAGTATTGTCCTGGCTGTGGCAAAGCACCAGGACCTGTGCTTCATATTTCATTGTGAAGTTCTGTGGCAGCATCAGGCCCGGAGGTGTTCTCAAATGTTAAATATTCAAGCCAGACAGTAGCTGTTTGGAAGAGGGAAATGCATGCTCTACGCTGAGACTGCAGCTGCACTTTTAATTAAAACTTATGTCCTATATATCTTTGTGTGTTTGAGTGGTTCTTTTTTTTTTAATGAAATTTTTTAGATAAAGGGAGCTTTTTTAATTATACTTCTGCCTCCTGGTGCACTTCTTCCTTATTCATTTCTGCTATCATGACTTTTTTCAATTTACGTTAACAGATTGGGCCATATTAGAGCTTCTGAGTATATTAAAGGTGACGGCAGCAAAATACAGCTCTGTTTCTTGACCTATTCAGTACCAGTCTCTTTAGTCACCCTTACTTATCCCCCTCCCCAGCATACACGCTTTAATTACCGTGACACATATAGATCTTAAGCATATTTGACAAAGAGTAATGAATGAAGTCTCAACACTCACCAAGCAAATGGCTCAACATTTGCATAAGTTAACACTATTATCATTCTGTGGATCTACAGGTTAAAATTGGTTAATTTGGGGAATTTGATTGGAACAGCGACTCCCAAAGAGCTACTGTTCCAATGGTTTTCCTCACATAGAGCCATATGGATTTTGAAAATAAAGAGAAAAGAAGCCAAAAGCTCTAAAATAAAAGTAAATAATTAACTAGAAAAATGAGGGATTTAATTTAACTAGAAGTTACAAAATTAAGAAGTAAATCACACAACAACTGAAAAAGATGGCATTAAATGCGATACACACATCATGTCCCAGGTCTTTCGATACAGGGTTTTGTGTTCGTTATTTGGATGACACATGGAAGAATTCCTTGCCATTAGCTTGATAATACAAGTAACAACAGGAATTTGCCTGCGCGACAATTAATAAATATAGGGAAACAACTGAACCATGGTAAAATGCCAGCAGTTAATTTTCTTCTCATTGCCTTGCTTGCTTGGTCACGAAGAAGACTCCTTTAGTTTTCCTTCTACAGTCTAAAAAAGTGTAACCCCCACCTGGCAACTAAGTACCACTCTCTGATCAATGCCCAGCTCATCCCTGAGCATCAGTTGGTGGCTCCTGGCCAACTCCCCCCAGTTTCATTACTGAACGTGATGTTGTATGGTATGGAACATACCTTTGGCTAGTGCAGGCCAGCTGGTCCTGGCTCTGCTCCATCCTGGCTTCTTGTGTGCCTCCTCACTGGCAGAGCATGAGAGACTGAAAAGTCCTTGGCTTAGAGTAAGCATTACTTAGCAAGAACATTGGTGTATCATCAAAATTAGTCTCAGACTAAAGACAAAAATGCAGCACTGTACCAGCTACTAGGAAGAAAGTTAACTCTATCCCAGCTGAAACCAGGGCAGCAGGACAAATTTACATTCATATGTAGAAAGTGGATGAAAGCAATTTTAGTAATGCTGGCCCTCGAAAAAACAGGAAAATTTGGTTCAAATTTAGTTCCAAGAATTGGGTAGGGAAAAGGATAATTTGGATGAAGGTTTACTTCCCCTGTACTCACTCAGCACTGGTGAGGCCACACCTCAAATCCTGTGCTCAGTTCTGGGCCCCTCACTGCAAGAGAGACATTGAGGTGCTGGAGTGGGGCCAGAGAAGGGCAACAGGGCTGGTGAAGGGTCTGGAGCACAAGTGTCGTGGGGAAGGGCTGAGGCACCTGGGTGAGCTTATTCTGGAGAAGAAAAGGCTCAGGGATACCTTATCACTCTCTACAGTTTACCTGACAGGAGGATGGAGTGAGATGGGGGCCAGTCTCTTCTCCCAAGTAACAAGTGATAGGATAAGAGGAAATGGCCTCAAGCTACACCAGGGGAGGTTTAGACTGGAGATTAGAAACAACTTCTTCAGCAAGGGGGTGCTCAGGCATTGAACAGGCTGCCCAGGGCAGTGCTGGAGTCACCATCCCTGGAAGTGTTCAAATAACATGCAGATGAAGCCCGTGGTGACATGGACTTGTGATGGTCTTAGCAGTGCCGGGGTAGTAGTTGGACTTGATGTCTTACAAGTCTCTTCCAACCTGGTTGATTCTATGATTTCAAGTTCCCAGTCCTGCTACAGCTGTTTTGAGCTCCTTTTCTGTCAAGACTCAGAATATTACAAACTGCTTGCTGCAGTTTTAATCTTCATGCAAAATAACTGCTGAGCATAAAGTGTGTTTACATCAATCACTCTAGAAATGTAAACAAATACAAGCAGTAGAATTACGAATGAAGAGTTGATTAAGAAGTGGCAGCAGAGATTTGTGATAATGAAGGGATGAATAGTGCTTGTTTGGAAATGTGCCAGTTAGCTGCAATTAATTTTGCTAGCTAGTCAGCAGGACACCTGCCGGGTTGCAAACAGAGTGGGTATTTTCTGCCCAGGTTGGTATACAACTACAGGCTCTTCTGTACTTGGATATTTGTGAAGTTTTATGACTATGGACTGGAATAACAAAAGCACAGTAGACTTAACAGCCCTGACTGTATTTGATCTTAAATTCAGGTGCTCTAACCATGGACTGTTGTTTCCAATCCTTAGAGCCTGCGTTTCACCAGAACTATTCCTACCTGCCTGGTGATGGCCATGCCCAGAACCACCTCTTTTTAGGACAGATAAAGAAGGCCTCAATTCACAAATTAGTTTGAGGCTGTTCTCCCAGCCTTATCCCAGCAGGTTAAGAGGGCATCCTAGATAGATCTACCATCAGAATTCTCCTCTTGTGCCTGTGAAATGCACTCTAACACTATACTACCAGTCAATGGGAAAGCTCCTTTGAGTCACAGGAACATGGTGCAAGGCATTCACTAGCTGCCAGGAGCTGGGACACACAGCTGGGGACCAGGGTGGCACTGTGCCTGGTATAAATGCCCATGCCTCATCACAGAAAGTCAGATTCTTAGAGCAAAAAATGAGTGCTAAAGGATGCTACTACAGCACAGGATATTCACTTGAGAAGAGATGTACGTCCCAGATGATACCCCATACAGCTACCCAGGAGCAAGAAGCCTCTTTTCTTCCCAATGTCCATATTTGCATATAGAAGCACTTTTCCATGGTACTTTCATCAGTTCTCCTTTAGAAAGATAGATTAATTGAAATGGCTGAGCTGAGACAATGTCAGATGTCATGTGTTTCCTAAACTCATGCAGCAAACAAGTGACAGACCCAGGCAGCATGGTCTTGGTGTAATGACACTCTAGTCTCTTATTCTGATCATAAGCCCATCTTGCAGTCTGCTTAAATAAAACCAAATAACCTTAGACCAGACCTCTAGAAAAAAACACTGTATCACAATATATCCACAGGGTCAATGAAACAATTCCCTTATGTTCTTTAAGCACTACAAAATGAACTCTTTTATCTACTAGCTGAAGTACTTCTTAACTATTCCCAAATGTGGGCTGATGACTAATCAATCCCCAGACAATCAATCTATTGAATTCGGGAATAACTGGCATCCCACGTGCTTTGTAATAGTTACTCTAGGAGAAGAATATCAAAATAACCTGCAAGTCTGAAGAGGTCCAACGCTTCCCCCTATTACAGACAAATTACACCAATGAATTACAAAGAAAGCTGAAGGTAGGATTATTAAAATGCAAAGGTTTTGCTGGTTATATGATTAGGAGCACTAAAAAAAAAGCAGGAGGTGAGAGTGTGAAGGTAAAGTAATAAAAGGAAGCCAAATGATTCGTTTAATTAAAGGGTTGATTAAACTTGAAGACTTGCTATACCTGACATATTTCATTAGCAAACATTTCTATTTAGAGGGCCCAGCCCCACTTCTTTTGAAATCAACAGAAACCTTCGCATTGATTTCAAAGGTCAGTCAAAGGCAAAAAACCTTTTTAGATGAATTCTCACTTCAGCCATAGTTTTGTGAATCCTAAACGATTTTATGGTAGAGGCCCCAGCATCACAACATTTTAGGAATGCAATTAGTTTTTTTTTGCTCTGTGATATTACTCAGGTATAAATAATCTGAGAATTTAGAGGCTGAGATGATAAACTACCTTCTTCATTATTTGCCTGGGTTCTATGTCATTGCAAGCACTGGACATAGTCACGTTATTGAGATGTCTCTCAGAGGGCCAGTTAATATAAACGTATCTGCCAGCTTACCAGAACAATGCTAGAAATTAATGAGGTTGCATTTAGTTGATGCTAAGTAATTAAAGAAAATGTAATGAAGTGCTAAATATATCCAAAGCTTTAAACTTTGGTCTTTCAATACAGACCCTGTTGCCTGTGAGAGAGTGCAAGAGAGAAAAAGAAAGAGTCAATTATCATTTAAACTTTTATGCTTCTGCCATTTAGTTTTCAGCCACCCATTCACCGAGACAGGCTAATTTCAGATTTAACTGTGTGGCTAAAAACTAGAGAAATTAAATATTGTTCAGAATTAGTAGTTACAGTGTGTGCTAAAACTGCCCCAGAACCTTGGAGACTTTGCTCACCTAAAGCTTCAGTCAATTAAAATTAAAGACAAGGTTAAAAGTGTGCGTGCACAATCATGCACATACACATACAAAGTAACTACTGCGTAAAAAATGAGGCTTTCCTCAGAGGCACCTCAGCATACAAAATTTGAAACATCAAGGTCCAGATTACTACGTGAATCCTACCCAAAATCTTTGTGAAATTTGGCAGAAAATCCGTGTAATAGTGAAGCTACTTATCTTTTACAATGTTCTGACAGAACAGCCCAATGGCAAGCTCTACCTTACTCCTCAGAACTTAGAATGGAAGGAAAGAAAATCTGGTTGCTGGGATTGTCTAATTCCAGACAATGTGCCTGGCCTTTGTCCAGCAGAAACTGGAAATTCAAAATGCTTAATATGTTCCCTTCCCTGAACCGTTGTGCATTCTCTACCTGTCCTTGATTCAATAGCTAACAGATACCATTTACTCCGCCCAGTCAAACACCACTATTTAATGTATGTGAGCCATGCAGCACTCAAATAAACAGCTGCAGCCACAGAGAAATTTCAATCCCAATAATTCTGTATTGACTCTAATTAGGATTCATCCTGCTTCAAAATCCCAGTTCCAGTATCCTTGGAATAAAATTACTATCATTCACCACTTTTAAAGTAAATGCATCAGTGAGTAAAAATTCACAGGTCTTATGTACAGAAATGTACAGATAACAGAAGATATATGCCTTAATTTTAAGTGTGAAAACCCACACCATTCTATTGATAAAAACACTTAAACTCTCTCTGTGTTTCTCTTGTGAAGTTTAAACTCAAATGACTCTGATAAAATATGAAAGCTTCCATTGATTTATTGTTAATAGCAAATAAATAAATTTAGGGGACAAAATGTACTTTGAGACATTATTGTCACTGAGGGACTAACAGTATCTTCAGCTTCCATATATCTGTACAGAAATCTGTTGAAAATCTCTTTTGCATATTCATGACCTTGGTCATTCTAGTGGGGAATATCCATAAACTAAATTTTTCATTCCCTTACTATCTTGTCTAGTTTACAGGAAAAATTTCATCCTCAGGATTTAGCTAAAAGGTTAACATTAAAGAGTATTCTTCCTGGCATGAAGCAAAAAGGATGCCTATAAAAATGACTGAAGAGGTGTAGGGAAAAAAAAAACAAAACAACAAAACAACAAATTAAAACCAGCAACTGACTCAAGATTGTTGGTTTAGAGACTCTCTACAATATTGACTTTTTCATACTTTTTTTGTTACTTGATACACAGACTCCTATTGTGCCTTTTTTAGGGTTATTTTGTTGTACAACCTAAGGTGAACCTCTGGACAGCAGATGCTCAACAAAGCCTTTTGGCAAAGACTGAAGATGACCAAGTCATGATGATCACTCTACTTAGCTTCTGCCTGAGACTGATATGAATCCAGAAATGAAGCTTCCCTTTGCCTAGGTCTGCTGAGGAACGTAATCCAAGAAGGTTGTAGCCAGAACATACCCACCACACACTATTAAAGCTATGCTCCCACAGAATCAACCAGATGTGGGCACTTCCTTACTTTTTTATTAGGAACTTTAATATCTCTGGTGTTACACCAAGAAGACCAACAGCCTAAATCAGGTTGGTTTCGAGTTGTCTTCAGTCTTTGCTGGCTTTGGCACATCTAAAAATGACATTTGGTATTTATGCGAACTTGAAAACATCTTTGAACCTTTGGCCTTTGACGACAATATGCTCCCATTTACCTATCTCTATATTGATAATGACTGTCTTTACCTTTGAGGTATACAGATCAAAGAGAGTCTGAAATGATCTCTAAAGAAAGAGAACCCTAGGAACTCTGAAAGTTAAAGCTTACACAGTCCAAACCAACTTCACTAATGTGCTATTTTTATGATTTATGCAATGCTGGTTTCCTCAAGAATTCCCTGGAATGAACCCACATGTACCATATGTAAATCCTCTATAATGAATGGTCAGATCTAAGTGTGTCCTAATTCCATATGGCACATGTGTTTCTGCTGCATTCTGCCATGTAAGGTGTGTCAGGCTATGTTAGTTTGTGTTAGCTGCAGGCATGAGCTGCACATGGGATAACCCAAGGCAAGCCAAGACAACCTCAGAACAGGAAACATTCACTCAGGAGCTAGAAAACAAAAAATCTCCCAAATGCCTCCAGAAATCACTATTTATTTATAAAATGCCATTGAAAAGATCTCTTTTGCTCATTTCTTTTTTGTGGGTCTTTGTGCTTCCTGAGAAGTTGCATGGCCAGATGCTCTAGCTTGAGCTCTACAAGGCTTTCCATTGCTTATTCTAATGTTAGTAAAGAAGGAACCAGGAATAGCTTGAACTGCTTTCTATCAGTGTATTTGCCTTGATAACAAAAACCCAACACACCACCCATGGACTTTTGTTTCCCTTTTTCTTCTGTTGCTTTGTTTATTGCTGGAGCATTCAGAAATATTTTTACTGCAGATTCCCTGCTCAATTTAGGGTTTAAAGTAAATATGCTCTACACTGCTACTAAAATAAAGCTTGTAGTGTAGAACCTGCTGGCAGCAGAGTGTGACATGTATTTCATATTTCACTAATGTTATAAAGCCTTATTTAACAGAAAATCATGGTTTCATAGCCTAAAGCTTGTTATTTAAAAATCAACAGTTTTTGGTAAATCAAGCTCAAGAGTACATAGCAATAGAAGTTTACCTCTACTACCTCCATAATTCCCTATAGTCACTGTGTTCTCCAAGTGCTGAATAACATGTTATTGAAATGCCACCCAGCTTTGCCATATAGGAGGAGAATACCTCAAAAAGCACTCCTCCTTCCTTGTTTCACAGCCTATATATACAAAACACTGTAGAAATTTATAAGTGAAAAAGAAAAGCCCACTCTAACACATTGTTCCAACAGAAAGTTTGTTTACAAAAATGTTGCATTTGTCTTAGAGGATAACTCACTCTAAGTAGAATTATTTCATAGATCTTTCATGCAAATTCACTGCTGCATGTTTTGCCATAATCCATTTAAACAAGATTATCACTCCCCTGGTCTAGACACTTAACTTGTGTTTTGGCTCACTGAATTTCAGCCCCGGAAAAGAAAACTCCACCTGTAGGGAAAGCTGGGTGGCTTGGCTCCCTCCAGAGCTGAAAGAGGGAAACACAAACCTTTAGGTAACAATTCCTCAGCCTTTGTTCATGTCTAATGTCAGTGGAGAGCCCTGCTTTCCCTGCTGCCTTAAGGAACCTACACAATGAGCTGAGCTCCAGACCCACCGGTGCAGCGAGCCCACACAGTAGGCCAAACCTGCTCATCTGTACCCTGTATGGGTATCCTCGTTAGCGTGGTGTTCGTGCCTTCTCTTGGTCACCCAAAGGGACCTCATCTAACTGCGGTTGTAAATAAATCACTGACAAAGAGCAACAGCAATTCACTTCATTAAATGGTCAACCAGAAGGAGAAGCAAGGATTTATAGTTTCCTGAATCCCTTGCACTGGTAAGCTCAAGCAAAGCACTTATAATATGAAATCTTGAACAGAAATTTAGACCTGTTTGCAGTGCAGTTACTGCAACGGGGCAGTCGATGACCTTGGATGAGGTGGCTGGGTACTAGTTCAGACAAATATTAAGTGGAACAATAAACTTAACGGCTCTCTTGAAAAATGCAGCATGGTTCAGACTTTAATCTGGTTTGCTTAACAGTGAAAAACATTTTCCTTTATAAGCTTCATATTTTTTTCCCCTTACATGGACTTAGTTCAGTCAGAGACTTCTCACTCCATGCTGCTGAAATAAAATGACTTAATGTGTACCTTTAAACCGGGCCATTAATCTTCTATCATTCACCTCCTGTATTATGCCTTAGCTTACAGTTAATGGAATATTTAACTGCCTTAAGAGGAATAATAAATTGAAGTCAATGCTTCCCTTCAAGTTTTTATCCATAATTTCATCCAAATAAAAGAAAAATTGTTGACTGGGAACCATTGTGATGTTTTCTTAATAGCATTTTGTGAGTATACAGTGTAATCCCATTTCAAAATGTGCTAGTGAAAAAAAAGGATGGTTTATAAAGCCTCAGCTTCAAATGCTGCACAGAGTATATTATACAGAAGGGTATTTCCTTGATTATCCTGGGATACCACATCGCTTCTAGTGCTGTCTGCAGGGTTCTAAAAACAAAAGCTTTTCTTGATTCTGGATGATGTACTGTTTAAAGGCAAGCACATGTTTGAGGACACGTCTCCTCAGAACACTTACAGAACAGCAGTAAAAACCAAAATTCCCTTTCCACTGTTCACACCCAAATTTCTTTCCCCACAAAGCATTTGGGTAGTAGCAAACCTTTCCTGACCAAAACCTCAGCCTAATTTTTGAAGTCCACTGCAGACTCTGAACAGGTTGAAAATTACTACAGCTATACAGACTTCAGATTTATGGGCTGTTGCTTTAGACCCAACTGTCCTCTCGGGACAGGAGGAGTTTGGAGTTTGTTCCAGTGAGGAAGGGCAAGACCCTCTGCTCCACCAGAACATGCACATTAATGGCACCACTGAAATAGTTTGGTGGAGAACCCCTCTGGAACTGCCCCAAAGACCCAAAGGCCATTCTTACACACATAACAAAACCCAGCAGCAGAGTGTTTCCATCCCATCCATCCCTGGCAGTGTTAAAGACAGAGCCTTGGGCAACATGGTTGTGAGGTGCCTCTGCCCATGGCAGGGGGGTTGGAACTGCATGATCTTAAGGTCCTTTCCAACCCAAACCATTTTATGATTCTATGATTCTCTAATTGCATTTGCCAAAACTGTGCATAAGTAAGTCTTGGTGCACCCTGCCTGACCTGCCATTGTGCCATGGATTTAAGAATAATTAAGCCAAGAAAAATCCCAGTAAAGCCTTCCAGAATGCTGGTGTAACTACATGAGCAGTTTGAGGTCAGTTTTGCAGTCTGTTGGGGAATGTCAGTCTATCCATAAATTTCTGGGGATACTAGGGACACATGTGGGAGTAAGTGACCCTCTATCTGTTGAATGGAGTCTTTCCAGCTGGGGCAAATCACCCTGGTAGCTTGTAGGCAGTTGCCTGGGAGCGTGGCTGGAAACATTTATATGTATACTTGAGCAAAAGGGAAAGCTAAACAGCAACAATACAGGGCTGCCATGGGGCTGAGGACTGGCACCAGCCCAGCATCACCACCTCCAGCTGGCCCGAGATGCATGCTGGACAAGTCCTCACAGCTTACAGTGCAGCAGAGCTTGTCCCTTCCAGTCCGCAAAGCTTTTTCATGGAGGAACACAAACTGTGACAAGTGCTTTAGGATAGATAGTGGTGTATACCCGAATGACCGGTTGGACATCATGCCCAGCCACTGTGTAACTGACCTCTGAGGGCAGATACTCAGCCTGTGCCCTGACTGCAGCCGTCTGCCTGATCGCTAATGAGATTTTTTGCTGTGTAAGACTCTTCCTTCCCCAGTTATGTACTGGCAGCAGCTTCCTGCTATGAATGCTTTTGACCTTGCCCAGATGGTCCTCACGAGTTCCAAATCCTCTCCTCATTCCTCCAGCCAGTACAATTTCTGGTGGCATGAAAGTGCCAGAAGTAGGATCAAATTGGTAGGTACAGTGTGGCTCCCGGATCTCACCAGGGCAGATTTCCCATGGAGAGCCAGGGCAATTGCACTGTTACACTGGCTTCAAATATAAATCACAGTTACTGGTATTCTCTCTAAGGAGGGAATCTGGCAAAGTCAGGAGTGGGCCCAATGCCTCTGAACCAGATGCCCTTTGAAAAAGTTGTCCAGGAAACAATATATTTGTATCAAGTATGTTTGAGAGGATAAATACAAGCCAGAAATTTCAAGTGGCTCCTCTCCATTCTTTCTCATCCATCCCATGGCATAGGTTCCCTTTCAGCCTTACTCAAGAACAAATTAACTTTCAAAATTACATTAACATCAGCTGGATGAAAACTGCAGGATTTTTGTTGGCTTCAAGCATCTGCCAGCTGCTATGCCAAACTCTGCAGTCAGCCTTGGTGATGCCATGGTAATTTGTATCAATACATGCAAGAACACAGAAACCCTCATCACTTCTGCTAGCAGCCTTTGTCATCACACGTGTCTAGGAAAGGACAGAGAAGGGCTCGAGACTATCAGGATACAGAAAAATGGTCAAACCACGTGACTAGAAATTGCTTGTCTCTGTCTCTAATTCCTGTACAGGAAAATACTTCATCTTTTAACACTAAGCTAAGCTCGTATTAAAAGATGTTATTTACTTTACTTTTTGGCTTCTGTAAGGATTTACCAGGGAAAGATATCCTGGATAGGTATAGCTACTATACTCCTTTAGATATTTTTGGAGAAAACTCCAGGAACAAACTTGCCAACAAAGTTTTCAAGCTGTCAAGCAGGTATTCTTTATTGCGGCACCGGGAGAAAACCATAAACACATACTATAGGGATATAACTAGATTTCACTGTGTTGCATTTGTGTGTGAACACAAACTCTGATCAGAAACTGGTTAGAGATCAAAATAAACCCATCAGCTGCATGCTGTTACAAATGTTTTGGACTAGAAGCTTATCTAATGTCTTCCTCTTCCTCTAGATTTTGAAGGTTGTAAACGTTTGCGTAGCTGCTGGCAATGAAATTCCAGGTGCCCTACTGTTTTGTGGAATTTTCTGTTCTAATCCTTAGGACAGTACTGACAAATTGCTATCAAAAAGTCAGATACTTTCTGATGGTTCAGCTCACTGAAGACCGACTAGTTAATGGAATCCCCATCCAGTTTTTGCACGTTACACACTTCCTTGGAAAATTTTACTTTTAACTTCTCTTGCTCCCGTGACATTGAGAGAACAGGGATTTGCCTTTCCTCCAGAGTTTACTGAGATAGAGAACAGTACCTGTGGAAGATGGTATGTGACATGGGATGAATAAGCAAGGAAACTATCAATAGCAGCTCAATATACACAGCAGTGACGGGTCAAACGGGCTAACAGGCATTGGCATGAAGTTATCAGCATTTTCACCATGTTATGTGATGCTTTAAGGCACAGACTGCAGAGCATCACATCTGTACTGACATTTGGAGCACCAAGAGCAATCATGCAAGCCCAGACAGCATTTTGGTAAGCATGGCCTGTTGTGATGAGTCGTAATCATAAAATCATAGAATAGTTAGGGTTGGACAGGACCTTAAAATCATCTAATTCCAACCCCCCTGCCATGGGCAGGGATACCTCCCACTAAATAATCAGCAGTAATCAGCATTTACTTCATGGGCAAAAAGAGCTCTGAAGTCAATGACAACAGAAACACAATTTTTCCCCTTGATTTCTTGCCTTTTGTGTTCCTAAAGTGGCTTCTTTTCATTTCTGCCCAAGGAGATCCCAATTATGGTTCACTTCCATCATGACACAGCTAGGAAGGAGCAACTCCTTTCCACCAACTCCGGCTCATTCGGAGCCTTTAACACTTAACGCTAGCAGTCCCTGTTTGATGGATAAATCACCATTATGCCAGTACTTACTGCTCAGGAAAAAAATTGTGTATAGTAGGTTTTACGTGCCAAACTGCCAATTCTAATCTCTTGCTATTGTATTTTAGCGGTCATAAATGTAATAGGTCTGTTAGACCAAAGCATGCTGCAGATGCATTTTGGGTTTTGTAAATTCCAACCACCTCTTCTGGTCATCTGGTAGATGCTATGAACAACCATACACTGAATTTGGGTGTAAGTTTTGGATTTCTATCAGTTAAACCTGAATAAAATGAATTTTACTAAGTTTTGAGTCCACTGCTATTTGTTCTGTATGTAGAATACAGTTACTGTAAAAAAAAATCTATAAAAGCACTTTTAAAAGACAACATCGGGCAGATCTAAGTAAGTACCAATACTCAGTAGCAGTCTGAACTCTGACCTTTCCAAGATACACTACCACTGATACACCTTATAAACCAGCAAAGCTCCTATATCCATTAAGATTAATGTTGTTTTACTTAGCCCATATGCTGTTCTTCCAGCATTAGACAGATGTGATGGCCCGACACCAGCCTAGGAACCTGCTTAACTTTTAAAGATATAAACAGCCCCACCGAAACCAGAGAGAGCTAAGTATGCACTAAAATACACTGTATTTAAGTGGTTTTCTCAGGGTTATAGCTGTGAAAGATGAACTACGACTTAAGGCTTCAGTTGTTTCCAGCATGGCTGAGCAAGAAATCCAGCCCAGGGAGATGTAAAAGACTCAAGTGAGAAAAGAAGGGGGCATTCAGGGCTGTTCATCCTAAAGGCAGGCAGAGAGCAAACAGGGAGCAATGGCAGAGGTTAACCTGAAAGTAGTACTGAACTGACCAATGTCAGCTGCACGACTCAATTTAGGTCCCCAGACTGCCCACCCATTGACACCATGGGACAGGTAGAAGCTGTCTCATACCCAGTCACTGAACGATTTATGAACTGCTAGAACCCCTGTTTATCCCATGCACTTTCAAAGCAACCTAGCAGAGTGGTTTTGGGGCAAAGAACCATCTGGAAAGCAAAGAGCAAGACAAAGATACTGCTCTTAAATCACACATGCAGTGTTTCAGGCACCCTGTCCCTGCCCTAGTGCTGCTATGGCCCAAGCCTGCCCACAGCCATATGCGGAAGGGATAGTGTGTGGTTGTGGCTGGGGGAAATGGTCACTTCTGGCAACTGTGCTCCATTACAACCACTTCATGGGAACATCCCCAACACATTAAGAACTGCAATTTGATTCGATCCTGAACTCGTATTAACAGACCCACAGTCCATGATACAAATGGTGTCTGAAACAAGGGAAAATTCCAGTGGCTTTTGCTTTAAGGGTTCTAACAGTTTTATTTCTCCTGCACAGATTATAGAGCAATTTCACTGTCTCAGGCTTATACAGTGAATAGAAAATTCAATTTCAAGTGATATGGTTTAGATTCCCAAGTAGCTGTTAAAATAGAACCAAAATATAATAGAACATTGCTGTCATCTAAGGGCTGTTTGGTGTTCTTCATGAAAGGAGCTCAGTTCAAAAAGGCGTGAGTACCTACAACCTAAAATATCTCAGCACATTTGACAACCTCATTGAAAACCTCAGCAGAGAGGCCTGTTCTCGATTTTACAGATGACAATCGAGGTAGAAAACGTAGGGAAGGGATGAGACTTCTCCCACTGATGTTCACAACTTTGTTTGAAGAAGCCTTCGCCCAACAGTTTTGCTCGAATCCAGGATCAGCAAAGTGTCCAGGCATATGCTGAACCTTAACTGTGTGTTTCCTGATTAATTCTTTGCCAGTTCCTCACAGAATCCTCTGCCCTAAAAATCTTTGATGATTTCGGGCTTGGATTCACACAGAATGTGGCATGTAAGTGAGAAAGAAAAAGGGTATGATGGTTTCTTATTTCTTTCCCTTTCTGTTTTGGTGGCATTTTCTATGGCTTAAGATGTTCAATAGCACAACCTTATCTGCCTTATCTACCCAGATAAATAATCATTTGCATATACCATGAAATAGGTAAATAAAGTGACACCCTCTATGCTCTTCATAGAAACCCCCAAAATATTGCTGATGTTGTTGCCCCTCTTTGGTGTTTTATGCAAGGATTCGGCCATGCAGATCAGAAATGGCGTGTGGAGGATGAGGAATTAATTAAGAGCAGGCTGCTGGAGACCACAATACACACAGTACTTAAATGGTACCAAGTTCTCAAGTCTCACAGCATAAATGGATATGTCTCATTATGAAGACCGTATATGGAATCCTTTTTATCAACCACTTGCTATTCTACTTCTCCTTTTCTCCCCTCAGTGCTTTGGTTTGTGATCTGCTTCCAAAAAAAGCTCAAATTCTCTAGATGAGAAAGTGCAAAATCAAATTTCAAAGTTAATACCTGACGCTCACCTTCGTGTATATTTTATTTTGCCATTTTCATTTTTAGCTGCAGTGTAATTCCCCCCCTCCCCCCCTTGAGAAATTTTGCTTGGTAAGACACCTGAAACTTCAGAGTTTTATTCTTTTTCCTGACTGTCCTAATCCTTACAATACGTAATTTTGAATTCTTTGTGATTATTGAACTGCTTCTCTATTCATCTTTGAACCATCTTGCTGGCTGAGAAATAGACTGCCATATTGATATTGAGTAACGAGAGGTAGTTAAATGGTTAGCACCTGACAACTCACCAAAAATAAATCTTCCTGTGGTTAACAAAGCAATTTTTATTTTTGATGGTGGAACACATTGGTATGACGGGAAAGCTGAACGGAGCTGAATTGTTCTCTTTCATTTCTAATCCAAAGACAACAGCAAGACCAAAATATTTTAAACTCTATTTCTAAAATAAGGACTTTGCTACATATGCTGCATGGCTACTGCCAGGACTGGTTGAATTCACTGCTGCTGAGGCCACAGCAGGAGGATGACGCGCAGACTGCAGCACTGCTTGGGTACCTCTGCCCCCACTCCCACCTCATTACTTCCGTGAACATCCCCAGAACAGGATTTCAGAAACTCCATACTACCCAGCTTACACTCTTCAAGCAATAAGCACCTTGAGGGTACCATAAGTGCAGTAGCATTTACCATCTCTCTCGCTTCTTGCCCTATACCAGGCACTGACTTACTCAATGACCTATACCAGGCACTGACTTACTCAATGACCCACCGCCAGGGTGGAAACACAAATCCAGAATTATTTTGTTCTCTTACAAGGACCAATTTTGTTTAACGAATCCATATTGTTATTAGCTGAACATCTTCACTCTTGGCTGACCCCTAACTATAAACTATTCATAGCAAAGAAAACCAAGGGATAAATTATATCCTGCTGCTTCTGATGTAGATAAATATGATCATACAAAATTACTGCTTCATTTACGGAAATTGCCTTTCAGTTTTAACAGATATGTATGTCCACGGTAGCTCTTTCTTGAACAGATATTATTATTTGAATTGTCATCTCTGTGATTCACAGTATGCACCCTGAGAATTCTTCCAGCTGCATCTCTTAGTAATATCTCCAGAGAGAACTAATTATGCATGCAAAGACGACTCTGAGAAAAACTGCTGCTAAGAGATAATCCAAACCCCTGTTTTTACTGAGTTTTTCTTTCCCTTCCTGCACTGTTAGGATCTTTTTCTTTTTTTCCATTTCAAATTTCTAAGTTTTAACTCCTTTCACCTCCAGTTCCTGCCTCCACTGTATTTGTCCAAAGAAATGATGCTAGTAACAGACAAAGCTCTAATCATTGATTTCTTTTTGGCTATGTTGAGTGAGAAAAGCACAAGATTTCAAAACCTGACCAGTAAACACATCTTTGCCCTCCCTCTTCAGTGCCCATGAGGAATTAAGGAATGTGTAATAAGAGATACGAACAAAATTAGAGACTATATACAAAGCTGGAATTGGTTAAGTTTTAGCTGTTTTTTTTTTTTTATGTAAGTTTTAAAGGGTAAAAGCAAAGAGATGATGTATTAGTGGAAGACAGAGTATTATCAAGCTACATAGAGAGAAATTCATATTGCTTCAATTATCAGTCCTCAAATTTCTTGAACAGTGCAGGAACAGGAGCTTACATCATGTTTTTATCATACAAAGAACCTAGTACTGAGCTGCAAGATTAAGAGTGAAGTTTTGGTTAGCAGTTACCACCAAAACATGTAAGGTAGGACCATCACTTGGTCCTGCTCTCTGTTTGGCCAGAGACCCCAGGACCTGCAGACTCCCAAGGCCGCCAGCCCCTACAACCCACAACCTCGCTGTACTATGAAGGCCGCAGACTCCACATCAATTGGGAGAAAATGACAGAGAAATTGGAACATCCTTGGCACTTCTAAGAGGCCATTAAGGTCAGAACCTACAGTGCTTGGGCTGGTGCAACTTCATCAGGCACTACAGTACTGTACTAAGACTTGCATGGGGTATTCAGAAAACGACGCTGCACCAGACAGCTCACTGCACACACCTTTTCCATCTGCTGCTTTTTTTATTCCCTCTTCCCCCCCCCCCCCTTTTTCTGCCCCCTTTGTCCTCTTTCTACTCTTTTATTTCTCCCTCTTTCCCTTTTTTCCTTCCCTCCTTCCTTCCCCCCATTTTCCCTTCTTCCCCCCGTGTAGTTTCCGCCTTCCCTTTTATTATTCCTCCCTCTTTCTGCTTTTTCCTCCTTTTTTTTTTACTTTTTTCCCCTTCACACTTTTCTCCTTTTCTATTCTTCTCCCCTTTTTTCCTATTACTCATTTTCTTTTTTTTGTCTATTTTTTCCTTTCCCCCCTTTTTTCTCGTCCTTTTTTCTTCCCTTTTTACTTCCCCCCCCTTTTTCTTTTTCTTGGTTTTGTCATTTTTTGTTCCTTTTTTTCCTTCACTTCCCTTTTCACCTTTTTTCTCTTTTCCCTTCCCCTTTCCTTTTTTCCTTTTCCCCTCTTCCCTCTTTCCTTCCTTTTTCCCCCTCCTCCCTTTTTTTCTCCCTTCCCCCTCCTTTTACCTTCCCTTTCTCCCCCCCCTTCCTTCCCTTTCTTTTTCCCTCCACTTTTTCATCCCTTCCCCCCAATCTTTTCCCTTTTTTTCCAGCTTCCCTTCCCCCCCCTCTTTACTGTGTCCCTTTCCCCCCACCTCCTGTACCCCAGTTCCCCCCCTCCTCCAGGCTCTCAGACGAGAAAGATCTGTTGGAATTATAGGCGGAGGGATCTGCCTTCCTTGCAACGCCATCCCAGCAGTTTTGCTCTGAGCATTTCCCTGTTTGGCCTCCCATTTCTCTTGATGTTCCCTGATGGTGAGGGTTTTTCATATTGTGCAATGTTTCCTTAGACAGATAAATCCTGACTGCTGGTATCTGCAAGTCATATTTAACAGCATTGTGTAATAACCATTCAAAAATGCAGTCACATTCTTTCTTTCCTACCTAATCAATAGCTAAAGCAATTGGCAGTAAAAGTCAAATAGGAAATTATGAGAATATAAAAGGTAAAATTGCCTCAGAATGACACTTTCTAAAGTCTGTGAGAGACTGATTTCATTCCAAGTTATTTCCCTAGGTTTGAGCTTTTCTCAGTTGCCGATCATTTTATTTTCACATTTAACAGATTTTAACCTGTGAAACATTTCTGTATCAAAATGAATCTGGAGATGCTTCTTACAAGGTTTACTTCCCAATAAGCTTGTGTAGACTTCTCCCAAGCTGCCAATGGGCCTGTCATTTCAACTTTAGCACCGGATTCTCAGTAACAGAAATGCTGTACCCTCGTGAACAGCTTTACAGTGCAGTTATTTCACTTTGTCCATAACCTTGAAGAAGCTGCAAACCAAGTTACTATTGTCACATTGGAATGCGTAGGTTTTCTTTCTTGTATTAGTCTACAGAGCTGTAAATGAGAACAGCTAAACAAAATGTAAAGGTTTGGGAGCCCAGTACAATGCCAAGTCAGTACAGCTCATTTGACATACACAGCCCTTTGTTGCTTCTCACCTGCCAAAGTTGTTGTCCTTAATACATTAAAACGTGTACAACAAAACGTGGCAGTGAGACAATCTGTACAAATACTATATAATACCACATGAACTCTCCCCTTTCCCCCCATTTTCAACTCCCAACAGAAGATATTGACTAACTGTGCTGAATCCAACATTCATTCAACAAAATCCTTCAACATGGCAAACAAAACAGCAAGAAATGTTTGCATCAACTCCTACGGTTTTTTTTTTTTTTTTATCACTTGAGTCTGGAGATTTTTACACTGAAAATCCTGGTTTGGGGTAGAAGGGACCTTAAAGCTCATTCAGTTTCAAACCCCTGTCACAGTCAGCGACACCTTCCACTACTCCAGGGTCTTCCAAGTGCCATCCAACTTGGCCTTGAGCACTGCCAGAGATGAAGCACCCACAGCTTCTTTGAGCAATCTGTGCCACTACCTCACCACCCTAGCATATGTGCACCACCCTACATGTAATAATGCATTCCTGCAAGTGCCTATGAGCCTTTCCAGCACTATATGTGTACAGACAGAGTTCAACTAGAACGGGACAGGAATAATTTCAAGCATGCAGTTTTCTCCAGTTTTGAGAAACCAGCTGCAAACTTGGCTCATTAATAACAGAAGTGCAGACCACACATCTGCCTGTAACTGCCAGGACCCTCATTGCAATTGTCTTCATGCCCTGCTCTGAGCCCCTTGGAAAACCATCAAAAATACAAGGGTCTCTGCATGCACTTCACCTGAATGTGTCTATGTATAAATAAAACTTCTGCAAATAACACCAGGTGATTGCAATACATGCAAGTGTTTGTTTTGATAAGACACAGTGTTTAGAGTACCAAGAACTTTACATGCAGCTGTGGCACCCAAACCTCGTAATGAGCTTATATCAGTCATTGTAAAATGATATTTTGAAAGCCTCAATTTACAACTCCTTTTATTTGATCTATTCTTAGCAGCCCATACACCAAGTGGAATACTGCCCATATTCACTTTTAAAAGCTGTATTGCTCATCTTGTGCAGATAAAGGTAAAATCTGTCTTCATAAAGTTAGCAACAAAGCTGAACATGGGAGAAATGGTGTTTTAAATCAGATGTACTACAGTCTTCATGGTTAATGCAAGTCTTTAAACTTGATTTAGGTAACCCATGCCTGTGTTACTGCAGCAAGCTTTGCTCTAAGATAGGGCATTGTTTGACTGAGGGCTTGTAGCTTTAAATAAGAACACTTAAAACGTATTTGATGTTTGAAAATACGCACACTCATTCCCTGCATTGACTTTAAAAATTGCTACTTGGAGACTACTGAACCCATCAATGGGGCTCATGTGACTATTATAGACAGGAACACACTGACTTGATTTTGAAAATATACAGGAAATGCTCTTGTTCTGGTAACTCGATTTTAAAATCGATACTGTTCAATTATTTACTGGTTTATCCTGATAGTACAGGCAGCACTATTGTGTGGACTAGATGAGGGAGGCTCATCTGTATTTATCATATGCTGCACACCATATGACTGGCTGAAGTTCACACTTGTTAAGCAGCTTTTAATACATTCTGAAGACACCATCCTGACTGAAGGCTGATTAATTCTAAGGAGATGTGTTTCCCTCTAACCCGTAGCAGAAGCCATTCCCATGAGGCATGGAGTGGAGTGGAAAGACCTCAGCCTCATCACAGCAAGGCAGTATTATCTCAGGCATGGCGCAGTCTCTTCAGCTGTCCCAACAGCTCCCTCTTAGTGTGGCTTCAGCTGAGCAAACGTGCTAAGGAACCAAACAGAAAACTGGTACAAGTGACTAGTAGAGAGATGTTCCATGAACCACTGGATTCAGAGAACAGTCTTTGTGGGTTTTCTGGGAAGGAGTACGAGCTGAACCTTCTCCTCACACATACACTGAGATGGAAGCTGTAATGTGGAAAGGTCTCTTCAAGAGGCATTTCACAGACTCATGTCCCAGAGATTTTGTGTGTGACAGCACTGTGGCTTGTCACTGTGTATTTCAGAATGTTAAGTAAATACACGCTGCCATTACAACCTACAGAGCAGACACCATCAATACTTCACAGGCACACCTGGCATAAGCTAGAACTCAAAGATTACTTGACTTTTTTTTTTTTTCTTCTCTTAGTTTGCTGTTCATCAATTAACCAAAACTTGGAACTGAATCCTGGTTTTAAGGACACTCAGCAGTCAGTGGCACAAGTCATTCCATAGTTTCACACTTTTGTTTCTCCAGCTGTACAACATGCAGAGAAGTACTGGATCATGCAGGAGATGTGAGCTCAGCTTTTACCATGACCTGTAGAAAAACGACTTTCTAGTCGTTAACTGCATCTTAAGACCCTGGAGTAGCACACATCACTTCAAACATACGCAGCTTGTACTCAGCGCTCTGAGTAACATTTTCAAAGAAACTGATTGTTCTTTCCATTCAAAAAAGCAAGAGTGAATACTCATGCTCTAGATTAAGGGCCCCTGGTACTCTCATTTCAAAACTCAAGACAGCCTATTATCTGCAGTGTTTACATCTGCCCTGCCTGCCTATTCAGCACTAGACTGCTCATGCAGAGTAAACCTACTTGGCCTCCCTGTATTCGAGCTAAGCAATGCTTCCTCCCAGAGGCTCTGTTTCTGCACGCAACCCAGAACTCACCACCACAGGCAGTGGTGGGTCTTTCAGCCTTCCTCGGCAGAACTGTTATTACAATCAAAACTTCACTTTAACCTGCTCCGTCCGCAGATCGGACTGTTTTAACACATCAGCCATAACCTGAGCTCAACAAAAACGCTCTCCGCGTAAACCCCCGTACACCGACAAGCCGGGACCACTACACATAGCCGCCGGACGCTCCCTCCACTCAGGCAGGAAACGCGGGAACTCCCTTACGCGCCCCACCCCGCAACACGCGTCGTTCTGATTGGCCGAGGCGTTCGGGACCTCTTTGAAGGAGCAGTGAGTACGTGACCAGCGTGTCAAGGGTTGATGGATGCCTGCCCCACGAGATGGCGCCGAGGCGGTGGGCAGCGGGGCCGCCCTGCCTCCCAGCGAGACCCCTCCCCCGGCCTTCGCCTAAGGGAGACTCGCGTTTAGTAGTGGCATAGCTCAGTTTAACGTCTGTTTAGGTGAAATGTCAAAAAACGTCCCCCCCCAAAAAAGAGCCAGCCAGCGCTTTGGTGGTGTTAGTGCTACTGAGTGGTCTGCCCAACATCTAAGTTGTGCTTGCACAATATGGGATTCCTCCCCACCCGGCTGAGATTACCGCAAATAAGATTTTTTTGCATGCAACTTAAATCCACAATAAAGGCCTTGCAGCATTTTCTATAAGTGATCAGACTGAATTAGTATAATTCACCCAGGGAATTCATTCCACTGTAAAACCTCCATTACTGAAAACACCTTAAAGATTACAGTTTCTCCACTGATTTTTTTGTATGTTAAAATCCTTGAAATTTTGTGGCTGAGGTTTGGGATAGACTTTTACCTCTCCTTTGGCTATCAGCAGCCACAAATTGCATAATTCATGTATGTGCAGTGAATAAATATGATAGTGCTGAGCAGTAAATCACAGTTAAGAATCAATATGTTATAACCAAGAGTGTTTATGGGGAATGTTGCCGTCCCCTCTGAAATGATGGGGTACAGCTGTATTTCCTCCCTGCTCTCAGATTTACTTTATTTGCTGGCAGTTTGTCACATGAAACAGCTCTGCTGGAGTTTGCTAAAGAAAATGATCAGGACATTCCTGTCTCTGCTACTGTACTGAACAGCTCTCAGTGAAATCCCAGGGCCAACAAACTGAATACACTTATAGGTGTCAGTAGTTTTGTCTAAAGACTACCTATATCCCTCCCATTAAACCACAATGCCCACACAATTGATCAGTTAAGGAGGAAAAAAAAAATTAGTCTTGCAGTAGGTCAGTAACTTTTCTGATAAGTGGTGCACGCAGACCTAAAGTAGAAGGAAGTAATTTTCTGGTTAAAAATATTTCCATGCCAAAACCTTTTGTTAGCTGTTATAAGGGTATTAGTAACTTTATTTAAAAGAAAAATCCACCATATTAAAAGTATGGTGTAAATCAGTGTCACAGGATAAATATAAACTGTGTAGAGCTACAGAATGAAAATAAATTAAAAAGTGCATTGTCATAGAATCATAGAATAGTTAGGGTTGGAAAGGACCTTAAGATCATCCAGTTCCAATCCCCCTGCCATGGGCAGGGACACCTCACACTAAACCATGACACCCAAGGCTCTGTCCAACCTGGCCTTGAACACTGCCAGGGATGGAGCATTCACAACTTCCTTGGGCAACCTATTCCAGTAAATAACTTCCTCCTTACATCCAGTCTAAACTTCCTCTGTTTAAGTTTCAACCCATTACCCCTTCTCCTATCACTACAGTCCCTAATGGAGAGTCCCTCCCCAGCATCCTTATAGGCCCCCTTCAGATACTTGATCTTAGCAAACAGGAACATATTTTGTACTTGTAATATGCCTTCTGAGTACTGTTTTGTATTAAATGATAATGTAGAAACATAAAGCAATAGAAGAGGGAAAGTCAAAGTATATCAAAAGAGATGTAGTCATGAAACTGTGTCCCATTGAAATTATGAATTCTGCAGTCTGCTGCAGTAAAACCAGTGCTAATCCTAAATTTGTCCAGAAAAGTACCTCCACATTCCTACAGACTTCAGCTGAGCTGAATCACCTACCTAGCGCTCAGGGAAAGTAATCTGGTTTTGACAGGGCCAAAAAAAAAACAACAAAAAAAGATTTGAGAAAAGATTTTGACAAATAATGATAGTAAGTTGGGAAAGAGATGATGAATGTGGTGCTTTGTGTCTAATTGTATGCCTGGAGTACAGAATATTTTTTTCAGGAATAAAATGCTATGATAGCTGCCAAGTATAAAATCTATCTGTGCATAGCATCCCCCAGAAACTTCCATTTTGAGTCATCCAAACCTTCCGAAGTAACTGTCAGGTGAAATGAATGATTAGCCCTGAGGCTAAGTTCTTAGCTTGTATTAATCAAAAGAACTGTTTTGCCTTGTTTAAAGTTATGTTTGTATTATGTGGCTACATGGACACCTACTTTAATGTTTATTCCTGCCATATTGAGTTATTAATTTAAAATTTAAACACTTCCTTTGTTACTTCATTTTTTCCATTACAGAATTTTCACTGAAAATTCTTTTCAGTTGCACCTTGAGTTCAAACAGTTTAGGTGAAATAAGAACAAAATTAAATATTAGCTCTGCTTCTTTAATTCCAAGGTTTACATTTGTAATGCTAATACACTAATGGAGTTAGCTGCTGCTTGTCACAGCAGTCTCTGCTTCAGGTCAGTAATTAATTATTCTATCTTCATTGACTTGCAGGACGAAACACGCCTCAAAAATCACTAGGGTACGACTAGTGCAGTGGGTAGAGTTTGAAAGACTGCATAAGAATTTGAGTACTTGAAATTGCTACCTAAGAGCTATTGTGCTACAGAATGTGCAGTGTTAAAGTGTCAAACAGCCAGACTTCGTAAAGGAATTCAATGCCTATTACCAGACCGCTGCAGGACTCAGTGCCAGAGATCGCTCCAAACCTAAGCAGGACTCCTAGGTTTCTTACACGAATAGGGCAAGATAAGTGCTTCCAAAGGGCACTTCAGAACCTCTGATTGCTGAGCTGAGTGCTGCCTACAACTGGTCAATAGGAAACACTAAACTAAAGCCAGGTCTCTAGATACATTAATTAGCTGGGTAGATTTATATCCCAAGTCTATTCAGAGGTAAAAGTCAAAGATTCAGTGATTTTCTGCTAAACCTGTCCTTGAAAACAAATTAAAAAATTAATTTCTTAACCAAATACTGCAGCAAACATGTTTTGTTCACCTGTACCTATTTGAATAGCATCAACACACATTTTACATACCAAGAAACACAAGCTATTAAGTATGAAACTTGCTTATTCAGTTTGTCTCTTGCGTATATGCCCAGCCCTAATTTTCCCTGCGGAGGGAGGGCTGTGTAGAAGTTGCCGTGTACATTAAAAAGATGTTGCAGCAGCATGGAGTACTTTCCTGAACTTCCTTCACTGACTCAGTAGCAACCCCCAGCAGTTTCTTCCTTTTTGTGTTCAAATGCAAACTTTGTTTCACCTCCTTTCTGCTAAGCTTGCAAACCTTTCAAACAATAGCACTTTCAATAATTCACCAAATAATATTTAATGTCTTACAACTTTTATAGCACTTCCAAGTTTGCAAGCCAGAAGAGTTTTTACAGCCTCTGAGGCTGCCACAAATGAGAGAATTCATTATACAGCAAAATACGCTCTCAAATTGAGACTGTTCTTAAAAGCAAGCCTATTTTTTCTGCAATGATAGCTGCAAAATAACTGGATTTTTTAAACCTAATGGACTCTTTCACCTATGAACTAAGAAATGTCTGTGTTAAATCATTTTGCAGTCAGACATAGTAGTGGGGAAAGAGGTCTCACTGCCCTCTTGCACCAGTGATCTAGCCAGGGGTTCATTTTTAATCAGCTATGGAGTGGCTGGACAGGCTTAGGTTACAGCAGACCAGCTTGTCCAGACATTGCTGCACCTTGTTCCAGGGTGACCCTTGCTTTTCCTCTAGGAAACTATTCAGTAGAGAAAGAGGTTTTATTCCCTACCCCCGCAAACTTTTAGTTTAGGTTGAGGGAGATGCACTTATGCTCTGGAATACCAAAAGCAGAGTTTAATCACAAAAAAAACCCTCAAACAACAACAGGGAAAAAAACCTGCAAAGAAATATAAATGGAAATGAAAAGTAACCCTGGACTTTATGTTGTTCGATGCTCCCTCTTATCTTGTGCAATATCAGGAAGAGTGTGATTGCATTTCTGTGCTCCAGCCGAGCTGCTTCTAGTAGACAATGGCAGCCAGAATAAGGCACTGGGGATGCCAGTTATTTTGGGCCAAGGCAGAATGATGGGCAGATGTCTTGTGGCAAGGCAAATTGATAACATTTCATTATTTTCCTGTACTTTATAATAGAAACTGGAATAAGCTTTGTTTATCTATAAAGCAAACCCAGAAAATACAGCAGCTTTATGTAGGATACTCTCTGGATTTCTTCGTTGTTGCTCTTTTCCTTGAATCCCATCCAAAAAAATCCAAGACTTGTCCTGGTCAGGAGAAATTCAGACCCCCTGTATGAAGCTGCCAGATTCTGTCCACTTCTCAAAGTTAGGAGATGGCAGTTCACTGAGGCTATTCCTCCCAAAGACTGCTAAAGACTTCTCAGTTGAAGGTGCCACTGAAGTGGGTGTTAAGCAGGTGAATGAGACAGTGTGTCACACCTACGCTTGCTTCAAGCTAAAGGCTGGATCCATTTAACATTTAAGAACGGGAAGGCTTATGCTCTGATGGAGAAACAGTTGTGAGCTGTCAGCCTTGGATCTAAGAAAATGCTTTTATTGCAGCAAAGATTTGCCTGACTCACAGCATTACTGTGCTGCCCACTGTACTTCTTCCATTTTGTTAATGCCCAAGTTCTTTTGTCTTTTCCCTCAAAACAGAAATGGGCATCTATGACATATATAATGAAGGGTCAATGTTTTCTCTTGGTTTTGCAGCTGCTATAAAGTAAATAATTTTGTGGTGTTGTCTTTACAATATACCTAACGTACCGTGGTTGCTTTTGGCAAAATCACATTAGCAGTCTTATTACATTACTTTGCTGAGTGTCTCTACTTAGGGATTAGTAGATTACAAATCTACTCCCATTAAGAGAGAGAGAGAAAAAAACAAACACTCATTTGGTTTAAAATAAATTAGTAGATGAAAACACTTCAGGTTGTTCATAGAGACTTAATCTAGTTCACTGGGAACCTTTCCTTTCACTTCTGCTGAAGATAGCAGTAAGATCAAGAATGCTCAATCTAAGTCCACAACACTCAAAAGTCTAAGTAACAGAACTGTTAAGTAACACATGATGAACTAAATTTACTTACTGGAGGGCTTCCTAAGCAAAGCTTTTTCTGTCTGAAGACTAAGGGCTGTCAGTGTACTTCAAAATCTGTTGCTTTTCAAGCTCTCCCTTGCCAGGAATACATCTGGTTCATGTGACTGATTGTAAATGTTGAGCTTTAATTGCTTCCTGGAAAGTCTGCATGACCAACCTACAACCCAGATTCCTTATTTAAAGATCTTCCTGAATATCTTTACTGAGGAGGAAAAAAAAAAAAAAAAATTAAAAAAAATCTCCCTTTATCTCATGTCTGTATTTTCATATTACAGCAAAAGAACAACATATTTAAAAAAGCCAGTTGTCTTTGTTCTTGACCATTCTTCTGTATTATTCTACACTTCAGCTCTTATAAAAATTACACGTATGGGCAGAATTCTAAATGTATAAATAAATAGGACACACCTGTTTGGTACCAATCCCAAAAGGGAGAGAAGGAATTGAAATGCAAAATTGTTCCATGGGATAGGAAGTTCAAAATATTTTCTAATAGATATCCTTAGAAATTAAGTGCTTTGTGTCAGGAAGACTGGAAAATCTCTGTCGCAGAACTCTGAAGGAACTCTGTCTGAACAGAGCAGAGACAATAGTACCCAAATTGAAGAAATTTATTCAGACAACTAAGGGTCTTTAAGTGCAATTTCAGCTGTAGACAAGGTTTTAGAACAGGATTTGAAGGGACAAAATAAAAAAAGTATCTCAATACTGACCTTGTTTAATATGGACAACTAACAACACTGGTGAATACACCAGCTGTGCTAAGGAGCTGAATGAGGCAAAGTCAGGAAGCAAGGCCCATGGCCCCATCTGAATTGCACACAAAGAAATGCTTGACTGCCCATACTGAGGGATAGGGAATTGGTGAGATGTGATGGTAAAAAGGCCAGGTTAGGCACTCAAGGGCAAAGCACTATCTGTGCTGCCGAGTGGTGGAACCACAATTAGCTGAAAGTCACAAAAATCTAAAATCCTCAGTTACATAAGTAAGTCTTTTGTTACACTGTTAAGAAACACTATATAATTAAATTAATATTTTGATGGTAGAGATCTGAGACCCATCAAAAGCACATGCAGGGCTTATATGCCCTTAGGAATGACTGAATGGCTGTGATTCAGCTCTTGGGATTTAAGTTGAAAACACAGAAATGCCTATCTGCTGTACAATGGCTGTAATATCTCCTCCCATATGAAGACAGAATGGTAGAAAGCACATGGGGCAACTTTTCCTGATCTTTGCTCAGTTTTTATTTAGGCAACTGCTTGTTGCCTCTTGAACAAAAATTATTCTTATGTGACAATTTGGCCTACTGTTTGCAGTGCTGTTCTGCAGCCACATTCACTTTTCCATGCTGTAGCTCTCCCTTCTCAAGCATACCCACATTTTAGTACTCAGAAAGTTATGGAAGAATTGCTTGAATTTGCCCTCATCTCGACCATAAACCTGAGATTTAATTCATGCATTTTAGCACAAAAATTGATTACAGCAATATGCTTTTGGCTCATCTCTCAGAGGTATGTGTTGGTCAGCTACAAGCAAGATGTCAAACACTTGACACATACAAAGTACCAAGAGCCTGATTTTGTCAGGTTTATGTTGGCCGTCTGTTAAAGAATGCAGAGTACATAATCAGCCCAGTGTCACAAAAACCAGATCTATGAATTAAAAGGCACAAATATCAAACAGGTCACGTCATGCTTTCCTGCTTACCCATCTTCCTTTTCACAGTCATGTCCCATAGCTAACTGAAGACTATGCCACCCACACAGTCATGGGGAAATCCTGCTCCTATCTGCATCAGTGTCAAAACTTGGCCAAGGGCAATTTGTCATTTGGAGATACTTAATTCTTGTTTTAGTTACACAAGGTAATTCCTTTGTAGTAATACAAAAGTACATGGAAGTGCATAAAAGTTATCTTTCCTATAATTCTCTCATTATAGTCCACAATGGATAAATTTTCGGTGACATGCTATGGTTTTTGTTTCCTACCACCTTTCCCTTAAATAGGTTTTCTATATGCCAATGCTAGTCTTTAAGTGATTTCTCATATAAAAACTACTCATGGGGGGTTTACAGCCTGGACAACTTGTTGTTTGCCAGGTTAGTTGTCTCTCAACCTTGGGAATGGAGGAGTAAACCAAGGCTGCTGTATAATTCTGTAAATTGAGGCTAGCATAAAATAGGTTATTTAATGCAGACCAAAAAAGAAAAAATGATTGGTGGAATATGTATGAAGTATTCCAAGTAGTTGCCTGATTGTGATGCTAATAGGAAAGAAGAGAGCTTACATTTCTGTCTCTCTCCCTCTTCGGTCTGCATGTGTGAGACTTTCAAGACCTTTTCTAAAAGCATTTCCAGTTTCTAGTCATCTTTAATTTACCAGTATTCAGAAACACAAGGAGGAAGGAAAGGGAGAAAAAGAAAGGTAAGTTTAAGCTTCAAAAACCTCACCAGAAGGTGATGAATGCTCCATTTAACTCCAAAATGCAATACCATTTGATGTCAGATAAAAGGCTGGATTTTCATTTACTGTGTTAATCATAAATACAATGAAGAGAGGAGAATATCTTTTTTAATTATTTCATTCCATCACAAGTATGATTTCAGTGATACAGATCATAAAAATGCATTCACTGAGGTGAATTAAAACCCTTTTACTTACATACTGCAAAGGAATCACCAGAGCAAATTGTTTTATTGAGTTCTCTTTGCCAGCTGCTCATCCCACTGAAGGCATTGATGTGCATTTGTGTCAGACACTGATCTCCAAGTATAGTTAGAAGTATCAAGGACAGCTGGTAAAGGAACTTGCTAAATAAAATGTAGCAGTAATAAACATAAATGAATATTCACACATAATCACAGATGATTGTGAACAGTAAGGTATGGATTGTGTTGGACTGTTAAGAGGACACCAGTAGGTGATAGATGCTAATCCTCATGCCTGTTACCCTTGTACCAGATGTTGCTGTCAGCAGTATGGAGTAGGGTGCAATTAGTGCAAGTCTATCATTAGATATTAGAATTTACAGAATTTGGGAAATTCCACCCTCAAACACCTGCAAGAAACCACAATTCCATGCTCCCCCCCAGGGAATGATTCTGAGAAGTGGGGGAAACTACAGAGAGGGAAGAAAGGACAGGTCATTAACTTGGAAGGGACAGTAAGCTAAATTAAATTAGCCTCATACAGCTCAGATATGTATCACAGTCTCCATGTGTCTTTGTCCCTTTCTCCATGTACTGAACTCCACTTGCACACAGCTGGCTGCTGGGAATGCAGTCCTGAGGCACCTTGGGGCTGGTCTGCCTCAAATCTTTTGTGAAATGTTGTCTCCTCTAATTCTAGGAGTCCCTTTTCCAAAGCATTTTTTCCTTTGTGACTACACGGATACAGCCTTACATGAATTCACTCTGCTGCAGCCCTCTGCAACAGCAGGGGACAGCTTCTTAGTGACACATACTTCTCCTCAAGGATCCCTGTGATCTGTGCCACACTGTCACTTCTGTTTCCCCTCAGTACAGAAATACCATTTGGAAGGCTAGAGTAGCATACAGAAAAATCACTGTATCCTCACTGGATGAGATATCTTCCTTACCAGAGACTATGTAATTTCCGTCTCCAAGTCCTAAGGTACTTTCTCAGCTTAAATCAGTTACTTGACCAGTTTCATATCATTTTTGGATATATGCCAGTTCACAAAGCATCACTGGAGGAGTCTGGAGTTTCAGAAATATAAGCTGCTTCATTCCAAGGGTTTGAAGCACAGGAAAGGCTTCCTTCACTTCTGTAGTTGTTTGCCTCCTAATTCTGGGCAGTAGTAGCAGTTCACGTGCTAAAGCAGGTGAAGAACTTTTGAGGTCTTTCCTCCCTGATCATTAGTGTAGAGGGGCAAAGGCCTCCTTACCTACTGCAGCTTTGGTCCACAGAGCTTATAGGTACTGCTATATGGTAGGCAACAGTGAAGGATTACAGAAGGATCAATGTGTGAGGAGACATCGCCAAGAAATCATTCTGTGGGAAAATCTGTTCCTTTTGCTGTATGTTCCTTTTCTGATATTCATATAGAGAATAGCCAAAAAAAAAACACGCTTACAAATAAAATCCCCATGGAAAGGCTGATTAATGTTCTTTTTATTAAAGAAGGGTATTGATCATTGAATGAATAGCAAGAGTTTGCATGAGAATAAATAATAGTTTTTCTTCCTTTAACTTTCTTTCACTACATTCCTAATTTTAACACAGAGTTTAATCCTACTAAATCCTCACCTAAATGATTAAGTCTTTAGTTGTGCTGTTAAGTAACAGTATGTAATCAAATTAATGTTTTGATGGCAGTGAATTGAGAGCTGCCAAGGAGCTACTGTCTTATGTTTTCTTATGTCACTCCTGTGGCAGAGCAAAATGTTGCTTTAATAAAAACATTAGCTTGTTAGGAACATTGCATTTACTTTGGAAGCTGGAATGACTTGAGAACCAAAGCGTCTGTCCACTGTTTTCAGCTGCTGCTCTTCAAAAGCTCTCAGGTTCTGCAGCCCCTGGGGTTGTGTCTTTCCCTATGCCTCAGGTTTCAGAATTTGCCTATCCTGTTTGACTTTCCAGCACCTTTTCCGTAGCAGGCAAGTCCATTGGCCATACCTCAGAAGCATTAGGTATAAAAGCCTTTGAGGACAAAATACATTCACAGTGGTCACATCCCTTAACTAGCCCTCAGGCTATACCACATGGCATCTGCAGGAGCCGGGAGTTTACCTGCCATCTCTGCAGGGTGCCGAGCTGCATGCATGCATGCCTTGGGTGACAGTGCTGCAATGAAGCACTCTCCTTAGATTTCATTCTAAAAACAAATTCTAAGTTTACTTCAACTACAGCAGTTTTCTGGCCTTTTTGCTCTGTCAGGTATGTCCAAACCCAGAACACATCACATGAACATTGCTCCCATCCCCCAAACGTTAATATTTTACTTAAATCACAGACTGGATAAACCCACAGAAGGCTTAGTAGAGATTTTCAAAATCAGGATGAAAGAATTCCTGAACCTACTCCTTCTTTTTATTAATGTAGGCTGGTCCTGAGCAGGTAAGACAGGTATGAAAGGCTTCCCAGGGCCTGCTGAGCTGTCTGCTGGTGGATTTTCAGGGGCAGTGCTCAAGAGAGGACGCATTGGCACAACAAAACCTGCTCATGCAGCGACAGCAGCTCCCCGCTACCTTTTTTTGCCTGTGCAGGCAGCAGGGATGGTGCGTTTCATGGATCAATCACTATGGCTGATGCTCTTCCACAAAGCAGATTATCTCTCTATTACCAAAGAAGAAATGCGAGTAGACTTTTTTTTTCCCCCTTTCTAAAGCACAGATCCAGACGCAGGGGACAGAGGTCTTGTTCCAGTGTGTTGCACTGGAGTAGAACGCCACAGCTCTCTCGTGCAAAGTCAGGGTGATACACTAGGGATTGTTTAACAGGCTGATCCCTGAACACCAGGTTCATGTTACTCCTGCTTTGCAAGTTTGACTAATGCTGAAGAGACATATCCTGAAATACTGAGCAAATACAAATGGGGAGATGTGTGTACTGTTCTCCAAAGACTCACATTTTGAATGCTTAATTTAGCAGAAAATATTACAAATAAGGCAAGCAGGAAAAATAAATGAAATGGAGTTTTCTGCTGCTGGAGTTTGGAATGAAGCATGCCAGGGATGCATGCTGCAAACAGACTGGGTGATGATGGCTGGGGAAGAAAGCAGTTTGAGGGGGAGATGATAAAAAGAAACAAACCAACCTACCTCCAAAAAATCCACAAGCTGTGAATATTTGACGTTAATCTACAAAAGTGTATCAGAACCTGCCTCTGGAAACTGCCAAGGTGTTGCACTGGCTGCACCATAAGGACAGCAGAGCTGAACTGGGCCTTTCCAGAGTAAAGCAGAGTTTGGGTAGGCTAAATGGTCCTCTGGAGACATCCCTTTCCTATACTGCCATTATATGAGCTACCCTTTGCTAGGGACAAAGTTTATAACTGTTGGACCTCAGGTGATTGCTTGAAACTTTTTAGGGGAGGAGCATCACAGCTCTGAACACTGGTGCCACAATTCAGAAGCTGTGATTGTGAGAGTTTTATCCTCATTAGATTATACTCATTAAGGTAAAAGCTATTGTATGTAGTCCTAGGAAGGGCCCACTGCAATAGCAGGTGATGGGGATACCCAGGAAGGTACAATGGGGGCTAAGTAGCTCAGCTGCTTATGGAGAAGTACAAAATATACTGAGGAATTTTTAGTTGAACTGTCACAAGAATGAATATGGAAAATTCTGCTGGTTTTATACAGTGGAAACTCTTCACCATTAAGCACAAGCAGGTAAACTTAGTATTACCTGTGCCAGCTGTGGGGTCTGTTTGCCCCCCAAAGCAGGGCCCATTGGCGGACAGCAGCAAAATGTTCACTGACTGTAGTTATACAAACTTGGCTTTTACTGTAATCAGTTTGCAGGCAAACTGTAAATAGAGTTATAACATCTGTAAAACAGCATCCAAAAGGTGAAATACATTAAAAGAAAAGCTTGTAAGATACAGTCAGCCTGGACTCTGAATAGCAGCATTGGCCAAAAGTTTTGGTTTTATTAATATTTAGTTCTTCCCTCCCCCAAAATATTTACAAACTCACATGGTGATTTTTCTAATTACTTGTTCATTAAATGTTAGTTTTCAGACAGCTTATGCTAGCATAGTTCAGGCTGTGAATTTGCCATGACTGTTACTGCTTTAGTCACTCAGTTGCTGTGTGGGATGGCTAACCCATATCACAAGGCATCCTTGCTGAGCTATAATGAGCCATCTCTGAGGCTTCCCTGAAGCTCTTGGGGTAGACAGCAGGCCCTTGCCATGGGGATACTGCCCAAGAAACCTGCTTCTGGTTCCACAACATCCTCAGTAGGAATAAGATGCTTGTATAAATATTTACAGGGAACAAGTAAGAGGGGTAACGACTCGCAAATACAAAGTGAATTCTCTGTTTTCATCAAATAGTATCCACAAATCTTTTCATTCCACCTCTCCCATAGGGATTCCTTTAACCAAGAAAATGTTTTTCTGTTTGTTATCAGAGAAGAGCTACTACAAAAACTAATAGAAAAATCATCAGGAGATTTGAAAAAGAAAAGTAAATAACTAAATTGCCTTCATAGCGGCTTCTTCCATCTCCATCCATTAATAATAAAAAATAGTGATGGAAATAGCCTCTGTGAACATTCAGAAGATACCCACCCAACCCAAGACTGTCCCTGTCAGGTGGATTTCTTCTTTTGATTTTCCCAGCTCTTTTAAAGTTTTCACCAAGAGAATAGACATCCCACCACTTTATCTTTATACACCTTAATTAAGAAATTCACCTGATATTCATTCATTGTATTAATCAATTTGATTTTTTTTTTACAGATAGGGTCAAAGTTTGCTGCCTGGGCAATGGCTGTGTGGCTGGGGCTGTTCTGCAGTCAGGTGCTGATCTCTCTCGCTGCCACTTGGCAACACAGATCCATTCTTGAAGCTACAAAATGACTCTGCAACATGCAGTTGTGACCATTTCTGATGCAAAATCCAGCATGCAAAACAAGGCAGCAAACCAAGGGTGACTGAAGAATACAGTCTTTTATATTCCTTATTCTTTTCTCTGCAAGCTTCACTATATTCTCTATTATGTATCCATTGGGAAGGATCAAAACCTATTATTTTTCCAGTTGCTGAGTAAGAGATGCAGGGTAGCTTTTCCCAAGCTCCTACATAAGCTTAAAGCTTCTCTGCCCATTGTTCTGCAATGCAGGCAGGGATAGTTCTGCTTTTCCTGCATCTCCCTTGCAGGTCATAGATCTCTTCATGGCAGGGGCTACCTGACCCCGATAGACACCATGGGACATGCAAGAGAGTACCAGGATAGTACCATCAGGATAGTCCCTTGTGACCCATCAGCAGTGCTTGGCAAGGAGCACGGGTTGCCCAATGGCCTTTCTGGTGTTTTCAGGTGCTGGCTGTGCAGCAAGTCAAGACTTTTAACTTTAAATGTTTAATTCCCCCCCCCCCCCATGTTAACTTTTAGTCCTGAGCTCAGTTCGACTGAACCATTAAAAAGTGAAACAAACAGAGCTGAGCAACAAATTAAGATGTGCCACAGGCAGCCAACGTGTTTCTTTTTTAACTTCCATCTGTTGAGTGCTGGCTTCTGAGGTATGCAACAAAAAAGCGCCTTTGCTTATGAACAGCTTTTTACTCCTGCTCATAGGTAGCCTCACTGAGGAAGAGGAGGGAGAGACTGTACTCATTTTCTCTTTGGGGCTGATCCAGAATAGTCAAGTTTAACTTTCATCTTTAGGCAGGAGAGAAAAATACAACGTGAAAAGTCCTGTGTCAGTGTTACACCACTAGTCAGTATGAATACGCTCCTACCACCTAATGAATGAGCAAGGGCATTTGTGCCGCTGTTACTAGTTACTGAGTTGTAGTCTCAGTTAGAAAAAGGAGACTAGAAGTACAGTGCCTTCCCTGAAGTGGTTACAACCAAGAGTTTTTAGCAGTGCATCAGGACAAATCCAGATGCATTAAAATTGCCAATTGACAAGCTAAAAATCACTGAAAGGGTTTCAATGATGAAAGAAATACCATTTTGGTTTTGAGAATCGTAAGGCTTAGGTTGTTTTTTCTTTCGTGTAGCTCAAGAAACTAAAAGCCTCTGACAGCAACAGATGAAGGACTCTGTAAGGGCTCCGTGGGAGCTGAGGAGGGCCAGCTGATAAATTCTCTGTGAAGAAGGTTCATTGAGATCACAGGTAATAATTCCACCTGAAGTTTACCAGGGAAGTTTGGGGAAGGGGTGGGGAGAGTTCATAGATGTATGAATAGTAAAATGACTTGTTGTGAAGCCAAGAGGTGTTTCTCCCAAGAAACACTGTTCACAAGACAGTGTTCATTCTGAGACCATCCTGACCCAGAGGATGCTTTGCACTTCGTAGCCAGTTCTCAGCACACCGCGGCATTGGTCGTTGAAGGAGATAGAAGCTAGCAAGGGAAATGCCACTGTGTTTGTGATATGTCCTTTGCAATACAGTATTTGTGCCTGAATTTTGCCTAAAATAAGCTCCCTTGTAACTTCTTAAGTATTAGAAAGAAACAGTGCAAATGAGATTCAGCCCTCCAATACATGGTACTACCTTTTAGCAAAGCCTCCTGCAAGAGTTTCTTGGTGACCGATGAATAGACCTCTTAGGAAGACAGTAAGGATTATCTTGCAGGCTGGTTCCCCCCCCTTTCCAGTAAAATAAAAGCAAGTTTGGGTACAGGGAGTTTGTTATGAACATTTGCATCTAGAAGCAAACACCTGCCAATGTATGAGGTCTACTGTGACCTTTCCGAGCTGGTGCTTTTTAACTGAATCTTTTAATCTTTAGCTACCTTTATTTTTTCCTTTAAAGGACTGTCATTTAAAAGTGCCTACTGTGTACATGTGTGAGCACTTACACAGGAGCTGGAAAGCCATTCACCAGTTAGTGGATGGGTAGGCATGGATGGAAAAGAAAAGATACAACAAGACAGATGGAGAAAATACTTTTAACAAATCCATAAAGCTGAGAACCTGCTGGCAGCTGTGGTGGTCTAGATGCTATGGATCAAAGGTCCTGAAACAGCCAGTTCTGGGAGCTGGCAAGTGTACCAAGAAAGGACCACTCTATAGATTCTGTTTCTTATGCTGTTTCCATATCGAATTCCAGAATGGGCTGGAATTAGATGGAACATAGTTAGAAATTCCTGCACTACATTCTTAAGTTCAGGAACAACATGTGCTGTCATCTTTTTACTTTCCAGTTCTAGGCTGAAAAAGACAATATTTATTTATTAAAAATTTTGGTTTTGCTTTTTTTTATGATTCTGAAGAGCTGATTTTTATCTTGAAAAGTTAAAAAAAACCCAACCAAAACCAGTTATGCTTCATTTGAGGTTAAAATTACAGAAATAGGAAGTTTGTTTGGTACCCAAAACACTCCTGTATAAAGGCTTGATGCAAGTATATCGCAAGCAAAGAAATTTTTAATGAAACATGATTTCAAATGCTTCCTTCAAACAAGATATTTCTTCATGTCAGAAAGAGACAAAGATTAACAATATAGCAAATAGGAGGGTCTTAGTGTTTGGCTTTCTTTGGAGACTTACTCCTTGAGTACAATTTAGCTTTGTCCTTTCATGCCCTGATATGTATTGCAGATCAACCAGAAAATAAACGCAAATTTGACCGCTGTGGCACCTGGATTGCTTCATATCAGATACCCTTAATTTTGTACTGATTTCAGCAGGCAGGTTCTGCAAAAAATACTTTTACATCCATTACTTTACCTGTAAATTGAATTTCAGATAGCTGGCCACAGCTTTGCCTGGCCACAGTAATACCAAGTATTTCCAGTATCTGTGGTAGGACTTGCAGTACTACAGCTGTAGCAGAATGCCAAAGTACCAGAAAGGACATAAGCATACCCGAGAGATGTAAACTGAGCACAATTTATAAAGAAATGCACCCGCCTGTGACAAAACCAACGTAATATTAAATGCTGGAAACTATCCAGAAATGCACTGGGGAATTAGCTCTTTTGGCTTATTTGTTTCCTAATGTAATGTTAACTTTTTTCTCACTAATTTGTAATAGTTATTCATTGACTAGGCAAAAAAACCCAACCAACCAACCAACCCAACCCGCTCCTGTAGATAGTTTGCAAGGGATTGCATCTGAGGATAGCACAACATGGAGGTTTGTTTTTTTTTGCTGTTTTCAATATAACCCCGTATTATGGAAAGGGTTTTAATAATTGTATATATGTTGAATTGAGGCACGTTTTGTTGCTTGGATAAGGGAAAAAATTGTTCAGAGCAACATCAGCTCTACTGGTTGTGCTGAAATATTAAAAAGTATAAAATATTTATATACAGACTGAGACATGGAAGAGAGGAGTTCTTTAGAACATTACATATATAAATTATATACAACACTTGATTCAAGTTTAGTTTGTTAGAAAACATCCACCTGAACTGAATTTCATTTAAAATTTTTAACGATTTAAAAAAAAAATAAAAATCAATGTTAGCCAATGCTTAGAAGAACAATATTGGAATTTTAGCTCAACATTTTGAAAATGGGGGTTGGGGGGGGGGGGAGTCCCATCAACATTGTCTCCCTGTCGCTATACCAAAAGCAACATTATAACATTTACTGAAGATGTGCCTTGAACAAAGGGAATACCAGATTTTTATTGTGACAATAAAGACCATCAAATAATTTCTATGATATTATTCCAGTATTTGAGTTCTGAGTGTGCTCTGCAGGACAGCTACAGAGTAAAATATCACCACAGTATAGTCTCAGCTCTTTATAGTTCTTACTGAAGTTTTTGTTTAATTATGCTGAAGTCGACCAAGCACTATTTTAACAGCAGAATTGCTTAATGCATGCATATAAAACCAACAAACAAGCCTACAAAAGCTTTCCTAACAGCATGGTTTGTTCTACTTAAACAGTGGTCTCTTGTGTTGCTGTCTTTATTCAGGTTTTCTGCTGAGACTGCTTTGAGATCTGGATGAAAGCTACAGTTTTATTTTGCATTGGGCAGTAGAACTTGTCACACATAAACTTGGAGCAGGGAAATAAATACCCCTTCACCTTAAGTGCTCATTTACTGTTCTCAATCCGTCACGCTTGATTAAAATATAAAGCTTGCCTCCCTGGCTGGAATTAGCTTTTCATTGTAAGTGACTAATGTTCAGGTCTGAAAAATAACAGCTCATTTGTTTCAATATTTGTCATATTGCTCAGAAGGGGATTACATTATGGCCAATTAGCAGTTAATTGTGATCTGTAATTCAAACATTTGCTTGCTGTTTTTAAGTATATAAGTTGGACTGCACACTCAAGCCCTATGCAGCTCAGTGCCTTTCATTGAGACAGGTCTTGTCACAGATTTAGGATGCTGCTGCAACAAGAACTGTCAAAACCTAGCGTATGTTAACCTAGGGAAGAGGAAGAAAGTATATAAGTTGCTTAAGTGTGCAAATGTATTTGAAGAAGTGACTGGACATTTTCTTTGAATGCGTGCTCTTGGTCCGTGAAGGTATGCAATGCAGAATTCAAGTTCAAGACAATGCACATCTTTCCTGCACTCTACTTACTAGATCCAAACTCCTCAAGGTTGTGTCTATACAAGCCATTTACTCATTGCTGCTTGTTTCCTTTTCTGTCTCGAAGTGTGTGTATGGGAAGGACCAGAAACAGTCCCACTGTAGAAATACATCCAAGAAAATAAAAATTCCTACATCAAAGAAGGAACTGATGTCTCCCTTAGCCATATGCACATCTGCAGTGGTAAAGCAGTTTAGTATCTGGTTATGATGAACGAAAGCCAGAGAGGCAGTCCAGACCATATTCATCCAGTAGTCTGCACTGGAGAGCTAATGAGCATCCACACATCCCATCTGAGTGAACTGAAGGACAGGAGATTTCATGTTCAAAGCTGGAAACCTCCTTACAGAGGAATGCCAGGCTGTCTTTCAAGGGGCACACAGCGCTCAGAGAATCTTCTCATTTAGTTGATTTTCAGACGTGCTGCTCGTGGCAAGGGTATTCTGCACCCCATAATGGGTACAAGTATCCAGCAAATCAGGAAGAGATTCACGTGTCAAAAGCAGCTCAGGAAACAAGTGCATATAAGCAAATCGGGTGCAACAACTCTTGACAGCCTCCCCCACTGCAGCATGGCCAGCATCGCCTCCAAAAGGCAGTAATTCTCCAGATAAGGCTTTCCTGCTGAGCTCCACATACAGCTTTGCTGTCTGCTGCTGCAGGATTTGGGAAGTCCTCAGTGCCGTTTTGTCAGCAGCCAAGTACAGCCATGCAAAACCTACACGGCTCACTCACTTAAATCTTGTGCTGACAGTTTACTGCTTTCCATTTAAAAACGTGATTCTCCTCGATTATTATCATTACTATGGGCAGCGCTTTGTGCTGGAAGGCAAGGAGAATAACAACTCTCAAACAACTCAATTTTAACAGCTCTTCCAGCGGACTGTAGTTCTGAAGACAATTTCGATAAAGAAGCTGGTAACAGGATTCAATTCTCAGAGGAATCAATCTCCCAAATAGAAGAAAACGTGAATAATGAGAGATTGAAGTACACTCTAGTGCTGTCTTACTCATCTCCCAGCTTCTGTTCTTTTCTCTAAACCCTTGTTTATTATTTTCAGTTGTTTTATATGAAAAAATGACTTTCATAAACATGTCCTCAGTACCAGGCTCTCAACTATTTCAGCGAGGACTGCTGCTAATCTACATCATAACTGGTGCTCAAACTTTACTGAGGTTCTCTTAACAAAGGCCTGTTCCAAACAACTGAAGCACTTAGAGTTGTAAAGTACTAAAAAAAAACTAATTAAAGAGGCTACTGAGAGGTCATCATCTTAATTACACCTTTTGAATGGCAACCCTGAAAAGCTGAGTTTGTCAGGAAGCTTTGTGCCTAGAGCAGGGGATGCCCCAATTCACAGATGATGGTTTTACTCATAACAGTGAAACAATTCATTGTAATGTACTGTGAGGACTACCAAATTACACCTGTGGAAGCATTTGTGTGGTATATCCAACCAGAGAGGCTTTTCTAACAGTAGTATCTGGGGTGTTAAGATTATTTTATTTATTAGCACTGCACCTGTGATGTCTATGAAATAATAGTGTTGCTTGTCTGCAATACGGCATTTTTAAATGTATATAATCCGTATCATCTTAAAATGTTTTGCAATAGGTTGGTATTTGAGTGAGCTTTCCCACCCCTGTCTCCCCTCCTGCTTTTAGTGGTGCCTGAAGGATCTTAAATGTTAATGGCACCAACATGAGTTACAGGTTTTCTTCGACTTTCATTTATTAAAATAAAGAAGTTTTACAAAGTGCCCTCATGCATAAGAGATTAAAGGATTTATCCCGGAAACATTTTTTAGACTAACAGCAAAGTAGGGCAGAAAAGGAGCGCTGGCCTTTGAAAGGAGGGAGAGCTTCAGGAGGAAGCATGTAGATGCCTGCAATGCAGAATGACTGAAAATCAGAGCAAATGTCATGGGATGAGGACAGGAGACATCCAGAATCTCTGGACTAAAAAGATGAGTGCTTGGCAAATGGATGCACAGAGTAGCATAAATGGAGGCCAAGCCTGGGGGCATTTAACAGAGGATAATAGTCTGTTGAAGGTCACAGGGCTCTAAAGAGGCATCGGTGAATTTTAAGGAGCTTTGGAGGTGGTAACTTTCTGCACCTCCCCATATAGCTGTGCCTACAGCAGGGAAGGAGATGTGCCGGGGCACTAGTGTGTGCAGTGCCCGCTGCCTCCCGCTCCTGCTGACAGGAGCTGGCGAGACAACCTCATGCTGCAAACCCCTCTTCATGCATTTTTCAGTCTTACACAGGAGGCCGCGAGACTCGTTCAGTTTGTACTCAAACATTTCTCTGCTACCGTTACTGGGAAAACCTCTGGAAAACAAAACCACCACCACCACCCCCCCCCCCAAAGCCCCACCGCACCGAATGCAAGAGAAGACACAACCACCTTTCGTTGCCACTACACTTTCTGATAAATAGCTCGAGCATACAGGTGGTATATTTAGTTTCAGAACAATCTGAGGGAAATAAATTAAACCATGCAACCACCAAGGCAGTGGCAAGCATGCTGTCTTTCTGTTAAGGTTGAATACGGAACAAAAGAATTGTGTTTCATGGTGCTAAAATATGTTATTGTTTCTAGAGGTCAGTTATCAGTTAAAACGTGTTAAACTGTTACATTTTATAACTTAATAAAATGCCACTCATTAAGTACGAGTTCCCTACTTTGTAAAACAAAAGAGCACCTGGCTTCAGAACATCATTTACCAGCTCCAAAGCACACTACTCTATGCGGGTAGGAAGATCCTGCCCCCTTTGCTTTTGTTTCTAACTGCTTATTTCACAGATGAGAGCTGGGAGATGTACATGCAATTAATTCCTTGACATGCATAAACCCACATTTCATTCCTCTTTCTAATAACACTCTCCTCACAAGAGCACAGGTGGTTCATGTTATCCTAAGGTGATTTTACTTTGCACAACTGTCCTTCTGCCCTATGCAGTAGAGACACCTCCTGAGCATAACGCTAGCTGTGCCTATGCCACAGGAGAAAACACACCGCAATTCCCATCACCTTCCTACATTCCCTCACAGATGCTTTCAGTGCAAGGCCAAAAATACAGGGAAATGCCACCCAGGTATTACCCATTCAGCTCAGAAGCACAGAGTGCTCCCCCATGATACTGAGGGAAAAACCGATCAGCCAGCTGGGTAGATTTAAAACAAATGGGAAATTCCTCACAAAAAAAACAAACCACTGCACACAAGCCAGGATAACACATCCCTTCCCTTCAGACCAAAACCAGTGCAGCCACGAGGACAAAGCTTATTTTCCACGAAATTCCAATATGGCCTATTTTTTTCCCCACAAAAATATCCAAATCGTTTCTATGTCCCTGTGAGCAAGAGAGAGAAGCCACCTACCAGAATAACCAGATCCTGCCCGGCTCAAGGCACTCATGGGTGAGAGACGGGGTCTTTACCCTGAGCTCTGCAGCACTGGCTCCAGACACCAGCTAATGGGCATTCAGAGCTTTAAGCAGACCTGAAAAGTTCATCTATGGGGGAAGAAAGCCAATTTACTCCTCTTCATGCTGAGAAAAGGGTGTGGTGTCACAGCAAACTTCCCAACTAAAAGCGCTGCTTGAACTGAAAATGCCCCTAAGATTTCTTTAAATGAAAAGGCTATTTTTCAGTGAAATGAGGAAGCTCCTGCACTAGAGGAGCCAGCGCGGCCCAGTGACCCGTGGACTTGCAGCAGAATGGCTTTAGCATCTATGCAGACTTTTAACTGAAGCTTCCCAAGAGATTGAGTATTTAGAAGGAATTTATCTCACTTGATTTCCTCTGATGTCTGAGGTGGTTTTAATTGGACCTTGCAGCTGGGATCAATTGATCCCTCAGCTGGACATTGAAGGGTCTCTTAGTAGAGCTATTGATGAATGTCATCATATTGAGTCCCTATTTCCCTCTGCCAAAACATTTTATCAAAAGGTTTCCAGGTAGTTTCTTGAAAGAAAAGCAGTCTCCATAGAAAGACTCATATTTAAAGATAACTCGATTCCACCCCCCTCACCCAACCCTTTCATGTCATTTCTTTAGAGTTAACTCAGTGCCTATTAGGAGGACAGTAGAGATAAAAGTTCTGAGTCATCTTTCCTCTGACTGCTCTGTGGAGCTCTGACCCTAAAATGTTTAGCAAGCAAGTGGGAATTAGTAAATCTCCAAACAAACATTAGGAAACAAAGGGGAATACAAGAAATTTCTGTCAAACAAATCCATTCCTGTGAAATCATGACAACAGTGTTCAACACCTTGAGATGTACAAAGCCCAAAAAGGATAGAATTGGTGAATGAGAGGCAATGAAGCACTGTGGTGAGATGCCAGACCTTTGTAGGAGGAATTTGTCAGGGGCTTAAATTTAGTTGACTTAATTGAGGATGCATGCAGGATGAAAGGTTTTGGAATTTAACTACTAGGTGTAAAACATCATATTCAGAATGAAAACTGACACCCATGGAGGCAAGTAAAGAATAGCACAAAGAACAGGTTAGTAAAGCAAGATAAGCACCACCATGAGTTGTGTTCTGAACTTTGATAAGAGCATAATTGAAACATAAAACACCCCTCCTTACTGGAAGTCTATTTTCTCTACTTCTCTTATTCTTGTTATTTCTTTTTTCCATGTGGTTTCTGTTTCAGTTTTAGCAAATTAGGAGGGAAGAGAGGGCAATGAAACTCTTGCTAAATGGCGAAACACTTGATTTAATGCCATTTTCTTTGCAGAACAGAAGTCATCTCTTCTGGCCATGCATGGAAATAATTTAATTTAACAACATAATAAACATTTAGAAAAGCATTAATATTTGATTACTAAGTGGTGTTATTATACTAGTGCCATTTCTTTTAAAAGATATTGAATCTGGAAAAGTATAGATTAAACATCCAGAGGATAAAGTGTTAGCACTAGTTGAAAAATCCATACAATGAGAGGGACGGTTTATTGGCCCTTAAATAATCCATATCCTGGATTTTAACTGCTCACAGGGAAAGTTTAACTGATTCAGAGGGCTGCCTGACTGGTGTTAGTTCAGTTTGGGTACATAAAGAGGAATGATTAGGATGTGAAGAAACAAAACAGAATGGCAAATGAAAACACAAAGTAGAAGAGCTCCAGAAAGAAATACAGAGACAGTGTTTGCTGGGGAAGCCAACGACCTGGTGGAGAGGCATTTTTATTTTATTTAATTTTGTATTAAAAAAAAAGAAGGCAGAATAGGGGATGCATGAGCTTGAATTTTAGTCACTGACAGGGACAAATGAATAGAATTAGGAAGAACACTTATTTCTGCAAGAAATTTGGGTGCAGAAACTCATTTCTTACCAGGCTGTGCAGCCATGTTGCTTACCAAACATTACTTTATAAAAAGACCTTTGAGGGCACATGAGGAACAGACTCACTGGAATGCGGTAGATGGAGCTGCTCAGTTAAACTCCTGCCCCGGAGGCATCAGCCATGGCTCCCAGACCAGCAAGAGTTTTCCATCCCTCTCAGACCTCTATGGTCACTTTGCAGCTTTTCTGTGCCTCTTGCTTCTCTGCTGAAATGGTAATTTACAGTTTTCTCCTCACTCAGTGGGGTCCAATAAAACACTACAGGCAGAAGGAGGGTCAGGAGCTGGCATTTTAGTTACAGAGATACGACTGTTTGGAATAAGCATTTAAGTGCCTCATACTGCACAATGAACATCTCATGTTTGCTCTCTTCTCACCAAGGAACATCAGGAGAAGTCCCGATTGAGTCAAGGGCATTACACCTGAGGAAAAAGTAGAAGGAAGGCATAAGCAAAGTGAGAATTAAACATAAGTGTGTGCCAGCAGTTGCAGTGTGAGAGAATTCATACCTCTTTTGTGGGTCCTGGCTAATGATTATACCCCTGCGAAAATCATGCTCCAATTTCTCTGTCTCACAATCGTTCTTTTGTTGTTACTATTGACCTTCTTTCTGGTAGCACACTCATTCCAGCTATGAAAATGCATCTATTTAGAATAAACAGAGACTGAACACGAGTAACAGAGCTTTTCCTATTAAAATCTATTTAGTTTCACACTTGTCCAAATGAGAAGTACCACAGAGAATGCAACGTAGAAGGTAGGGGTGTCCTCACTAGTGTAGTGGCAAACCTCATTCTTTCTACTTCTGTCTTGCATCAAGGAAGTTCCTGACATTAAATCTTCCAACTTATTCCCTTGATGATTATGGATTTTTCTTTTTCCATTAAAAAAAAAACAAAACAAAACAAAAACACAATACCCCTTCCACACAGTAATGTGTTAGCATTGCTCAGACCTAAAGGGCGTGGAAAAAAAGCCAAACACCACAACAAAAACCTTTCTCCTCTCTGGGGATCCATCAAGGATAATTACCTCCCCAGCCTGGGTTCAACTGGGGATCCTCCCGGTGCAGGAGCACACATTTTCCTGCAGAAAACAAACGTTCCTGCTGGCTGCGGTGCTGGTTCCTTGCACCGTCAGGTGTGAGGTGTGGGAGCCGCAGGAAAGTGGCGCTCTATGTTGCTAAAGCAGCAAGCTGCTGCTTTGCACCTGCAGTCGTTGTCCCTTGGGCAGCCCCACTGTGTGCAGGCAGGAGACTGCCAGTCTGACAGCGGCAGTGAGACAAGCAGGCTTATGAAAGTGGTGTCCTAGTCACAAAAGTTCTGTCAGTGGTGTATGTGAAGTCACGGTTATTCACTTTCTCACATTCTTTGTTCTTTCTTTCCCTTTTCCATCAGCTCTGGACACATTTTCAAATAAAAATCGAAGAAAAAATATTTTCACTTTGTTGTGAAGCACTTGGCATCCCTTGTTCCTCTCACTTTAAGGGTAATGTGCCTTCTTATAATAGAGGAGGTCTTATGAGTCTCCTGAAATGATAAAACCAGATCATTTACATGTAGGAAGTGCCAGCTGGAGAGGAGAAAACATACGCTTGTGTTCAAGAAAAGTTTCACATGACATTAAAAGAAACCATCTGCTTTTTCTTTTCTTGTTTAAGAACAGCTTGTGTTTGCAGATCACAATTTAACACATGGTAATAACCTACAGGACTTTGTGAAGCATGGATCTTGTTTTCCTTCTTGCATAAAAACCCATAAAAGATTGTGAGGAAGACATTTACTTCTGATCACTGTTTTTTTGCGCTTGGTTATGTTTTCACAATGGCTGTAACACTGCAGTAAAATCCAGCTGATGGGTATAAAATGTAAAGCATAGATACTAATTTATACTGTACGCTCACGTAGAGATGAGCTTTTCTTTCATCACTGCATTTGCAACCAGTTTCTGATGATGATAGGCAAACAAATTATTCACCAGCTCATAGTGCAGATTCAGGTTTCAATAGTGTTAGGAACTTCAATTATACTACTGAAAAAAATATCCCTATCAGCCCCAGAACTGCTTTGAGGAATTCCCTCCAGCCCTTTCTAAAGACCATTTCATTAACTGTCTCTTTTAGTGAGTGATTCTTTGCACACTGGCAGTAACTAGAGCTAAGGTATAGATGATGATCTTGCATGAGTGATGGCTGGCCCCTCCGGGGGCAGTTCAGTGTAATCTTCACACAAACTGGCCCATTCATTTCTTTGCTCATCTGCTCTGTGGCACTTCTTTCAATAGCCAGGGTAGGTAATGATCATAACAAACCGCCAAATTTGCAGGAGGATTTTCATTTGGTTGGCTGTAAAGAATTCACTTTTGTTCCATGTTTTAACAGAGCTTTGGGGCCCAGTCTTATCTTTTCTTAAGCCCGTTCGTGATTCCTTAAGTCAGCAAAGTGTTCAAAGTGCATAGCACAATACAGGACTTCTGTGTGCCATTTATCCAGGATTTTCAACAGAATATCCTGCAGTAATATATGAATGTCTGATTTAAGGGTCATATCTTTGGCGCCCTGTGTAGCCTGGAGTCTGCCTCTTACTGGGTTTTACATTTGTATATCTTTTTAGACTTTTTAGTCCTTATGACTGTCTGCCAAAAAACTGGTGGAATAAAGTACTAAGAGAAGCTGGTGAACTTGAGCAGTGATTTTTTCCTCTGGATTGCAAGTCTGGCTGGATCTCTATTGAAATAATGCACTTCAGTGAGTCTTCACAAAGATAGGAAACTAGTGAGGGCATTTCCCCTCCCTGTGCTGTTCCATGTCTCTTTCCTACATCCCCTAGAACATCAGATGATTTGGTCTGGCACATGAATGATCCCATATGTACCATTATGACATCAGACATCTGGTACTCATCAGGATGTCAGCTTAATTTGAAAAGAAAACAGTTATAAACACATGTACAAGCACCAGCCAGAATGCTTTGTGACCTTTGCATATTTACTTTAAGAAATTAGATGCACATCAGAGAAAATCAGATTTATGCTAAGTGTGAAAAGACACGGTGTGAATTTGTTCCCATAAGTGTAAAATCAGGGACATTTTGGTTTTATTCCTTTGCCTCAAAAATAAAGTGACCTTCTACTTACAGCAAGAATGACCACAGAATCACAGAGCCACATGTTCACCCCACGTTGCTGTGGTAGAAGGCACAAACTCCAGTAGATCTAGTATGTATAGTCTGCTCTCTGCTAGATTTCTAGTAGATCAGAATGTAGAGACCTGTGAAATAGATGATAACACTTCCATCTCCTCTCTCTGGCCTCCTCCACTTCCCTAGAAACCAGAAGAATTCCCCACATTCACTCCAGTGAGAGAGAAAACCAGTGATGGACCATCAATTGTGCATAAATGCTGATAAAAGAACAGCATATCACAACAAATATTATTTTAGGAAGGTGGGGGAAACAACAGGAAAAAATCAGGTTAGTGTAGATCACTGGGGAGGATTGCTCTGGCAGGATTAGGAATGCTGAGGAGTCTCCTGAATTACAGTTGGATATGCATAGTGATTTAGATGGTTATTTTGCCAGAAGAAAACATGGTCAGAAACTGCAGTGGTATTTAGAGTCATCAGCAGCTGTCACATGTAACGGGAGGAGGAAAGGATGTTTTACAGTGGCTTTTCATTGCTGTTGAAGAGACAGTAATAGGAAATAAGACTGATCAAAACACCAGTGTCATTTAAACAGAAAAACAGATGTCAAAGTAAGACTTTTTTCAACCTGAATTAGCTCAGTCTGAGAAGAGAGTGAACCGGTTAGTTGTAGGCACATTTGAATGACAATCCCAGAAGCGTAAAGGCAGTACAGGATTAACTGCTTTAAACCAAAGGTGTAAAATCTATAGCCCAGCCTCCGGGAATGAAAGGGAAGAGTTCCAGCTCTTCCCTTTTATTTCGACTCTATGGCTAAAAAAAAAACCATATTGTAAGAAAGAAGAAAACTGCTTAAGTCAAGAAAAAGTCAAGCTGAGTTAGGCTTTGCCAAAGGATATTAAGGAATGAAAGGCTTTTAAGTAATATAAATAAAAGGAGAACAAGAATAAAAGTGACCTGCTCTGCAGTGAGAACGGGGTCAAGAGCAAAGATAATCTAGATATTACCCCAAAATAGTGCTGACTTACATTTCAGTGTAGGGACAATAGCAGAATGGATGATGGGGATGAATGTACTGCAGTTCATTACCACAGCCTGGGAGGCAGCAAAGCCCTAAGTGTTTCAAGCGCTTTAGGTGGGAAAGCCCATTAATCTCCATCACAGATGTCTGAAAGGAGCAATATAGGAAGCAGCAAGTCTAATAGCAAAGCCCACCTTATCTGGATGGGCACAGGTCTGATTACAGGAAAGGTGAATTCCTATGTGGGCAGATGCAGAAATGGACAGTGATTGCATGGATAGAGTCTCACAGGAGGAGGCCAAAATTGTTCAGTATGTTCAGTCAAGCTGCAGGAAGGCTGAGAGGATATAAAAATGCTCTCTATATTTTGTTTCATGGGGCAAAGACAAGGGAGGGAGAAATACTATTAAGCTACAGGAAAATGGAACCAAGTAAAGCAAAAGACAAATGTATACATACACACTGGGCATAAACTTTGGTGGACAGTTGGAAACCTTCAGCACTATCCAGAGAGTGATCCCTGGTTGAACATGTCAGGTACAAAGCCAGGCAGAAATATGCAAGCTTTATAGCTAAATCTGTGAGGTTTATGGTGCATTTCTGTAATAGCAAAAGCTTGGATTAAGTGATTTAGAAAGTCCTTAATCCCTGTGCTGTGAATCCCTGCAGGGAAGAAGTCACTAAGGGTTGCCAATAAAATCTAAGTGCAATCTCAGTTGCTCTCTACAGACCCACATAAAACTCTTGGATAGGGAAATACCAAGGTTTAAAGATCACTGAATGTTCCTGTAGCAGTTTCTTTAGAGGCTACAGAGGCTTTAGAGGTTTCTTTAGACAGATAATAAGAACACTTTCTTTACAAATCTGCACTTTTTAATGTGAAATTAAAGATACAAATGAGAAGTTTCTCAATGGGAATTAGAACATCTTAATCAACTTCATATTAAAAAACCTGACAAATTGCCTCATAATGACCTTGGATCCCCAAACTTAGAATCATGGAATAGTTAGGGTTGGAAAGGACCTTAAGATCATCAAGTTCCAACCCCCCTGCCATGGACAGGGACACCTCACTGTAAACCGTATCGCCCAAGGCCTCGTCCAACCTGGCCTTGAACACTGCCAGGGATGGAGCATTCACAACCTCCTTGGGCAACCCATTCCAGTGCCTCACCACCCTAACAGGAAAGAATTTCCTCCTTATATCCAATCTAAACTTCCCCTGTTTAAGTTTTAACCCATTACCCCTTGTCCTATCACTACAGTCCCTAATGAAGAGTCCCTCCCCAGCATCCCTATAGGCCCCCTTCAGATACTGGAAGGCTGCTATGAGGTCTCCACACAGCCTTCTCTTCTCCAGGCTGAACAGCCCCAACTTTCTCAGCCTGTCTCCATACAGGAGGTGCTCCAGTCCCCTGATCATTCTCGTGGCCCTCCTCTGGACTTGTTCCAACAGATCATCCAGTTCCAACTCCCTTGCCATGGGCAGGGACACCTCACACTAAACCATACCACCCAAGGCTTCGTCCAACCTGGCCTTGAACACTGCCAGAGATGGAGCATTCACAACCTCCCTGGGCAGCCCATTCCAGTGCCTCACCACCCTTACAGGAAAGAGTTTCTTCCTTATATCTAAGCTAAGCTTCCCCTGTTTAAGTTTCAACCCATTACCCCTTGTCCTGTCACTACAATCCCTTCTCTCATAAGATTTCATGCTGTTTTGTGGCTCCTTTGAATGTACAACTGATGGTAAGTGTGACAGGAAGCATGCCTCAGGCTGGAATATGTAGAGACAGAACATTTTCCCAGCTTTTCAGTCTGGAGACACTGCAGGAATTGGACACTGCATGTCAGACTGGCTGTACAGATTCAGGTTGGCAGTTTACATCCAGTACCAAGCGTCATAAGCCACCTTGTTATCATGCAAGTACCATCCTACCAACCTGCCATATGAAGTGGCCAGCCAAGAGCAGCCCTGCATGGAGAGCTGATTAACCTTCCTTATCCATGATTATTCCCAATATTTGTGTGGTGGTATCTCATTGCTTAAATTTATGAGAAAGATGACAGACATCAAAGTCTAGTATTTGTCAAGCCTTTTCATCAATAGCAGAAAACTCATTTTTTCTGGCATTCCTATCCCTTAACATGCATTTAAACCCATACTATTTGTATAAATATGCTAATAACTAAAATTTTGAACCTTGCTTAGAATCTGAGTTAGCTTTTTATAAATGCTTCTGGCTTCTAAAGCCTGTTGAAATCCCACCATTACACAAGCATCTCTTTTTAAGAAGTCTGCAAATATCAAATCCATGCTAATGAATCTGACCAGATCAACTAACAGCATAAAAGTGTTCACAAGTAGGTAACTACCTGCCGCAGCACCTAACCCTGTATATCCCAGAGATACGTGAAGATGTTTGATGTGCCTCCCCTCCTCACTGAGCTATGAAGAGAGGTAAGATCTCAGTTAATGTGTCTCAAAAAAGCTTGGATTTTAGTGGATCAGATGTAAGCTAATTTCACAGGGCTACGAAGACCCTGAAGGTTTGTCACAATAAATAGCGTATTATCTGGCCAACCAACATCCAGCTTCCCATTCCTCTGAGCATCAGTGACAACCCTGACCTCCCCATAGTCACTTACTTCACCAGTCTTGGGGATTGGAATGGTTTGTTCTCGTTGAGTTTGAGAGGTCTGCTAATTTCTTTCCCATATATTATGATGCACTGGAAATAATGTGAATTAATTTAACTTGCTGACCTTTTACAACTGTCAGGCTGCAGTATTTTCAGCTTTCTTGATCATCTCTGGACCCATTGAAAAGCAACAGCAAAAGAGGCTTAGTGTGGCTGACACTTTGCATTGTGTCATGGATATGCTGGAGCTTGAGAGGTTACCTGATGAACTGTAGTGCCAAGAAAAAGTTCAGTCTACAGTAAAATGACATATTTTGATTTAGAGATGTCTCCTAGGCCCTTTCAAAGTGAACAGTCATGACTCTGAAATACTGTGCACATAAACTTATGTTAGAAGCATACTGGATTGTACTTGTATAAAAAATACACGTAGGAGTTAGAATATGAAAGCAGATAAAAGATACTGTTTCAACAGATTTGTATTTTTTTTTATACATAGATTCTGCTATTAAAACCTGACAAGTCAGAAATCAAAATAAAACACTGCTGTGCTCAAAAGTAATAAAGATTCAGACTCTGCAACTATACTAAGCAGTTCCATAAGAAAAATAAATAATCTGAGCATTCATTTTCTTGCTATTATAATTTCTGTGGTCTCTCTGGGCATAAATGATAGTAAGAATGTCCTGATTTCTGTTCCAATAGATACAGGGAATCTAACCCGATGTGTATGTGTAAGTTAACCAATTTCATTTTGTTATTCACGGTAAAGTGCATCTGTCCAGACAGATCTGCTCAAGTTCATAAAAGCAAAATTTTCAGCAGCATTCACTGGCAAATGGCTTCACTGCTTAACACTGATCTGCTTAACAGAAAAAGCCTCATGCAAGTCAGAAAAACTCTTCAAAACAAACTCACTGGAAACTAAGAGAAGCTCTTTACAAACTGGAGCCATACAGCAACACCTTTGTCGACTGGCAATTCAGTGCCCCATTGTCACCTTTAGTTCCCACTGAGCATGTTGAACACAGCTAACTGTATCTGCAAGTAAGCCCTACTGTTTATTCTCATTTCTGCTCAGCTTCTGAGCTATCACGGTTACTTTGAGCTAGTCTGGCCATGCAGTTGATATCTGAATATGCTGAATATACACAAATGTTTTAAAATTGGTGAAGATATTCAGTTTTTTCTTTTCTTTCATATCATGTCTACTTCCCTACCTGCAAATTAGCTCTTCTAGTGAGCTGAGCTGCACCTGCCCTTTCCTTATGCCTGCAGAGGTATTGAGCATAAACCATCCTGGTGCAGATGTATAACTACTTCCAGTATTTAAGCCACTGTTCACAGGAAATTTTGGATAACGTTACTCATGAAGCCAAGGTCCTACTACAGACCAGAACTTGGGAAGTTAGAGCCTCATTTTAAACCGTTTCTTGGAAAATACACTGCAGTAACAAGTGTCAACTGACCTATTACCCTCTGTGGTGCTGCTTGACTACCCCGCTCCTGACGAGTTGTTACAGAAAAGATTTGTTCCCACAGGCTGTTGGAAGATTTCTCCTATGGCTTCATTATATTACCCAGCAACTGGAGCAGTTACTTGGTTTGAAAACATACACGGACACACTGGTGCAATAATGACCTAAAGGTAAGGTTGAGCTGGAAATGGTACTTTTCTTAACATTCATAACAAAAAACCCACCAAAAAACATACGCCCACAAATGCCACGACTGTGTTGCAAGTTACATTTTGCTGCAGTGAGAAGGATTTTTAGATAAAGTTTTCTTTCTCTTACAACAACTAATAACAATGGGAAAGAGTTAAAATGAGACATCCTCTTATACTTGCAAAAAGAAAAACCCAAATTTCTCAGTTTTGCAATGTGTCTTTTGGCACAGAGTCTTTCTGCAGTGTGTTTCAAGCACACTCATAAAGCCCAGTTTTGCCATCACATTTAGGCTGAGATCTGACTGCAATTGTTTGTGGCCAAGATTACTTCCACCTGGAAAACTGCAAGCACAGTTTGTTCTGTCTACCAAATGGAGAGCAGATTTATCATGCATATAAATAAAACCTATGAAAGTACCTGTATGTCACTTTCATTGAGAAGTTCCCATTCTCTGTACAGAAGCTTTCCTTGGGCAAACGATGCCAAGAACCAGCACATGACACAGTGTCTTGGACTACCCAGAACTTACAACCATCCGAACTATTTGGATGACCTCCCTAGTAATACCCAGAGTGCTAATAAAGGTGTGACTGACAAGTCAATCAACAGCTAAGCTAAACATCACATCTTAAAAACAGACAGCCCAGTCAAACTAAGTGTTACTGTTTTAAAACCACAAACATTAGTTCTGTCACTACTTAACAGATTTGGTGTGCTCTGCCATGTCTGGCTGTGACCTCAGAAAACCTTGAAAAGAGACACTAACACAAAACAAACCTGTGTTTTCGGTTGCTGTTGCAACTTCATATCTGTTTTCTCTGGAAATGGTGTGATTCCATCTTCCCATAGTGATGACATGCACTTCTTAATTGAATTTAGTCTTCTGCTCACCTACAGAAATGCATTCTTGACTGTATCAGCATGCAAAACAGAGAGAAAACAGCATGAGAGGGAAGATTCAAGGAAAGAATCTGAAGAGCTTTTTCTCTTGGCTGTGACATGAGGAGCGCTGTAGTTTGTTATGCCCTTTGCTTGTTATTCTCTTGCAGAATTTTCCCTTTCACCCTATACTGATAAAGAAAGAGAATACAAATTAAACCCCATATTGTTGACTTCTGAGGAGCAGCAAGGTGTGACCTGGCAAGCATTATGCCTGGGTTTTTTACTTTTCATGAGCACATCTCAATTTGCAGGTGTTCACTTCCTTGGGTTACAGGTGGCCTACTTGCAACCTCATTATTCCTACACTTAATGAGATTACTTATAATCAAGAGGAGTTCATCAGGCAAGTACCATAACACATGTAAAAATGCCCTTGCTTCTGTACCTTAGCCAAGGGAGTGGGATTGCTTAGCTCTATCCCTTGCCAGGAGGAGACATCAAATGGCACTTTTCAGATGGCCAAGAGTGCATCCTTGGACCGTAGCTGAAGCACAGCTGGGTGGGCAGGAGCGCTGGGCTCTGTGGTCTCAGCCTCAGCACAAATCCTGCTTGCTTTGCAAACGCCTAAAGGAAATGTTATCCTGCAGTGGTTTCTATTGCTCCTGCAGTTACTTTGGAAGTAGGCACCTGCAGCTGTTTTATCTTTACAACTGCTTAATTATCTTTAAGTTTCTGACCTTTTGCAGACTTTCAATTCAACTCCTAATATTTAGGCAGATTAACGTCAAACAAATAACCTGAGACACAGTCCAAAAAATTACTACCCGTAACTCATTTTACACAATAAGCTGGACTTACTAAAAAACCCCAAAACAACACCAAACCCTAGAAACAATCAAAACCCAGGGATAATCCCTGAAGATGGGAAACCAGCATTATGATCCATACCATAGACTCATTATCTTGTCAATAGTGTTAGAAGGAAGGTCGGAAGAGAAGCTCACACACCTAAATCACCCAGAAAATGATGCCCTTAAAAGGATCCTGAACTGTATATAGCTCACCATACTCATAAGTATTTTTATAGTGCGGGAATAAATGAAATGCTCTCCATTCCCAAAAGATACAGACACAAAAATAAGCTGGGCTTGCTCTTGCTGTGTAGAAGTTATTGAAAGCAATTGAAAGATCATCTTTCAATACAGCTGAGTGAAGAGGATTTTTTCTACACTGTCCTGTGCTTAGATGGATGGGTCACTCTGTTAATTGCTCATCTTTCAGTGGAGTGAGCTGTAATTAAATTGAACATTGAACTGACCCAAACATGTATGGAAGGTCTCACCTCTGAAAAATGTCAGTTCCTGGACCTGTGTGTCAAGGTTTAAGCCTAGCCAGTAATTTAGAACCACGCAGCCTCTCGCTCTCTCCCCTCCTTTTTCCTCCCTCCTCTCCCAGAGGGATGGGGAGGAGAGTTGGAAGAATGTAACTCCGATGGGTTGAGATAAGCACAGTCCAGTAACTAAAGTATAACACAAAACCCCTACTGCTACCGCCAGTAGTAATAATGATAAGGGAAATAACAAGGGAAGAGAATACAACTGCTCACCACCCACTGACCGATACCCAGCCTGACTCGAGCAGCAGTCTGGGCCTTCTGGGTGACTCCCTCCAGTTCTTACACTGGGCATGACGTGCTGTGTTATGGAATACCCCTTTGGCTGGTTTGGGTCAGGTGTCCTGTTTCTGCTTCCTCCTGGCTTCCTGTGTCCCACCTCACTGGCAGAGCATGAGCCTGAAAAGTCCTTGTTTGGAGTAAACATTACTTAGCAACACCTGAAAACATCGGTGTGTTATCAGTGTTGTTCTTGGGCTAAAGTCAAAAACACAGCACTGCACCAGCTACTGAGAAGGAGAGAAAAGGACTGCGACTGCTGAACCCAGGACACTGTGAAAAAAAACAAAAAAAAAAAACAAAACCCTTTTGAAAGGGCAAGAAAATTTTTTGCAGACAGATTTCTGACAAAAAAGTTCAGAAAGCTAAAAATGTGCTACCTGCTTTTTGATTTAAAATATCTGTGCTTGGAAGTCCCTAAGGCTGAAATGTGGATTTCAGCAAGGACCAACAAGCTCACTTCTTCCACAACTGAACAATTTGCATGGGTGATATTTGGCCAGGACGTGGGGACATTTCTTCTTGTCAGATGCTTCTTGTAATGGGGGAATCCTTGACTGCTGTTCTCCTCTGGTGATTTCTTCTGCCTCCAACAAAGAGTTGACGCCATAGCTGCTTGTGAAGAGCAGTCAGAATTTTCTTCCCCAAGTTGTGTTGTGTTCTGCTCCCCGAGGTTCCTTGCCCTCACTATCACTTTGGCAATTCCTCCTTTCAGTTTTGAAGGCTATCTTTTGTGTGTGAAGATATCAAGAAAGAATTCATAATGCACCCTGTCAGCTGTTACCTGAAGAGTGTTATTGAGGCACTGAACTTCCTGAAGAATCACAGAAAGCTGTCTTGTCACTGAAGGTTTGCTGCTGCAGGTCTTCTTGACCCAGGCAGTTTGCTTCTTCATATGTAGGCACTTTCATTTACTTTAGATTCTTCATATAAGATAAAGATATCAGAACTGCATTGATTTAAGAGCATTTCAGATGGCACTTCTGCTGGGTCAGAGTGCAGAAAATGCATTGCAATCAGAGTATGTTCATTTCCTTACACTAAATGAATTCTAAAAGTGTAAACGAATTATAGATTTGAATTTTAGTTCCTGTGTACATTTTTTGACCCATGTTTTGTGTTGCCATCATGCACAGAAGGCACCACAAGAACAATACTTTTGTATTTTCCCCAGCCTGTGGAATGAATTCCTGACAATTTTCTAGTGAGCAGCCAAGGAAGCCTGAGATACCTTTGGAAGATCCTTGAATACAATTGCTGTCAAGAGTTAGCAGATTTTAAACATTACATGAGCTTGTTCTGTAAGAAGAAATATCTCCCTCCCCTCAAAACCAGTATCACTTTTAGTGATAGACTGATTTTTGAGGGGCAAGTTTCCTCCATCTCATTCATTATTAGTACTCTGGGAAAGCGGTTGCACTGGGAAAAGCGGGAGACAATGAATCCCTCACCTTTCAGTAACTGTAATGCCAAAAGATCTGTAGCAGATCAGCACTGTAAAATACTGAGTTCAAATCCAACAATACAGTAGTAATAGAAACTGGACGTGTCTGTTCAATGGAAAGGTGCAGCAGAATACTGACCAGGGAAGAGATTTATAAGTGATTACAGAAAAATCCCTAAAGCTGTCTACTCATTGTAGAGGCTCAGTGAAGGAAAGCAAACAAGATTCTCAGATACAGTGAGCTGCTTGAGGAATATAAATGAGAGAAGGTAGCATTGCTGCACTCTGTACTGAACAACCCTCTCTCAGAAAGCCATATCCAACGATCAAATGGTCACCAGGCTTTCAGAAGCGTATGAGAAAAAGGAATGGGTAATGCAGCCTGATAAAGGGCCTGAAGGAGCTAAGCTGGGAAAAGTAACAGGGAAAAATATGTCCCTTTCTACTTGGAAAGAAGTCAAGATGAGAGCAATAAGAGCAGATGAAATGATAATGACAAGGGGAGGGAAGACAATGGTGCAGATGCTTCTTAAAGTGTAGTAGCTTGGATTGATCGATCTACCTAGAGATTCACTGCCACACCGAATGCTAGAATAAAGGGAGGCAGGGAATAGACATCACTCTCTGCAAGCTCCAGTCTGGCAATACAAGTAACAAATTAGCTGGTTTCTGTTCCTCTTATGTGGGAATCTGGACTTCCTACGATTGTCCCTTTCTGTGCCTATAAATCAGACTTCATCTTCAAATTAACCAAAAGATTTCAGAAGCTCAAAAGTTGTTCTCAGACTAAGACAGCACAAGTTGAAAGGAAAAGATTATATTTAATTTATACATTGATAAAAGTGATGCTTAAAAAGTCCCCACTGTGTTATACAATATACAGAGAAGCTGGTTTGAGGGGAGTCAGCTCCCACTTCAGCTGATCATCATTTATAAATTTGAAGGAATGCAGTCATAAATAAGCCAAGCCCAGACTAGACTTACCTTATATTGCATTTTTTATAAGATTTACATTAGTCTTAACTTACGGTTGGGTCTTTTGAGCCCTCAGGCTGTTTCCTCAACTCAGTGTTGGAAGTAGCATTGTAATTCACTTCTGATATAACATAAGGAAGGATCTGCAAGCATATTCAGAGGCCAAATTAATGCTGGTACCCAGTGTCTATTCATGTTGGCAGAGTCAGACCTAGGAGTTGGGTCTCCAAGGGCCTCAAGGCAAAACTCTTTAAATCAGCATGACAAGCATGGCTAAGCCTAGAAATGAATAATCAGGAATGACCTCAGCCCACTTGTTATGCTTATGACCTCATTATAATTATTAGTCATGAAATGTGCAGAAAGAGCATGAAGTGAATTTTCACTATGGCTGCTTGCAAGAAGCCTTGGGTATCTCCTTCTCTTTCTCTGCTCTTACACATCCACTATTTATCCATCCATGTATAGCTGTCTGTACACACTCTCACTCAGTAGCAGGGTCAGTGAGATGAACATGTAGAGGAAATGAGGAATTCAGCTCAGCCCTGAAGATCTCTGCTCCAAGACAGGCTCACCCTTGACACTCCTGGTTGACACTGAACAACCTTGTATTAAACAGCTTTAGTAGCACACTGAAAAAGAGAAAAAGGAATGATCCAGGCCTCCACACTATATCCTATTTTGGGTGCTATGCAATATTGCATGCAGTTCACAAAAATACATTTTTAATGCAAATAATTGTTACAGGCCAGTTTCTGTTCTCCATCACTGGTGGACTAAGCTGTCCCTAGAGGCACAGACCCAGCACAGCTGTTCTCAAACTCCTGTCTCTTTTCTGTGAAGAAAGAAAAGTTGCCAAATGAGGGAGCTCCATATCTCTGTTCCCTGTGTGCTTTCAGCTGAACCATAAAGAGAGACTGCCAAAACAAATTGATCAGGCAGAAGACTAGAAATTGTTCCTCCAATACTTAGGGAACGCTATTGAGATGTTGGTTTGGCTATAAGATATGAATGTGTGTTCCTAGTAGGTGAGTCACAGATTCCTTTTTGTCTCCTCCACTCCAATCACCATTTATACAAGAAATGGTCTTATCTTTTCATACCATCACTTTCTGCAACATGAAACGAAGCCAATTTCATCTGCTGCTATGTGTCTGAACAGAATTGGGCATGTGAAATATATTGTCACCTAGGCATTCCAGATGTACCCGCACAGGCTAAAATATAAATCAGAAAGGGCTTCTTCCTATAGGGAGTCTTGATTTCAGATTTATTACACCGCTTCTTGGAGTCTGGAAGGTCAGCACATTATGCCAATTGATTTCAGGGAGAGCAGAAATAGGCCCTTTTTATTCAGAAAGCAGATTTTCCTGTAGGGTGAAAAGGAACCTTCTACAGGAGGCAAATGCAATAAAAATTAATTGGTACAACTGAATTAAAACATACAGGTATGAAGAAGTCTGATACAGCAGAATCATTTAATACCAGTCAAATGCAGAGTTAATGAACTGCATATTCTCATATCTGGGCACCCAGTAGCCCAGGTTCTAGAAATGGTGGATTGACAGATAAATAAAAGCCTGCTGATATATATATACATATACATACATATAAATATTTAGACCCTAATCTTATATTTTGGCTATGGATCAGGCAACTCTTGTTGGGCTGAAGAACTGACCTAGGTCTTGCAGCAGTTAGTTCAACCTTCCCTGATTAAAGAGACCAAACCAATAAACATCTTACTTTTGAAATAGCATTATATAAACAAAGACTGCTCTAGAAGGCCAGCAGGTTGGATTTTTTTGCACAAAGCAAACAAAAGGATAAATCCATTGTTCACTTTTAAATTTTCAACCTCCTCTTATTTCAGATGGTTTATGCCAGTCAAAGGGCAGCCTCAGAACCTATTTTCAGTAGTTGCTCCTTACTTTACTTTTTACTTTCCACTAAAGACAACAAAGCTGATCTTGCTGGTTTGTACCACAGAATTGCCGTTAATCTCCAAACGAGCTGTCGCTCTGAATTCTCTGCAGAGATTTCAGATTTTTGTTAAACCATTTCTTCTCTTTCCAGAATGCATCTCAGAACACTGTAGTGTCTGGTTTTCTCATCTGTTTTATGCTTGGTTTACAGTGGCAGAATTGTCTTCAGATTGTTGGTTTCTAAATTAACCAGGTCAATACCAAATACTCTTTATACTATTGCACAGCAGCAACGTTTTGTACTAAACCAGACCAAATCTCATGAAGATGCCTCTTTAATTGGAAGGTAGAATAGAGAAGAAAAGTATTGTAGAAGTCTTGGTTAAGACTTTAAAGCTAATATAAAGCAAACAAACGAAAAAAAACCTCTTGTACAATTTCTTTGTTGGGTAGTTGGTAGTTTTATCATCTTAAAATACAGATAATAGAAACACTGCAAACTTGTTCTTAAACATAGTATTAGTATGGATGTTGGAAGCCAGATGTTCTATGGCATCTTGTAGATTCTAATAGCACTCTTAGTTTCTTAGGTTCTTTAGGAATTAGACATTTTTTGTATGCCTGGAACTGTTGGCAGAGAATCGACTATAGTAATTTTACTCACGTTGAGTGACACATTTGAAAGGAATTGTTTCCCAGTAATCTCTGCGAGGTCACTGCAAACGGTTAGATGGCATCCTAAAGAAATGTTTTCTGGCAATGAAGCTTTCATCTTTTATCTTTCATCTACACATTTCTGACAACAATAGCAATCAAAATATGAAGGATTTTACTTTAAGCAATATCCTTGATTTTTCATGACTTCACAGCTTGTCTAAAATCTGTGCTGTAAAAATTGGTTTGGGAAGAAATACGGCCTAAGATAACAAAACCCACAAAATAATAACAAAATAGCAGTTATCTTTTGAGAAGGCTTAGAGAAATAAACAACAGTTGAGCTCATGAGAACCAAAGTGTTTGCATATTACATATTTTGACATACAGAATTCCATTAGAAGTTAGAATAAAATTGTACCCTCTTAGTAATTAGCAAGAAAACAGAAGATTCGAAGGAAAACTCTGGAAACATTGTGAAGATCTAATGTCCAGCAACAGAACAAAGGACATCATCCTGCTATTTCTAATGTGAACCAAAGAAGACATGAAAAGAGAGTATCTTATGTTTAAGGAGCTTAGATGTCTGTCTTATTCTCTTCTGGACTGTGTAAAACCATACACGAGTTACTCCCTGCAGCCTCGCACCCCAGTCTGTCCAGATTACAGGTTCTACAAGTGGGGGACTACTTTGCATTAGGTGTTTGCCTCAGCCGTAACATACCTGCATCAGAATCCTGACTGAATCTTCTGATACTTCAAATAATATGCAGAAGATACTGCAAATAATTTTTAGCTTTCTTATTTGTTACTAAATGAGCACTGGAGCACTAGAAGGTTTATTTTCCAAGAGCAATGAAAAGGCCAAATTAGTTCCCTTACAGTACTGAGCAATTTCACTCAGATGCTTGAAAAATTTGAAGTCTTTTTGCATCCACAACCAAGCAGCACAAAATGATGGGTCTGTGCTATCTCCTGTTTCATCATGTTTGTTTCTTATATTAATGCATGCAATACAGCACGGAGTATTTTGCTCAAGTAAGAATACAGGGGGGAAATAACACAATAGAAAAGAAAATGTTTAGGTTTGATACCCCTGAAGTTGCAGCAAGTTGTGATTGTATGGCTTTCATAGAGGCATTTAGAAACAGTGTGTGCAGAAGGTGCCTGTGTGTGAGAACTCACCTTTGAGAGTGCACGTGAACAAAACTAAACACCTCAAAGGCTGGAACAAAGGGAGGGTATACAAGAAAACAGGCTGAGGGCAGCTAATGCTAATGTAAGTGCTCTTATCTTTTGGCACTACTATGCAAAATGGTGTATCATAATTACAGCAGGTTCAGTTTTGGATCTAAACTACTACATCTGAATCCCAAATGTATTTGGATAATTTTTGCATCATGTAGGAAAAGTGGCCCAAATTCTAATAGCATCTCCTGCTCTGCTCATTGGCACACATACAACTGATGTCTGAGCCATACCTAATAGAAGCAGTATGGAAACAATAGAAGACTACAGGTAAGATCAAGGAATGGAAATTAGAATTACTTCTGCTCTCAAGTGACTGAAATAAAGAAGGATTTCTTTTTTTTAATCAGAGATCATAGAAATACTAAGACACAGTTCTGCAATCAGAGTGACACCGTAACTGTATTTCAAACACAGCTGTGTGAGAAGTTCAAGAGTGATAACAAGTCCTAAAATCCATTCTGAGTCTGCCTCTTGCAAAGCAGCAGCCCACCTCTTTTGCCTGCTCACGCTCTGTCTGGATTCTTATATTAGCAACATCACACATTTCCTTCACACAGCTGAACAAACTCAGCAGGAAGTCAAGAGCAAAGGGATTGTAGAATCACACCCAAAATTCCCAGCATGGAGCTCGAGCATCTGCATTTCAGAAATTAGTGTTCTAAACTGGCTTGGAATAAATTACCCAGGTGAGGGTCACCTTAGTGAACACTGAAATGTGAAATCTCCTTTAAAATTCTGGACAGAGAGTGAGCATTGAAGGGTAAAGTAGTATATTTTGTAGTGCCTCACGAGAAAAATATATCTAGGGTAGGTATCAGTTCAGCCCTGGTGAATAATTTAATCATACTTGTAAATGACGTTGTAATAAAAGTCATCAGATCTGTCAGACCCTCAACAGCTTAAGTAAAATTAGATCTGCTTTACCAGTGCTGAAAAAAAAAAAAAAAAAAGATGTGCTTAAAGACTTTGTTCATTAAAACCAAAACAACAAAAATAATGAATTTGGGAAGGAAGGACTTGGAACCCCAAAAGTTTATTTACCAGAGATAATTCTTCATACGATCTTTGTCATTACTCAGAGCTCGTTGTTTACCTATGTGATAAATTGGAGAACCCTATGATAAATGAACACATCAATTATCAAGCACCTCTCATCACTTCATCTGTACTCTGACTGGGAATCTATCATCATGTGGCTCACACAGTCCAAATATCTTAACATGCAAACTGCAACAAAGGAAACAAGTTGGCCTGTGAAGAGGAGAACTGGCTTTGCCTGTCACATGGAAATTTACATGCTACATGCCCCTACAAATTGCCAGTGCAGTCATCCCAGTTCTTCCTCTCAGCACCTCCAGTTCTGTCTCACAGGCTCAGGTCCTCCAAACATTATTATTCCTGGCTTTCTCTTGAACCCTCTCAGTACTGGCTGGGCAAGTAGCATCATACATTGTATGCAAGCCTGAGGTACACAGGTTTTTACTATAATTCAAACTATTGTGAGTTTTGTACCCCTTAAAGAGAGTTAAATCAGGATCCAGTACAAACCAGCGTCTTTGCATGCAAGTGGGTGGGCTTGAGCAGGCAGATTTCAACAACTTCCCATTCTTCAGTATGAAATTGTTCTTTTATCTATTCACATTCTTTGGGGTTTTTTTTATGAACTTGTAGAGTTAGAAATACTAACAAAGATGCTAGGATTTACAGGAAAGATTACAATTGTTATTAGTCACTTTATAAGTGTTTAATTATGATTAACCTCTAAACCACACTTCCAATATTTCTGTAATATATATAATGCCTGCTTTCTGAGCTGCTGGAATAATGGAATGGTTGAAACACATTTGTAATGATCTGCATCGGTTCTGTCACTTTGGAGGGTCACGATAAACCATTGCTGTCTGTGCTCACACACAGGCACATGCCAGAAACAGCCATCACCATGGAGCTGCCTAATTGAGTTGAGCTCTTTTGCCTGATTACACAGAATTTAATATGAGCGCTTTACTGATACAGTGTGATAGAACAATGGTCTTGTTCTTCCTCAGCTAGACCCTCAAACACTTCTTAACCTTACTGAACACAAATCAGAGAGGAAGAACTGTATCTGTTCTCTTTCAGCTCCTTGGCAAGAAAAGTCCATGCACAGATGTATTTGGATTCCACATCTGATATAATGTTCAGAATTCTAGCACCCCTCTGAATTACAATGTGTGTGTAATTTGACATGTTGATCTGTCATAACTAGCTGAACTGTCTGCTGTTGAAAAGAAATTCTCAGAAAAACACCAAAAAATAACTAACGATTAAAAGCATGTAGCTATACAGATACCTGTAAATTATAGATATTTCATTTCAGATAATGGCCATAACATCCACTGAACATTCTTTTTTAACTTGTTTTCTGTATTAAAAAAAAAAAAAAAAGCCATCTGAATATGTGAAGATTCAGTTTTTCTGTCTTCTACATTTATCTGAGCTTCCCTTTCATTTTCAGGCACTAGACAACAGTGGGATGAAAAAGGAAGTGAAACAGCTGTTCTCTAGCCTCTCTAAACCCTCTGCACATCTTCAAAGGGAATGGCTGGAAGAAAATGCAGAAAAAAAGAATGAATTAAGGAATCTGTTACTTTTTTGAGACACGACATGAAAATGGTTTTGGAATACTTTGAATTTTCTGTCAAAATAATTTTTCATTTTTAACCAGCTCTTAAAAATTACTTATTTCTCCATTATTTGATTTCTGTGCACTGATTCAGTTGAAAAGCTATAAAAATGTTTGCAAAGACATGAAGAAATACTGAAGAGCATCCATGAGCTTGGGCAGAGAAATCACAGAATACCAGGTTGAAAAGGACCTCAAGGATCATCTGGTCCAGTCTTTCTTGGCAAACAGTAGCCTAAACTAGGTGTTCTATCACCCTGTCCAGATGCTTCATAAAAGTATCCAGCGTAATGTACTGATTAGTTGGTGTAGAGGATTAATGATTGGTCAGGCTCCTGGTGACTTATTTCTACAAAGTACCTGATTATTTGTCTTTTCTCCTTTCTATTTTTTAAAAAGTTTTATAGATAGATTTCCTTAAAAATGTCATATAAGAGTTAATAAAACCAAAATCATAATTTAAAGATCACAGAACTCAATGAAAGCTTCAGAGTACAATTAAGTGAAAGAGAAGATTACCATGGAAGTTGTCAAAATACCCTAGATGTAACTAGGACTATGAAGATTTGAGAGGTCCCTTTGCATGCACTGCTACATAGACAATGAAGCATGCAACTGCTGAAATAGGGAAGCAACAGAGATGCAGGGAACTAGGAGGAGATAGTTTTAGATAAGCAGGCACCAAGACAGTTTGCAATAAAACACATAGTGCTGTCCTGCATGGGTCAGAAGATGACAGTGGTGCTTTTGCTTATGATGAATAGGAATATGGTGGGTGCTCTGAGATGTTGCAGGCAAAAGGAAGAGATTCCCTGCTCAGGCAATTTATATTTCCACTTCCCTATCTTTATTCACTCTTACTTTCTAGCAGAGGGCAACTTTGGTGGTAGCTAACACACTTCATTGATGGCTTTTCCTTGACCTGGAACTTGAAGTGCCAGAACAGAGGCAGCTGTCTGGCACAAATGCTTCCTTCCAATACCCAATGTTAATTTTCATATATGAAAATATATTTCCTGCTGTCAAGGAAAAAACATGTCTGAAGCTGGTTATGCTTCAGAAAATTAGGAAAACTTAATTCAGCTCCATCAGGTGTCAGTGCTTCCATGGATTTCCCATGGTGTTAAAGCATGTTGGAGACAGGTATAAGGAACCATCACTCTGCCTCTGCTTGAGCAGTCCTGGAAATGGTTGTGGCCTCTGTCTCTTTATTGTGTGTTTTTCATAATGTCTGAAAAAGACTGAATGTGATTAACCAAGTAAAGGAATTTATGAAATTAGTAGATGGAAAATTCATGCATGTGTAATAAATTAAATTATATTGCCAACAACCAAAATCTATTTCCTGCAAATTCAAGGATAATCTAGGATTCCTATAAAAGACAACAAAAACACATGTCAAAAAAAGACTGCTCTCTGCCACAACCACAATTATCTGTCTTACAAAAGTGTGATTTAAAAGCTCTTGACTAGACAATGAATTCCTCTCCTATGTATAACACCACTCTCTTTAAACAGGAGGTGTTCCAGGAGCAGAAAGGGTGTAGAAAATAAAATCAGGGAGTATTTCAATCAAACAAAGAGAAAATCATGGTGAGGATACATGGATCCAGATCATAGATCCATAGTGCACAGAATGAATATAAAAGGCATGGTACCTGCTGCAGGGGTCTTACAATTGACACAAGTGCTGAATTGGAAAAGGATGCAGCACTGGAGCACAAAGAGTTACGGGAAAATTACACCATCATGAAAACCCCAGCTAAAAGTTGGGTAGCGTTTATGTTAGACATTGTCTTGTTCTGTGGCCTGAGGTGGAACTAAAGTGCTACCTTTAGGTCAGGTTTACATTGCGCCCTTATTTGTACTTATTTCCTAACAAGGAAGGGCATTTCCCCAAAGGTCCAGATATGTCTGATACAAGTTTCAAGAATGAAAATGAAATTAAATTCAGTTACTTCTGTGACAGTCAGCCAGTAAACTTCCCTCCCTCGATATGTATAAGTACTAAACATTTTGCACCCTCAAAGCTTTCAATATTAAGCTGATAAAGACAAAACAGAACACAACTGTTCCCCTTATTTGCTAGTGGGTTTGCAATTATTTGTGGGTCTCCAGGGACAGCCTGATAGATGATGTTTCAGGGAAACAAAATACAAGTTTTGTTGCTCTCAGCACCTTTTTGCGTAATAAGGAGACTGGGCAGAGGGAGCGTTATGCTCAAATACAAGTGCACAAGGTTTGCCTCTAGGCTGCTCTGCAGGAAACCTAAGCCCATAACAATTACAGTGTTTGTTACTGGAAAAATGAGAGAGTGATTAGAAGGATGCTCTTAAAATCACCGGCTCTTTGTAATATACGCTTTCTAATTTAGTTTGGCAAAAAGTGACTTGTAACAGTGTGAGTACATATTAAAGAAGAAGCAATTAGGAAACTAAACAGCCATGATGACAGCTTTTTAGTAAATGCTTTAGCTTTTAATTTTGAAACGGCAGGTCCCACTGAGAGCAATATTCTGGAACTGTAATTTTGTAGAATGTGACAATGTGCTCTTGGCAATTAATTAAAAATTTCTCTCCTTTTTTTTTTCCTGAGGAGACACAGGGCAATGGTCGCCTGTTTGCGGAGTTCTCCATGTGATTAACACCACTGTCTCCAAAACAGTTTGCAACGTGTCAAGTACAAATTGAAGGTTCTGTTTGGCTTTTGTCTACTGTCACTTTGCAGAATAGGAACTGAAGTATCCTCCAGCTGTCATGGCAAGAGGCCTTGGGCTGGGCTTAACTGCACAGCACTGCTGAAGGCCCTGGCAAGCTCCCTCTGACTATGCTGGCTTGTGCTCTTCGAAGCTATGACACTTCTTTCTTATTTTCCCCAGGTAACTTGACAGCATCAAAATACCCCAACCCACCACCCCAAAAAATAACACTTTTTGGGGGGCAAAATCCTAACTGAATGTGGGTCTGGTGAGCTTTTCAGGGCACCAGAAGGAAGGAACAACAGAATCTGCTCTTGGCTCCATCCTACTCTTGGCATGTCCTTGGGCACATCCCTTAGTATCTCCCCATATTAATTTTATCCTGATACCAACTTTTGCAACACAATGTGCAAAATGCACTATTACAGTACTTGGGTGTGCAGGTCATTGGTAATTGGGGGATTTTAAACTCACTTTGGGTTTCTATGAATGGTTTGTAGGGGAAATATGAATTTCAGTTTCACCTCAGACTCGTAACTTCAAAAATCAATGAGCAGTTGCTATAAAAGGTTTCTACTCTTTCCCCCCCCTCTTTCCAAACTGTCAGTAAGGATTTTAACCATCTGTTTGACAGAAATCCATTAACACAATGTTATCATATCAAAACAGCAATGCCAGAGGCATGGATACATACCAGGTCATGCTGAATAAACTCTCCCGTCCTTGTACCACAGTTCTTGCAGCACTGAAGAGGCACATTCAGTGCTGCCGCCTCGTCATCAGGGAGATCCAAATGCAACTTGCTGGCCTAGAGAAACAGCATGAAACATGAGATGACCCTCCTTAAACTACGAAGCCTCCACTTCACAAAATAACAGGATTTCCAGAAAACAGCAATGACTTTTTTTTCCCTCTGTTTGCTAGCACCTTAGGAGCTTTCCCTGGCCTGAAGCCAGCATAGCACTTATGTAGATAAATTCAAGCATTTGAGTGGTTCCATTAAACTTGATGGAGGTACTCAAACTACATGAGTCTGTCCTGGATAAGGCCCATAGGGAGCAGTGGGCCACCAGGACATTTTATTAGGCATATTTAGTAAGTACATGGAGTGTGGAAAGAAACACCTTAATATTCAGAAACCCCTCTAAAAGAGAAGCAGAGACCAATAAATTAAAGAAGAAATGAGAAGGGGAAACTCAGCCAGATGCAGGGATAAATCCCAGTGTTCTGAGATACGGACCAGGATGAAGCTAACTAGAGAACAGAGAAATCCATTTTAGGAACTACCAGGAAGCTTATTTGCTAAAAGTAAATACCAGTCAAACACGGCTTTAATCACTCAGGTCTATCATCATACCCAACTGATGGTAAATATATTTACGTCTAATGTTTTTTACTACTTAACTGAGCTAAAGTGCTCCTACTGCTCTCACTTGGCTTCCTCAATAAATGTAATGGAGAAAATCTCATAATTGCTTTTTTGATCTAATCTACTAAGAGATTATTTCCCTTTCTGCTTTTAAAATTCAGATGTCCAGATGATCTGAATTGCTGGAAATGATAAAAAATGTAATTTCTCTCTCATTTTCAACAATTGCTTATAATCCCAATAAATAAACTGTAGAATTGGAAAAATAAGATTAAGACCTAGGAGAATAACCAATATATTTCTACTTCCATTTGTATTTTTTTTCCTATTTTTACCATGTTGTTTGGAAATGATTTATTGCAATGTTAGAAATGAAAGTTCAGCTTTAAATATAAAAAAAGAACCAGTGCTGGAGTTTCCAGCAACAATGAAGTACATTTCATGTATGAAAAATGCCAGTTCATGCTGTAGTGTTTCTGCTTTGCTGTCCCATCTACTACAGTAGACTGATACGTATTCCTATAGCAAACTACCTAGGATTGCTGGAATGAGCCATTCCACCACCAATGCAAATTATCCAACACAATTATTAAACAGTATTTGGTAATATATATTACACATATTGTAACAGAAGGAGAAATAAAACCTTTAAAACATAAAATCAAACCCAGTAAAATGAGTAATAATAATGATATTGTCTGATTAAATGTGCAACAGTAAAACAACCCCAAACTTAATGCAAACCTGCTTATAAATAGTATTAGTCATGTATTGATTCTCCTGTTTCAGATTTAAGTGTTAACTGGGAAGAAAAAGATCTCCATGTGGATGTAAGATTAAGCAGGTTTTTCCCTATATATGAAAAAAAGTAAGCAATGCAATCAACAAAATATAACTGATTCCTAGAAAACTCTTTACTATATTACAACTACAGACCAATAAAACTCACACGTGTAAAAACTTTATCTACTTTAGAAGTAAACTGAAGCTGAGTTTGACTTTTCTGTTTTTAATATCTCCTCTAGGCAATGCTGGAGGTGTTCTGATAACATATTGCAAAACTTGTTTAGATTTTCCCAACTTAATAAACACTTAAACATGCGATTCAGAAGTAGCAGTTAAATGTGGAAAAGGTATCTGGCACTGCTCACCACCAAGAAAATAAAAGAAAAGAAAAGGAAAGAAGGAGATAGAGTATTGAAACTTTCTTTCCTAAGCCTCAATCTGTGGGTTGCATCAAGTAAAAATAAATTCATTCCACTATAGAACTTCCAGAGCAAACACTACCTTACTGCTGCTGTATTAAATTTTCTTGGAACAACTGAGAAGCAGTCTTAGCCCCATTAACTAAAAGACAATACTTGACTTACTCTTTATTTAAATAGCAGATACTCATCAAAAGCCATGTATTGATCAGCAAATTCATGGATATCTGCTCTTTAAATGTTCTGTGTCTTTTGTTCTGACTCTTGATGTCTCCCACCACTACTCAGAGAAGAATGAATGACTGAAGGACTAAAATTGGATCAGTTCATGAAGGTTGTCAACCGTGTTACATGGCTTTTATTGCTAACAGGAAAGGAACAAGAAACCCACTGAATTCTTAGACATGATCTTATTAGAATAAATTGTTCTGGAAGTCTTTGTCCTTAATTTCTGCTGAATAGGTTTGTGATCAGAGTTTTCTCTCACTGATAGAAGCATTTATTCTAAAACCTCTCTTCAAGGTAAAACAAATCTGGTAGAAATCAGAACATTCTGAGCAATTGGAATTTGATGTTTTCTGTGATAAAACAGTTGTTCACTGTGACAGTGCATTTCTAAGAGCAATTTAGAGAATCTAGCTAGCTCTTTATTCATTAAGTGAAGTGGATCATGTGTGGCTGGTGCAAGAGGTCCAGTTTCGGACAGTAGCTGAGTAGGAAAAATCACTTGCAATTTGTGGATCTGAAATCGCACATGCGAGTTTGGAATTAAGATTAGGTTCCTCTTGCAGGATAGAGTGAAGAAAAATGTCCTGTTGATCCTTGATTTGACCCAAGTACAAATTTATAGAAATTGAGAATCACAGCTCTGGGAACAGCTGCTTGGCATGTATCTGTTCTCAGCTACAGCACAAGTGGTGTGTGCTGCTGGCCTCTGAGCATCGCTTTGTATGAGCCAGGTTGGCAATTCTTCTACTTGGGTCAAAACTTACAGGTGAGAAAGGCTTTAAGTAAGAGGTTAAGCCAGCCATTTGAAGCAGGGACTTTGAGCAAATGCTTATTCCTTTATGTTGCAACAATTCAGGGATGCTTACCCACCTGGTGCTGCTTTTTATCAGGGAAGGCCATTGCAAACAGCTGAAGGACACTGAATTCTTGATATCCTGCAGCTCTTTTGCAAGTGAAAATCTGGCTCTATCGAAAAGAATTTATGTGGGAAAGCAGAAGCTGCAAATCATAAATGTTCACCTTTAAAAAAGACAGAACAAAACAATAACAAAACCGCCCCCCAGAAACAGAAAACCATTTATTTTTCCCCTGAGAAAAAAAAAAAAAAAGAAGACTAGCAATAGTTTTAATCCTACTGAATCAACTTTCAGTGTATGTATTACACATACAAGCTATGTTGGCAGAACAACATCCATATAGCAAAACCCAGTGGGGTAGACTTAAATATCATTTCAATCCAGATACTGAAAAAGGCAAACACCTGTGAAAAACAAATAGCACACAGTCATATAATGAATTGTGGCATTTTTCTGCAAGAAAGACCAGTGAGATTGCAAGGGCATTTTTTTTGCTGGCATTTCCCAACTTTAGCAGAATTATTTTTGCACTCTTCATAATGTTATTCAAATGTAAGGTGCAATTTTGTAGTAATACCACAGGTATAGAAAATAAGTATTCCACGGCAAAATAAAAAGCTCAGCACATAGGAATGACATCCATATAATTCATCATTACCTTTGCAACTACTTTAAAACTCTCAGAAACCTTGTATTTTAGCTGTCTTCTACTGCAATTTAGCATCATCTCAACAGCAAGCTCTCCATGGACCAAAAGCTTTGTCAGGCTTTCATGAAATGCTGAAAGGTTCATGTAACCTCTCATTAACCTATTTTCATGGCTTCTTTGCCTCCTCATAGAAGTCTCATGGGAAAAAGCAGCTGCAAGAAGTATTTAAAATGTAGCAGAGACCTGTGAGACCCAAACTGTTGATTCAGAATACATGAAAAAAGCACAACTTTTTAATCAGAAAATTAAGTTAAATGTGAAGCAAGGATCTTCTGGTGGCTTTTACATCTGGCATCTCCCTCTAAGGTCCAGTAATGCCACTCTCATCCATGCTTTCCTGGATGTATGGTCTCACTGTGGCCACTACCTAGAGTAAGAGAAGATAGCAGAAGACAGCACCACACAGCTCCAAGCTGCTGGTATCTTGTTGGAAGGATTATCCTGATGGCTTTACTTGGCTTACCACACGCCAAGGTCTAAAGAAATCTATGGTTGTATGTATTTTAATATCATTAGGATGGAGGAGATTAATTTTACTTTGGACCCCTGTTGCCACTTGATAGAAAGTTAGTGCCTAGGAGAAAACCAGTAAACACGGCCTCAGATGTACTTCTGCTGACATAGGTGGAAGAAGCAGCATTGTTTATTTTTTTCTCTAAGGACAAAAAATGCATACAAAACTTCCAAGGCACTTGAAGAGCTATACAAAATATACAAAATTCAGGGAAGCTCAATCTGTTTGTCCCTTTATGTACTGTAAATCAAGCAGCGTTTATTGATAGGGAAGGGCTTGAAAACACAAGAACTGGAATATACGCTCTGCAATCTATGCTGCTGGAACTGTAATACTCATAGCATGCAGGCACAGAAATTACCACTATTCCTGAAAGAATTAGATGTATAAATGGATAACCTGAACTTCAAATATTAAAAGAATGCAAAAGATGCAAATCACTGAGATTAAGAACATTAATTAGTAGCTGGTTGCTAGGGGGTAGGAAAATATATTCCAAAGGAACAGATAATTTTCCTGAGTGGAGCTGTTGCGTCTCTCTGTGCAATATTATCATTGGCCTCTACTGAATACAAGATCTTGAATTAAATGTGTGCCTGATGGGATGCAGGATTACTCATCATCATACCTGTGCATATGTTTGACCAAGGGATACTGGAAGCTGAAAGTCAACCATTTAACAAGGAGCCCTTGCTGTGCATTCTAAATGCAGTGTAGTTAATACCATCTATTCATCCTAACTAAGCTTTCCTGATTTTGACTCTAAGCATCACTATTGCCTAGGAATAAAGACCAGACTATCTGCTGGAAAAGTTAATCCAAGGGTGGATGCTTGCTTGTAAATAAATCTAGATGCCAGCCTAATACTGCCATGAGTCATAGAGGATACAGCTTCTTACAATATTTGTTATTTAAGAGACTACAAGGACTAAAAAAGATTGTAAGTTTTGTTGTGTTTGATATGAGAAAAATCACAAACAAATCCCGCTGAGCCTGTTTTGCAAACAAGCTGAATTTATGAGGATGAAAGGCAAGTCAGAAAAAGGTCATGCCTATTAATTTCAATCCTTGTGCAAAACCAGCATATTCTATACATGCCTAATAAGATTTGTGGCACTTGGGTAAATACATTTGTATCCCTTTAATGCTATTAATAGTATCTATGCTCTGCAATGCTAAGAATATTTCAAGTGGTGTCTTTTGCAATTCTCATGTACTTCAGTTAAATGCAAGCATGACACTCTAAGCCTATAATTTACTATTTCCATCACATTAGCATCTTCTCACTTGGTGAAATCTTTTATACTTTGAAAGCTCTGTTGATAGGATTGAACAGTTTTGTGCTTTCTAGTATGATTTTTTATCTTGACATCATAATAATCTGGCAATGTCTTGTGATGTTTGGCAGTGCACAATGAGAAATGAATGGGCAGGAATTGAGAAGAGCGGGACTTCCCCATCCCATTAGCACTGCTCTTTGTGCCTCATACCCTCAGCCACACGATGGAAGGGTGCTCTTCTCATCCCACTGACATCCGTCTTCACATCGTGTCTATATTCAGCCCCACAATGAAAAACATTTCCTTTTTGTACAGAAGAAAAAAGTCTTCTTTCATCTTAGAATAAAATCAGGTCCCTTGTAAGCTTCTCTGTGAATGCAAAAAGAAGAGAAAGCCCAGCACAGGAAGTCAACTATCAGCATACTCATCTAAAAAGCATGGAAACCGGAGTTCAACTTTCATGGCAGTCACAAAGAAAGGAGAGTGTCTGTCCACCAAATGCAGAATATTTTTCCTCCGCATTTCCTCACTGGTTTTGGCAAGAAATTGACCCTGGATCTAAGATAATTTGTTAGACAGAGATAAAGAGAGTTTCATGCTTGTGGCAGTGAGGAAGCTGTGAAATAAGGAAGAGACAAGCATGGGGACTCCTGAACATGTAAGGTAACAGAGTTTGTCAAATAACTTCAGGGCTTCTTACCATGTTGTGATTAGTGAAGGCACCACAGCAGGGTCCTGCTGGGCAATGGAATAAAGAATGTGGGGATGTGAGAGGCATAAATAATTTATAAGGGCTGTGTAGTAGCTCTGTGCCACGAGAAGCTCTTTGACTTCTATTGAACATAGCAAGGCATAGATTTGTCATCTCACTTTCACTGACAAGTTCATTGCTGATGAGGTGAGTGTCTGACTGCTCAGCAGAGAAGCAAGAGTTTGTATTACAGGATGGAAGACACTGGATACAGTCATGTTGGGAAGGAACTCAAAGCTAAAATTGAAAGGTAATTAAGAATGGTTGTACAACACCGATCTTTTAAGTAGGCATGGACGAGTCAATTTTCATTAGTTTTATTTAAGCTATGCGTTAAATGTTGATGTCTACTTTGCCTGCATCAGTATTCACTAGTGAAGACAATATTAGTAAATGAAGGTGAAATAAGAGCTTATACAGTTGCTAATGGACTGTATATCAATGCTGCAGACAACATACACAATGTAATGGATGTTTTGTGGCTTGGGAACTTACTTGTTAGCATGGGAGGGAGGAGCTGAATGAAGCATTGAAATGAAAATTTGACCACTAATTGCAAAACTCCCCGACATAATAGTATCAACAACAATCTTCTGTTCTATCTTAGCTCACTAAACACCAAGAACACATTCATTAATTAGGAACCTGATCCTACTAGTGGTACAATCAAAGAGCAATTTTACTTGTGTGAGTACATACACCGATTTCAAAGTCATATTCTTCTGTGCCTGCAGAATTGAGTATCAGATGCAATATACAAATCTGGGTATAATACCCTAGTCCAATAAAAACATTCCCTACCAGTGTCCTGAAAACAGCCTCTCTAGATCCAAACCAGCTTATTTCTGCTGAAGAAAAATCTGTACACATTTGGATCCAGAACTTTTTATTTTAGTATCTCATCTCATATTGAATTAATCAGAATGAGCTTGCAACTATTTACAGGTTCAGGTGTGGAGGCAGGGATAGGAATTTGTAAGATTGTGACTGGTGTGAGTCTAAATATAAATCTAAAGGGATTATGAATTTATCATTAATATGTTTGGGGTTTTTTATCTTTACCAGTTGGTACAGGTGGAAGGGCCTGTCCCATCAGTGAATCAATCAGTTTTCACAGAGATGACTTACCTTTCACAATCACACAACCACATAATCTGCAACTATATTAATTCCTGCTGCAGAGACCTACTCAGTGGTGCACATATTTACACATATTTTTAAGTTCTTCTGAAGTAAATGCAAATACAGAGAGGAAAGTATAATCGAATAGCTCATTTACAAATGAATAACTCTGTTGCCTGTGTCTCATCAAGACACAAGTGCCCTAAACATGGCTGTTGAGATTGATGCTGATTAGGAGCTACAGAAGGGGTCAAATTTGCAAGAGGAAAAGTTCTCTCATTGAAGATACTATACATGTTGCTACTAGTACAGGTGCTTTGATTTGTGCCTCTGGTTCGTCTTCTGGTGATACATTTTGTGACTGCAAGTTGTTCTCTAAGAGATCATGTCAGATCTGAGGCAGAACTGAAAATGTATCCTCACTTACACTGTCATGCCCTCTGTGATGTGCACCTTCCTAACAGCATTCCTCAGGTTTCATTAGTTATGGTGTTTGACATTGTTGTGAATACATAAATTCTAGAGCCACGGCTGTAAAGAATATTAGATATGAAATGCATATTAGAATATTAGATATGAAAAGAAGATATATATTATAGATATTAGATATTATGTTATATATATTAATATTAGATATAGATAAAGAAAATTAGATATGAAATGAAATTCCAACCCCAGCCTTTGTGCAAGGATTAGTTCCCAGGAAGCATACCTCCATCCTTGGTTCTGTTAAACTGGCTACCTCACTGCTAACAAAGTGCATAGGAGAGGAACAGGACATGTATTATTGTGGCATACAGATTTTTGCCACAGGAGTGAGGTCTGATGCAGGCCTTGGGGATCATGGTACCTGCCAGCTTCGGAGTTTTAGTCAAGGCCTCTGTGCCTTGCTTTACCCAAACAAAGAATTAGCATTTGCATTAAGATGGTCTTTTTGATTAAATCAATGAACCTCTAAGACAGGATTTATCATGACCACTCTTCTGTAACAGAAATAATTCAGTAGGTTGTGCTTCACTGAAAAATAATTTTTCAAGGGGAAAAAGGCCATTTTAATTGCATTCATTTCAAGTTTTCTGTGGGGTATTTTATATCTCTTGTGTCTCAGTGCTATGCTGGGTTTCTCCCTTCCCCACTCCCCCTCCCCCATCCCAATTTGTTGTTTTCTATAATTACTACTGTCACTTTTGCTTCAGTAATGTGGAGGAACAGGGAAGAACAGATTACCAAAACTAAACCAGGGAATCTGATAAACGTAAAGATCTGAAATTGTTCAGTTAAATTGCTGTAGCTTCTTAACTACAGTTATTTTATAATAAATATTAGTCTGTTCAACTTTGTGACCAAACCAAAGAAAACTTTGCCTTTCTTTTGTAAAGACATGAGGGGTGTTTTTTTAATCATTGTAATGTAAATGTATATACACACTCTCCTTGTAACTTCCAAAAAACTTTTCACTCCAAATTCACACCCCAGCAAATTTGAAAGAGCTATCCTAAACCAGTAAATTCACTGGAATTTTGTCAAAGTATGTAGTGGAAAGATACTAAGTTAATAGAGGCAGCATTGAGATGCTGTTCACTGCAGGGTGTGTGTACTTAAGACACAGCAGAAGACCTGCTGAGGAGGATGGCCTTGAGGAGCATCTGCAGGAAAGTAGACCTCAGTGCTATTGCTCCTGCATTTGCCTGGCAGATTGAGCATATCATCTCCATGGGGCTGTCACCTTGGATGGATAAATAATCTCATCCTGAACTACCTAATCAACAGGATGATTCAGATACAGGGAACCATTACTCACTGAAAGTGTTTTAAGACTGAAAGGAAGGGAGCTAGAGAGCATAGGGGCACAGTCTTCCCTGGAGATGCTCTGACTGGCATTCCTGCTTGTTCGCAGTACAAGCTGTGAACAGGCCCAAATAAAGAAAGATTGGGGAAAAATTACCAAATTACTTATCAACTTGATATTCTTTTCGAAAGAGAATTAGAAGCTTAACTGTCACACACTTCCAGAGGTTTACATCCCCACTCACCTATTTTTAACTTTGAGAAGCACCTGCACTCAATAATTTTCAATGTAATTTAGGCTTTTAAATCACTACAGCATTTTAAAAAAAGTCTAATTTAATTTTTCTCTGCTCACCTCACTCCCTCCCACCTCTAGCCAAAAATACAGGTATGAAAATTCCTAACAAGTTTTCCCATCAGCTAAGAATATCCAAACTAACTGATCCACTCAGCACCTCTAATTTACTATTTCATTAGAAATGATGGCAATTTGGTACACAATAATCCTGAGAATAGCTTGCTCAAAACTCCTTGAGAAAACCTGTGAGAGATGGCTCTGTCAGGTAAATTAAATACCAGGAAGTAAGGGGGTGTTATTTTACCTACTGCAAATCAATCATAGGTGCTGTTTAAAAGGTCATTTGTATGTAAGTGGAAATTTTTTAATGTCCCTGTTTAAAGGCACTAACTGTTATATGCAGAGGCATAAATCCATGGAACTCTTGAATAGTGGAAAAAATGCTCAGAGGTTTGTCTGTAGGAACCAATTACCCGATGATTCACAAAATTTCATGAATTATTACAGAAAAATCAAAGATTGATGGGATCTACTCTCACCCATTTGAATTGACAATAAAAGGATACAGTTTCCCTTTCCAGGAATACTTCAGAACTTGAATTTTTAAAGTGATTTTGTTCTGAAGTGAGATATGCCTGGAAGAACATGACTTATGCACTGTAATATGGTTTAATTGCAATAATAGATCAAATGTTATTTACCATTAATAAAATGAATCCTTTTTCAGGAAGAAAAGAACAACATTGTATATTATAAGGGTTTGTATGTTTAATGAAAAGCAATAGAGATGGCTACTCCACTGTTTTTCAGTTTAATTGTGCAATAATAAAAAATTAATTAGTATGTAGCACAAACTTTGTCCACAATAGTGATGTGAGAAGGCCACTAGCAGACTTTTAGCTTGGATACTGAATATCCACCACCATGCATTTCTTAAAACATATTTTTGTCTTGTGGAATGTCCTGAACTTATGACCAGTATCTTCTTGGCCTGATGAGTGTAACAAGTGATGTTAGTGAGTTCCTTCAAGGTCAGATGAGGACAAGTCATATAAACCTATGAATTTCCATCTGTAGCTGAATAGATATTGTACATACTGCTTTTAGGGCAATTGAGAGCTGGCTGAGGAGCACAGGAGTGCTGTTTTTAAACTCAGAAAGGTATTTTCCTCGTATTATAAACTGTAGCATTAAGTAATTTTGTGTCTGAGAATGGAGAAGATGTAGCAGATTGGTTCTCTAACAGCAATAATAGTTTTAGATGGGTCTGAGAGACAAAGATAATGATTTCAGCCAGTGCTTACCTATGTTACCAAAAAAGAGTTCCTTTACCTCTCTCCTGCTGAAGGTCCTGTCTCAGCTCTGCATCACTGATTCACAGTCCACAAGTGAGGATGCCGTAAAATAACACGTGGATTGTGTACCTGCCTAAGCCTTAGAGAACCCTTAGGGACTACTGCAGCATGAGGTAATTATAATAACCACAGCCTGTGATTTCCCAAGCTTTCATAGGTCTGCCCAAGATTCACAATGTTTTGCAAAATCTTGAAAGAAAATGTGCAAGTACTTGCAAGACAGTTTAATAAAAGTATGAGAAACAGTGATTGAAGGTGCCTATAGGAAAGACCTTACCATTTCAGACAGCTAGCTAGCTAATCTGCCTTTTTCCTTGAAGGTAAAAGACCCCATACAATCATCTCTCTGTTAAAGCCATTACTAAAGCTTGAAACTATTACTAAAACTTCTGGTAACTTACATAAAAGAAGATGGCTTACAGTCTTTGCAGTAACTGTCATTACTCATTAACGTCTACATGCTATGCCAAGGACTTTGATACTTTTCTTCCTATTGAACTCATTTAAAATCCTTAAATAGTTTCCTGAGATCAGCTAAATGTCCTTTCTACAGCAACTGCTTTTCTTTATTTAAATTCAAGCCCATCTTGTTTTGTGTCTGAATTAGATCCCATCTTTACATTCCTCACTGTGATCTAGATTTTCCATTCCATAATTTTGCTTTTATTTTTGTAAACCACCTTCCTTTAGCAGCATCCTGGTTTTCCTTTTGATTCATTTCCTTGCTCTTTCCTGCAGATAACTTTTTTACTCTTTTTTTTTTTTTTTAAATCTTATCAACTAAACCTCTTTCTCTTTGGAAGGGCCACAGCCATTGCCTTGCTCTATGTGTGTGGAATTCTGGCTGACATTAATGAGAATCCCATTGCAGGTCTCAGAGTCAGAGATACTCCCGAGGGTCAAAAACCTTAGTCACTTGTCAAATGCTGAGCTTAAATTGCAGACTTAGTGAAGGAGAAACAAACAGGAGAGAATTAACTTGGTTAAAATTATATGACAAAATAAACCATACACTTAAGCTAACATCTGAGAGAAAGAAAGCATGAATAAAGGCAAAATCACCAGTCATGAACTCGAAACAGCTCCCTCGTCATGAGAGCAAAAAGTATATTTTCTCTTTTCCTAATATATAGTAAAAATTTTGATGGACTAGGAAACTAGCACTTAAACCTTCAGTGATCTTTAAATTGAATTTAGCATTGAAAATTTCAACTACCCAGGATGAAGTGAGAGTTTGACAGGGCACTTGAATAGTAAAAAAATGACAGAAGTAGCCAGTCTGAAATATGACATGTTTCTGAGAAGCAACCCTTGAAGCCATTTTCAGTCCAGTAAGGAAGATTTCCTCTCCTGGTTCACCTCTGGCTCTATTGTTCAGGCTTTTGGGGGTCCATATGGGGTTCAACTAGGACAGTGGAAAAAGTCCAGAGGAGGAGTATGGCAACATGCATAAAGATAGGGGAAGTGCTACAAAAATCCTGCAGTGAACTTCAGTGTATCCAGAAAGTTCTGGGTCTGCTGCAAATAAGTAGATTCCATAGCAATAACATACAAGAAGTACCTGGAGGTCACAGCAAGGGTGCCTGGGGCATCAGGAGATGCAGGGGTTCATTTAAATCCCTTGGTCCTAGTCTATGAAGAGGCCAAATTGGAAAGTTGCAAGGTTGATTAGGTAAAGAATCAGATGTTTATTTTTGCCATGCAGTTAACAAAAGCAGCAGGTGATGCATCAGGAACCTCACAACAATCTTTCCTTATTAAAGAATGGTTTGACAGAAGAAAATAAATCAAGCGGTTCTCTGTAATCCAAGCATCACGTCTCACAAAGCTGTCCTTCACTAAACATCTGTACCTTAGTGTTTATATAAAGAAGAAGAATCAGACTTTCTCCTCTTGTTTTCTATTAATAGCATGCAAAGTAATTAAAATACACAAAGACATGCTGTCTTCTTAGGGCCTTAAAAGCACCATTTAGTGCATACATTTCTACCTTCTTACTTCACTGAATGCCAGGACAAAGAGTCTCTGTTGTGTCTGAATTCAGAAATAGTATCAAGCTTCTTTTTCACAGAATTATAGTATTTTTGACTGTTAGCATTATTATCAGCATAAAGCCTTATAATAAAGGCTGCTTAACCACCTATTTCAACAGATACAAAGATACTGTAAATCAGACGACAAGATGCGAGATTGAAACTTGAGATTGAAACTCACTCAACACTTGATCCTACCATTTCTTGTGCTTGGCAAAGCATATATTCTATCTGTTCCTCTCCAGTAGAAAATTGGAAAGATGTTGAACAATGTGAAGCCATTTAGTTTGATCTGAACACTTTAGAAACATAGTGGGGCCAGAGTAACTGAACTCCGACCATGAAGCAAGAAAGCACTGATACACTTTCAGTTAATGGAAAAACAGAGTCGCTGATAGATATGTTCTTTATTGAAATGTTCTTTGGATTTTGTTATAGGCATGTGAATTAAGAAATGCCTTTCAAATCTCAAATTATTATCAGTCCATTTTTATTTTGTTCCACTTTTATGTCTCTAATTACTTTGCACAGATGCTTTAAACAGATGAGTACAGAAACTAAACCTGAATGGGAGGCTACCTGCTTCACAGGAATTTTCTGCTTTATTCCAATTTGCTGCTGTAGCCTTTCTCTTTCCTTTCTAAGCAATGACACTGTGCATTGGGAGGAAGAAAGTGAGCTTTTTTTTGGCATTCAGCATTATGAACAACTCACGTTCAGATTTCTTTGAATTAAATCTTTCTCTTTTTCTCCTTTCTCCTTTTCTCTTTTAAATGCAAGCTGCTTCCTTCCTAAGAGCTACAAAGAGAGGAAAATATGAAATTAGTTTTTAGTCCTTTTTACTTTTAATTCGTATCTACAGGTGAAAAATAAGATGAAATGCAACATTTCAGAAACAGCAGCAAAAGGACTGATAGACAATCTTTTAATTTTCTAATCCTTTATTCTTTGTATGCTGAAATGTCTCCATATATATAATTTTCTTCTGTCTTGGACACAAGAATCATCCGTCAACCATTTGACTTCAGTAAGTTATGCTGATCCTAAACTAATCAAATTCTGTTTGCACCAAATGAAGAAAACATCCTTCGCTTATTTCAACGGAAGGATTCATGTCACCTTTCCCAAAAAGAACTGGTAGCCATGCTTAGTGGGAAATGTTAATTTAGTCTGTGTTATGGTAGGGACAGAAAAACTGACAGCATTAATGGACACAGCAAAGACAAGGAAATTAAAGTCTTGTAATGAAACACTTCTATGCAGTTTGCAGCACTGAAAGCGAAAGTGAACAGTATGGTGTATATACATGTTCTGAATTTCAAAGACTGAGGAAGGGCCAAGAACAGAACAAGTTGCTCTGTGTTCCATGAAACCTTCCTGGAAAGAATGGGTGTAGCAGAAAACATGGCAGGAAACTTATGTTCTGCCATTTGGGTAAAGAAATCTTTCCAGTGCATCTAAAGCCAATGCCTGTGTCATACGCTGGCAAAAAGACTGAGGCCTTAATGGAAACTGAGAGTACTAACATTTCTGTTCAAAGGAAATATTGCTCCTGCTGAGCATATCCTGCTTCCTCCACTTTTTCATATTTTTCATTTAGAAAACCTGAGTTGAAGTCCGAGCTCTTCACAGTCTAATAGAAGTTTTAGCCACCTTCAAGCTAGAGAAGACACAATTACTGGGAGCATAAGATCACAACCAATTATAGTTTGATCATTGATGCTGCAACTGTGATGGGAAATTTTGCCCAAATATACAGTCACAGAGTAAAAGACTTCTGAAACCATTCAATTCTGTCTGAAATAGAAGTGCAAGTTTATAGAGGTATTGGAAAGCTGGAGAAGGTGATAGGAAAATGAGCTAGCCAGGAAGTTTCTTTGGAGCTCTGCAGTATATTATTTACATGATTTTATTCTTGTGCATACCCAGCAAAATATAAGATTAACCCAAAATGAAATCAGTCTCTGCTGCAAATTCAGTATAAACTTTATTTCTGAAAGATGCAGCTTTTACCTGTGAAGAATTTTAGCCCTGTTTAATATGAGCTCCATTATTACTAGACCTTTCCCAGAGACTGAATAGTTCCTTCAAAAGGGGGGAACAGGCAATTTTGTTGATGCTTAGAGTAAATTTCAACTTTGTAGAGATGCTCAAGTATCCTTGAGGAGGAATGAAGACTTTTTATACCTCTTTACCCAACAACCAAAGCCCTCTAATGGCAAAATCAGTTTTGACATACTTGTCTGTGTTAACTTTTCTGAGACTAAGCAACGCAGAGTGTATCTAGAGTGATGTTTATTCTCAGCACACATGGATTAACAAGAGATAGCGGTAAATTACCTGTGACGTTTTCCACTGACATTCCAAAACTAGAAGTTCTGACAGACAAGCTGAGATTCTTGCATAGAAGTTTATCAGTAAAATGGTCATGCCTACAGGCATGCTACCTTCTGATTCACCTTATGCCTAATTACAGCTGCTGACCACATGAATTTGAAGAAGTAGCCCAAGAAATTACATTTTTTTTTTGTATTAGAACCCTCTTACTAATATTTTACTAAGGAAAAAAAAAAAAAAAGCTGAATTTTTCATCTCGTTTAAAAAGTGGCCAAAGATGCCCGTTGGTTTGGTTACTCACCACTCAAAAGAAGCAACTTCTGTATTTTACCTTCTGTCAGTCAGGCAGTAAATCTCGTGGGAAATTCAATGACTTCTGTCCTGGGTTTAGCAGTAGCAGTCAATTTTTCTCCTTCTTGGTAGTTGGTGCAGCATTGTGTTTTGACTTTCAGCCTGGGAACAGTGCTGATAACACCAATGTTTTTAGTTGTCGCTAAGTCATGTTTACCCTGACCAAGGACTTTGTGAGTCTCGTGCTCTGCCAGGGAGGAGGGTAAGCTGCGAGGAAGCAGAGACAGGACACCTGACCCAGACTGACCAAAGGGGGATTCCATAGCACAGCAAGGCCAAAAGCTGAAGATTCTTTGTATTTAAAAGAACTCTATATGATTACATTTACAAAAAAATAAATAAAAATCAAGAAAACAATAATTTTTCCTGGAAAGCAATTAAAGAGTGAGTTATACCATCTATATGATTCCAGACAGAAAACCCAGAAATTAAACATTAAAAATATATTTCAGGGACTCCATCCAAACAAGATTATAAGCACATATTAAATGTTAGACATTTTAAGTACTGATCTTAAATTAAAAAGGTGTGATACAGGAAGAGATTGTGGGCTCCCTGTTACTTGGAAATGAATTAGGATTCCTACTAAAGTGCATATTCTATCTTCTGGAGAAAATCCTGCAGCTTGTTTACAAAGGACCACAGAAAATGTTTGGAAGTATGTGGCTATGCTGATCTTGGAAGTATGTAGTTATGCTGATCAGTTAGGGCTGAAACACCAAACAAAGGGTATGTCAGACTCTGAGTGCTTAGCAAGGTAGGTAACAGACCTATAGGGAAATATGAGAATACCCCAGCAAAATAAAAGAAAGGAAGGAAAACCCATGAGAGCTGAAATTCTCCAGAAATGTGGAAGCTATGGAAGGCTTAAATAATGGAGCTTTTGAATCAGCAAGGAGTGGTGCCAGCAAAAAAGAAAGAAAAAGAGATGGAGGGTTTTCTTTCTTCTCTTCCCTGACAATAGTACTAACGTTTTTAAATAGTTTTAAGTTGGGCAAAGGCCATGAACTGTAGTGTGGAAATATGAGGGATAGTGATTGAAAATGAAATATAAGGGCTATAAGGAAGGTAAACCACAGAAAAAATTTTATGAAAGCAAAGTATTTTTTCCATCCCAAAAGGCGATCTGTCATAAACACGTCTGCCAATAACCTTCCTACCCTTCCTTCCCCTCTCTTCCCACTAAGGGGTTACTTTTTCAGTTCCAAATGAATGGGTTGCATTTTATGCCAGTTTATGCCTTGAATTCAATCATCTCAGAAATCTGGACAAGCATTCTTCCATCACTTGGTAAAACTCAAGTGTATTCATTAATGTAATAAAAAAAAATATATTAAAAAATCAAGAACAAATCCTGCCTTGTCCCTGAGTGTGACTGCATGAGCTAATATCATGGATGAGACTCAAGTAAGCAGGTCTGTGAGAGATTGAACAGTGTATTTATTTCCAATAATTAGAGATAAGTCCAATTAGATATAAGTCTGGACGAACCCATATCCGAAATCCAAAGCCTTGTGGAAATCAACATCCAAATAGTAACATATTTCTTGGAATTTGGGTTGTCACCTGTTGACATGTTGTATTGCAGGAAATGAAACCCGGAAGACCCCCTAATATTAGTTACAGGTGCTCGAGACAGAACAAAGTCATGAGGCTGTGGCTGCATGGGTCTGCCTGTGCCTGCAGTTACATCAATTTCCATTGCAATTACTTTCCCCCAACAGTGAATTCAAAGAATTAATTATGAGAAAACACCTTCTTAGAGAGTTTTTTTAATCTACCAGCTTGCTCCCCGGTGGAACTCTAGAGTGACTGATTTGCAAGGCAGGTCATTGAGAAAATCACAACAATGCTTCTCAGTGCCTTTGAAGAAGCCTAGTACTTCATCCAAGTTAGCATGGACTGAAGTGACAGAGAAATCTAAGAGGACTTCAGTAAATACTAAGTTGGAGAAGAAAGTGCCTAAAAATAGTACAGCTTGACAAAATAATAGTTTTTCTTTAGTTAGAAAAATGTCCTTAAACTAGAACATATCTCAGCATGCAGCAAAGTGAAGATGGACATCGCTGAATAGCTTGACCATACATTTACAGAACAAAAGAGTTACTGAGCTGCATTATGTTATGCAACAGCGAGTGCTTCGTCAGGGCATGGCAGTATTGATTCAGGATGTCTGAGGATAAAGTCTGAGGAACCCAAAGAAATGATGGCTGGAAAATTCATTAAAACTATAAAGAAAACCTTCACAGAGAGAAATAAAAAGGGAATGTTGAACTTCAGAGCGATGCGGATACTAATCAGAACAGAGAACATCTGTTAAGTTATAGAAGCAACTTTTTTTTATTTTTGTATGCAGAAATAATCTGTCATCCCAGCATTATGTCTCTCTATAAGAAACCATGATGGGGAAAAATATAAATGATCTCTTTTTTTATGCAACAGAATATCTAGAAAAAGAATTCTGATCAATTCAGACCAACCATAATATTGGTCCATATGTAGCATGCATCTTCTTAATGGAATAAAAGGAAAAAAAACACCAGAATTGGATTTAACAAAATGAGTTTAGGTAATCTAAACAAAGTTACATGGTAATCTAAACTAAGTTATACGGCAATGTAGAGAGCCACAAATAACAGATAAAAAAGTTTAAATGATGAAATTACAGGAAACTTTCCAATGTATGTTAGCAGCCACAACAGGGTGCATGATAAGCTACATTTTGTTATGCTTCATAAATGCAGTATCTCAACAGTTTTGCTGCAGATGATGTGTTGAATTTTGGAGAAACTCACAGTGTCTATTGAACTTTCAGGAAATGGCTTCAAATTAAATATTGAGCTCTGCTGAAATTTGCTGCTTCCAAATGTGAATTGCTCTTTTACTTTCTGATAATTAAATTTATCATTTTAACCCTGAATCCATATGACTAGACCATTTTTTTCACACATAAGCAGATGGTATTTTAGTTGCAAATAAATGTGGCTTCTCTTCAGGCCATTTTATTTGTAAATACAAAAAGAGGCAGAAGAAGATTGTTCTCCAGAGTTTAGGCCATCTTTATCTTCAACTTGGACATGGTGAAAGTGGACAGAAGTTTATGTTTAAAAGCCTGTTGGTCTTTGTTTTGCACACCCACGTTTGCCAGACAAGTCCCATACTGCAGTACTTGAAAAGCCCTGCTGCACTGTTAAATGCTGCTGGAAGCATGTTCACTCTTCTTTCAAACCTCAAAGCTCTCATGGCCCTTGCTTGTGCCACTGGAGGAGCTGCAGCATCCTCCCAAGCCCTGCTGCATCCTCCCAGGTCCTGCAGTGGCACCTTATGATGCCTGATATCCACAGCTGATTGGGATCTGCACAAAGCCTGATGCTCACAACTGTTTCTTTTGTTACCTATATCAAGGGGACTTCTTAGCGTCCTGGAAAGAGCAGCTGGAGAAAGGAACTTGAATTTTCACATCTCCTTTTCAGCCTCTTAATTTCTCTGTGTTCCATTTCTCTGAACAGTTTATTTGCACTTTGACTGACATTCATTAGAAGTATTCAACCCCTAAATAAAAATAATATATAATATTATGTATATGAATAGATATATTTTATATACATAAGGATAAATACACAACTATGAATGCAGATAAACTTTTCAGATGCCACTTTTAAAATACTTTTTTTTGAAAGAAAGATTGAGAAAACACAAATTTCATTTCACTTTTTGATGATTTTATCCCATTGGAGCTTTTTTGCGCAATGTAATTATATTATTTCTTTTTTAGAACAAAGGATAAGTAGCATTTATCTTCCACATCCCTAATGAAATACAAGCTACACAAAACCATCTATCTGCTCAGTGAAAGCAACAGTGTCACTGGTTTATTTTTTAAAACTCATTCCATCTCTCATTTTTTAGTTTATCTATGAAAGAAAGCTACCAAGGAGAAATACTGTGCTGTACTGTAGGACAATTTTACACTACACATTTACACAGATGTCATTTTTCATCAGTTAATTGGAGACAGTTGTGTCTCAGTGTTAAGATGGGTTCATATTGATGGTAAAAATAATGACAGCATAACACAGATGTATGACAAACTGCATTATGTTCCAATTAACAAGTCTTACTCTGCTGCTATTATGAGTGAAATGAGACGGATCCATATAGAAATGATCCACTTTGTTTTGGGGAAGTTGTTGTAAAGATGTCTTTTGCGCCCTCTGAAGTAGTAACTTAGCCCTAGAAACACCTGTAATGAGGCCTCACAGGGACCACTTTCTTCATATCTTCTTATTATCATAGTTCAGAAGACCTCAGACATCCCAGGGTCTTTTTACCATTCAAGACCTAGTTAGTCTGTGTGGGAGATGGAGAGCAGAGCATCTTCTGTAAGGACTTTTTGCCAGACTCCTTCACTAACGAAATCAGGATTTATAAGAGCAGCAGTCTCTGTCCATCTTAAATCTTGGGTTAAATAAATTGGGAAGGCAAAGCGTACCTACCGATGGGTTGAGAAAGCACCGCTGATGCCAAGAGTGATAAACAGTCTGGTTCAGTGTGGGCAGTAATTTATAAAATCAACTGAGGAGAAAGTAAGATGTCTCTGTACAAAGGGAGCCATCAGTCTCTTCCTCCAAAAAATACCTATTTTGTGCGTGGGGTTTTTTTGTTCCAGCTTAAAGAGCCGATAAACAGAATTGGAAGCAATGGAACAAATCTCAGCAAGGCAGCTGAGTGGGTGTTCAAGGTTATAAATGAAACTGAAAAGCTCAGATATGGTATTTATATCACGTCACTGAAGTGAATCACAAAATCACTGTCTGGACTTGATTGCTTTAGTAATCAACACTGTACTTCTCAAAATACCCAGACACATACACAAATCTGTTCTGAAAAATAACCAAGATCAGAATTGCATAGACTGATTTGAGCTGAAGGAGATCTAATCCATGAATTCCTTGATGATGGTCTATTTCTTCTGAGAGAACGCAGTTTCAAGCAGCATTGAAAACAGACTAAACGGGTACAAGCAATACAGCAAACAGATTTTTCCTCAAGTAATTTACAGTAAGCAACAGAGATAACAGGAAGGTAGTGAACCAAGTTCTCATCCTTACTCCCAATTAAATCAATAATTTCTACTTTCTTTTTTTACCAAGAATGAAGCTTCATGACCACTCTAGTTGTTGAATGATAAACAGAATATTGACTGAGGGATACTGAACAATGAATCTAATCAAGGCTTTAAGGATAACTGGAAATAGACTGTTTAAGCAGAGAAACATTTTATCATTTGGCTTCACAGCTGATTTCCATTTCCTTTGCTTGATTTTGTCAGTACTAGATATTGACAGGGAAAACTCCTGTATTTATGCTCATTGACTCCGCTTCCACTTCAGTCATCTTTTCCCTCTTTCTTCCTACAGTTAGAGGTCTCCTTTATTTTCTTTACAGCTTTGTGATCTGGATGATAAAGTGTGCAGTCACGCAGAGATTCACTGGGACATCATGATGTAACATGGATCAAAAGAAGCTTTCCAAGAAAAAATTGGGAAAAAAAAAGTCAAAATAATTTCTGTAACTATGCAGGGATTCTCCAGGATTTCACTGCAAAGCGGAAGTGGCTTAAAAGCCAGGAAAGCAAGACAGGAAAAGAGGGAGAACAGAATGTACTTCTTTGTAAGTACAAAAGTACAGACAGGCCATTTTTCTTCACTGAAACAACATAAACACAAACTTTATATATTTCGGTTTTGGTGTTTTTCCCCCCCTCATATTCTGTTCTAACTTTGCTGTCGTTTTTTTCTGGGAACTGTAAAGTTTGGGCTAACTTGAGATATAAGTTCAGATTATTCTGTGCTTAAAGGCTGCAGACAATGCAGAAAGGTCCAGTATAAACTTGTCAGTATGTTGTGTATGAAAAACACACACCTTAGTTTTTCTTTTTTTCTACTTCTGTCCTTTGCTTCCTGCTTTCCTACCTGATGCATATATAAATATATATATGTTAAAGGATACTTAATATCATTGCTTAAAAGAACCCTAATCACCAAACTGGAAAAACATGTGGTTGTTTCTTTCCTTTCTGTAATGAAGGCAACCCCAGTGAGCAAGAACTCAGCATCTGAATGCTTTTAAGTTCATACTGAAACAAGAATAAAAAATATAAAAATCAATTTGTGCCTTAGTATATCATGATAAAAAATATATTGCACTATTACTCCTTTTTATTGTGTGCTGTCACTGTAAATGTGGCTGAGATTGCTCATGTGCTTTTGTAGCCATCTGGCTTCTCTTCTTTGCTGTTAAGTTTGATTTTACCTCTATTGCCCTCTGCATTCCTACCCTGTTGCAATCCTCAGCCACTCTTGTCCTAGGAGTAACAATGAGAGAAAGTCTTTCAGAGGGCTAATAGAGTCCCAGATTTCCCACTCTTGCTCTTGCAACTGGCTCTCCTACTGCAGTGCCACTACCACAGACTTTTCGTTGTGGGACATATACAACATGCCCTAAAGGAGAGCTCCATACCTACTCGTTCTTCCCCGCTTACTTGAGTGTATCAGAAACAGCCTATACCCAGAAGCTGAGCTAGCAAACAGTGGGGTGGGAATGGCAGTACCTTACTCACCTGGTAGAGAGAAGGGGGAAAAGCAGCAAGTTGTCCCCCTTTCGATATACCCCTTTGGGAAAAGCATCCTTGTTGTTTCCATTTCCCAGAGGAATAATCTTACCCTCAGCAATGTACTTTAAAACCTATTTGCTGGAGTATTGCAGCTGAGTAGCTCAAACAGCACATTGGCAGGACCGCTTGCTGGAGTCTTTTGTCTCTCCCTGCATGGCTGGAATTCATTATGGAGAGGCCATAAACTGGTGGAAATCTTCACGCTGAGATGCCTCAGAAACATCCCAGGCCATTCAGACCCTTCACTACAACCCTCCACACTGAAAAGCTTTCACAGCACTGGTGGCACTGATGGACAGTTAACGTGTGAGGGCTGAGCAGCTGCAAACAGGCACCTTATAATGGAAACTGGATTAATAGCCTCTGTGGGTCAGCTGTGAGGCCTGGATTAACTGGCTAATTATCAACCTGACAGTGAGCTGTCTGTGCTGGGGACTGCCAGGGGAATGGGAGACAGATTTCATCCAATGGGATAATAGTGTGCTCAGGTCCAGAGGGAAAATGGAGGCAGGTGAGAAGCAGCCCCTTGTGGCCCCCTCTGCTCCCCCCCTCCCATGCTGCTGCTCTGCCCCTGCCCATCAGAATGAGCTCTCTACAACTATCATGCCTTTCTGTTTTATTAGAATATCACCTACTACTACTTCTATTAACTAGAGCTTAATATGTGAGGCTTCATGGAAGATCTCCAGACTGTATTTAGTAGAAATCGGTTTTCAGGGAGGGATATCAAACTTTTTGTGCAGTCACCTGCGAAGGAAAGGATCTACCTGTCCCCAGAAGATGGGGGCAAGGGCTCAGCTCCAGCAGCAGAAGTCCCTTGGAGTGAAAACAACAATGTTGGAGAAGCACCCTCACCAAACTCACGGTGGGACAGGCACTCACCCCTGTCCCAAGTATTCAATTTCATTAAAATAAATAATAACAATAATAAAAAAGGAAAAAACCCCAACCATGCATTTCAGTTCAGTTTCCCGCTCTCATTGCCACAAAGTGGTGCACAGCACCTTTATTTCTGCAACAGGTTCAGCTAAGCCTTCCGTAAGAGAATAGCCACAGACAATTAATTTCTGTTAATTCTCTCTTTTTCTAAGCATTAATTAACTACATTAGAGATGCTTCTTGGCTAGATTTGATCCCCCAGTTCTTTCTAGAAAAAACAGTGCAGATACTTCTATTGTTATCTACATGTGCATACTGTTTAGGTGCCCAATATTACTATGCAAACCAATAGTATCCTAAAAGATGGCTCTCTTCCCATATATCTATATGCCTTTGCAGAGTTGCAGATCAGTTTATAGACTAGAATTCATATAAGTTAACTGGTATTATAGCATTGTATTTTTTGCCATTTTGTCTTGCTTTTCGGAACAAAACCCCAAACAAGCCAACACTAACTTTCCTACCAAAAGGCTTTTCCTATCTACCATTGATAGGATGATAGGATTGATAGGGTGATAACATTGATCTAACCTTTTAGTGAAATCAGGTCTTTATGCAAGTTCTGTGCTTCTGTAGTCCTTGCTAAATGCCTTTACAGGTTGGTGATATAAATCTCATGATCCTAAACTTCTTAATTATGCCTTCATTTAAGCAACCACCTTTGGTATCAAAGAGAGTTTGCCTAAGCCTGGAGTTTATCCAGGAGAGTAAACAGTGCATAATCTTCAGAGTAAGTGCTGAACAATCTAACAGTTTGTTAGCTGATATTCATAAATCATAGAGTGATTTGGGTTGGAAGGGGCCTTAAAACTCATCCAGTTCCAGCTCCCTGCTATGGACAGGGATACCTTTCACTAGACCAGGTTGCTCCAAGCCCCAAGAAACTTTTTTCTCTTCATTAGAGTGTAAATCATTGCTTAAATAATGCTCTAGTGGAAATACACAATCAGAGTTTCTAATCAGTATAGCTATCCCTGCGATAGCTATAAAGTTTTGCACACTCCTTTGTTCTGTACTGCAGGAACAGTACAATACCGTATTGGAGATGGGGCTTACAACATATTGCACTCCATCTACTGTATACTCGTGAGTAATTGCAGTCATCTTTCATTAACTTAACTTATAAAACTAGATCTTTCTACTAAATAAAATCATGGAAACTCCCATCTCCTCTTGGAAGGAAAAAAAGCATATCTGTAGAAGACAGACACTTTATGAACAGTGTATCCATAAAAATAATGCAGAATAGTCCAATCATCCCATCCTAGAACATTTTTACTTCAGGAAAATAAAAAGAAATTGAGTATTTTTTTCATAATATAATGGTTGTGCTCTGTATACATCTCTAAATTCTATCTCTCCCCCTAGAGCTGTTTCATGGATATAAAGATATTTTTTCTGCCTGGCTTTGATAATTTTTAAACCAGAATTTGTTCTGTCACTTGAAATGGGACATTTCTCTACCTGTCGGAAGAAGCAGACCTTCACCCAAGCAATTTGTTGCCCTTGTTGTTAACAGAAGGGACCACAGTCTAGATTACCAAATTAAACATAGCCTTGCAGATGTCGAAGCATCTGAGGTACTGTGGAGCAATTCATTCCCACTGTCTCCTCCTTTTCTCCTCTGTTGTCAATAAAGGCCTCCAATTCTCCACCCTTCAAAATTAGAGACAGATACAAATTACAGCTGCTGCTTCTGGTGCTCTGAATAATTCATGGCAGCTCAGTTCCAGTTTTGCAATGTTATTTGCATCATGCAATACATAGAGACAATTCCACTGGAGGATTCCTTGATTTTTGAGATAAGGAACAGAAACACATTTTTGGAAAACAAGTGTCCTTAATTTTTATTTCTTTCTTATGGGCACCCTCTGAACTCATGCTAAGGTAAATAGCCAGGAAACATTCCCTGGGAAGAGTTCAGCTAACAGAGGATTTGTAATGCATATTTGAAAACATTAAAAAAACCCCAGCACACTGATTTACTGCTTATTTGAAAGTCCCTAGATTGAAAGCCTGGAGATGGTAACCTTGCACTTCACCAAGGGGCTGGGACAGCCTGTCTGGGCTGTGATTTCTCTATCCAATTTTGAAGCAGATGAAAAAGCACCAAAATTACAGACAGCTGAAAAATTTTCAATTAGCTATTTTTAGCTACCATGATAGTGTATGAAAATTGTAACTGTTCATAAAACTATGACAGTTTTGACAAACCCTCCACGTTTCAATATTGTCAAACTGAAACTACTGTGATTCTGTAAAAAGAACTTTCAAAATGTTGTTAAAAGTAGGCTTAAAAAAAGGAAAAAAACTTCTAAAATACAATGCCCAGAAATTTTATGTAACTTCTCAAAGATACTGAGTCTTCAATTTTCATATCGATCCTGACATTTCTTTTTTCCTCTGAGACCAAAAAAAAAATTCTCGTGTAATGGAGAAACAATTCCCTACAGTGATATAAATACTGAAAATACCAATGCAGTGAGACACTTCAGAAATATACAGGAGCTGATAAAATTGGAATAAGTAACACTTATGGCATGAAAACTGCTTGTTCTTGCAAACAGATGTTCTTAGGGAAGCCCTACAGAAAGGGAGGAGGGTAGTTCCTTTAATAAATTATTTGAATGAGAGTTGAAAGGAAACATATAATTTATTTGGGTTTTTTTTTTAGATGGAAGTGATCTCAATTCTAAATACCATGTACAGAAAAAACAATCTAACCAGCTTTAAATCATTCTTAAGTTTTCCTATCAGGCACTACGCTGAAATTTGGAGCATTGCTAGTCTCTGAGAGGTGTGTGTCACATAGACTGGAGTTACTTACAGAACAGATTCAGAGGTCTTTTACCCAAGGCATCCTCTCTTTCATTTACAGAAATGAAAACGAGATAACTGATGATGTCATCATCACTGTCTTGCTGAGAACCACCATAAATGATCCTCTAGTTCCATTCCCAAATATTTTGTGAAGAAAATCTAGACTGAACCAATGAACTAATGAATGCATAAGACTGCACCAGCATCCATGGATTTCATAAGAGACACTGGGTGCTTGCCTGCTAATGGAGACATCTCATGCAGGTTCCCCTGCACAGCATTTCTTCTGTCAACAGTACAAGCCTGCTGAAGAAAAGGTGGTAGGAAGAATTTTGATCAATGTCTTTATTTACTTTCAACTGATATTTGCTGCATCCCACTACAGAAGCCAGAGTACTTGTGCTTTAGCCTATGTCCTTGTACACATGCTGCTGAGAGGCTTGTTTCTAAGGCAAGCAGATCTACCTTTACCATGTAATAAAACAGTGGTTTTATATTCTCTGCTTTTCACAGTAGAATGGTCTTTAAATTCATTATCTTGTAAAATACAGGGCAGCATCTAACTAGATAAGAGTCCTTGCAGGTTTGCCCCCCCCCAGTTCAATTCTGTAGATACTATTGTGGTGTCCCACAAGAGGTACAAAAGTGTCCAACCAGCAGAGAGCCTTGAGAGTTCAGTCTGCACAACTCAGTGGGGCCATTCTGGGTCAAGGCTGGTGCTGGACGTTTGCTCTTAATGTCCACTCACAGCCTTGGCAGAAAAAGAGACGACATTCAGACACGGGAAACTTCATGGGTCACTGCAGAAGAAGGTCCAGATTGTGTCTTCAGCAGATACCAACTGGTGCAATGATGGGGAGACAAACTGGAACAGTGGGTACTCTCAACAATTCTCTTCAGGAGTACAAGTAGGGACACCCCAGATGTGGCCCCATGAGTTCCACCTGCTGAGTGCTACAATCTGGTCTGCCCTGGACCAGTGCTCAGATAGCAAGGCTCAGACTTGCTAAACCAAAACTATCTTTACAGTTTTCATGCCTGAAAGATGACTACAGAGAGTTTCCAGCCAGAAGTACTTTAGGGTATGGGGGAGCCATCAGAACAGATGATTACAAAGGGATTGGGAAGATAAAATGATTTTGTGACATGTACCAAATGCATCACATGTTGGCTTGCAGCTGCATGCTCCTGCACTCATCAAGAGACAGTGGCGACAAATCACTTAAGGAAACATGCTATTTCTCATCTTTAATGTTAGTATCAAAACCTATACTTGCTCCAGTCCTGCTTTCTGCACACCACAACTCTTGACTTCAGAGCCAATATTGTATTCCTTCTTCTTTTAACCTGGCATCTGGTGTATCAGATAGCAACCAACTCCAGCATAAATAAAATTTCAAATTAAAAATAATGAGCTGCATGTGTGTAACTCATTTTGGTTTTAGCTAATTGTCCCTAATTTATGCAGCTGAAGTGCCTTGCAGTTCCCTATGATTAAAGGCTACTGTGTTTAACTTGTCAGGGAATTCATTTGATATCAGTATAAAAGAGCTATAAAACATGCCTATGACTGCTTTTTGAATAATACTAATGTATTTCTCCTTAAATTGTTCAGTAAAGAATTAAATACACCTGATCTGTAGCTTCTATGATGACAGTTTTAGAGCTTTAATATGAATGAAAAATTAATCATGTTGAAATGTATTTTTCCTAAAATATATGTATACACATGTAAAATGATTATGCCAGTTGATTTTATACAGAGAACCACTACTTTATTCAAAATGGAAATCTGGGTCTTCAAAATTAGCAGAAAATCCAAGAAATAAATTTCAACCAAAACAAAGTTAGTGCAAAATATGGTACAGAGAAATACAAAAGAGCATAATTTTCCAGGGATTCCTCGTTCATTAACATAAATCCTTGATTCAGAATTTACCTGAAGCAGATACTCAACCGTAAGCATGTGCTTAGGCTCCTTTCTTGCCATATGTTTTTTACTGAATCTATAGAGTTAATGAACCCCACACTGTGGTGTGCAAAGCTAACATAACCAGGGGAAGATTCAAATCAAAATGTTCTATTTTAAGCTCAGGTCCCTAACCACAACTAGTAAGTACCAATTACATGCCTATATCTTTTTTCTGTCTCTTTCCTTTTTTTAAACTTTTGGCTAATCCCAACTAAATTTGACCGCATTAATGTCCTGAAGTTGCAATCAGGCAAGTTTCGTGGATATTCTACATTTCTTTTGCTCAGAGAAGCCATTTTCTAAACTAATTGGAATAAGGCTCTTAATTTCATGGTGTGGGGAATGAAAAAAAAAACCCTCAACCTAACCCTATTGCTTAGCTCAGCTAAAGCAGCTCCCCAGATCCAGAGCCAAGAATCTGGCCCTTTGGTCTATCTTGGTTTTCTAGCTTCGAGTAATGGAAGTTACATCGTGGCTGGAGGGAAATGAAACACATCAGTCCCAGGTGAGACCCCCAGGACAGCTGGGTCCTTGGCTGGTCACAGGCAAGCAGAGGGAGCAGGAGCTGCAGAGCTGTCCCCCCACCAGCAGCTCCCTGGCTGCTCCTGGGTCTCAGTGGTTTTGCACAAGATAGTCTGTTCCTCCTTTCTTTTACCTTCACGCTAAGTTACCTCTGTCCAAAATGGGACAATTCAGTGTGTTTCACAGGGCTAGGTGCAAAGTACAAAACTCACAAGGGTCACAGCTTTACAGGCAATAGCCCCTGGCTGAGCTGGGAGCAATGCCAGAGAGAAACACCAGGGATCCATGCTTACAAAACACTTTCCGTTTCATAAGGAAAACCTCCCTAATGCTTTCCCTACAAAGTCTTTTAAAGCTTCTCTCTTCCCTTGGAGGGGTGAGAATGCCATCTAATTTACAGGAATTTATCACATCTACATCCGCATAACTTGCCTGTCTCAAAAGATTTGTATCCCTCATCAGACCCTACTGACAATCATAGTGAGTATGGGTTAGGCATGTCCTTTAATGACCCCACAGTGATAAGCTCATTGCCATCTGTTTCGTAGGTCAGTAAGGAAGAGCATAATCTCCCCCTCCTTGTCTCTGAGCAGATAAAATGACCCAAACTGTCTGCAAGTGCAGAAGTCAGATTGAACTGAAATCATCATGTCATACAAACAATCTGAACATGACATTTTGTTGTGTGTTTGTGAGTCACCAATTAGCCATCAGAGAAAAAGAAGTTGGACATGATTTCCCTTATTTGACACACTGCATGCCTCACATCAGTGAGGGCTGGCATTTTCTGCAGCGTTTCTGGAATTCATATATTAACTTCCATCCCCAGTTTCCCCTCACCCCAAACTACTTCGGTCAACTATAAATAAGCTCTCATACTTCAATGTATAAACCCTCATTTTTCAATGTTATTTTACCTGCTAAAATATCTCCTTTATTTGCTTATTTTATCTGTATAATCTTTTGTCTGTAGGATGCTTATTTTATCTGCATAATGCAAATGCATATAAAATAGAATACTTCTCCCACCAAAAATAGCGCTAGGAGAAGAAAGAATACCAAATGTATTTCCTTTTGGCTTTAAATATATATGTTTGCTATGTTCAAGTTTGAAACGTATTTAAGAAAATAAACTGTTCTAACTCTGATAGCTAACTGCCTTATTCAGAAAACTACTGCTTGAGTCATTTTCTTTCCTCATAAGAGGAGGAATGAACTAGCTCAAAATTATTTGATATTAATTAAGAAAACAAGTGATTGCATGAATACTTTTCAAAATCCTAGCTGTGAAAAAGGCTGCTTTCATGCATGATCACAGCAAATATTAATGTCCTCATTTGCTGGTTAACCTGTTTCTTAGGAACACTTATTTATAATTGAAAAAAATGAAATAAAATCTAATTTAATAATGCCACCTATTAAGGAAACAGAAGCATCTATAAAGAGAGAAACCCCACTGGTTATAATTAAAGACTCATTGAAGGGGCTTCAGCTGTATCTGATCACTGTTAAGCCTCATGCAAGAAAACAACTGGCAAAATCCAGAACAAGTTAGGTGTGTGACCAGTGTAATATGTTAAGATATAACGAGCTTGAAAGGTGAAGTTCATGAAGCTGAACAGAGAATTCAGGGAAGAGACTTTAAAACTCCTGCTTTTCTTGAGAAATACATTATTCTGTGCGTAGACCCATGAAAACCCAGAGGGGTACTTTTGTCTTGTACTCATCAATATGAAAAAGCCTATCAGAATATCGCCTGTGGCTACTCGTTTGTTACAGTGCTGGTCTGGGACTGCCTGATTCTTACTTTTTCTTTAGTGGGAGGGTAGGAAAGCTACTTTATGCCCCCAAGGGCAGATCCACCCCTGGCAGCACAAGGGGCCATGACTGAAACTAATTCCAGCACTCACCTTCCAACCCACACCAGTGATGCTTGTGGGGGACCCTGCACACCCTTCTTTGGCTCATGTATCATCCCTGTGAAGAGATAAAGCACCCGGAGCTCATTGGTTTCATCCTGTCTCAACTTGGGCCTCCTATCAAACACACTTCACTTTACATTAGAGAAAAGTCTTTAAGATTAGGCATTTAGGCAGAAAATTAGGAGGCTACAAGTACATGCAGTATAAAATCTTAATTTCAGATAGTGCTAAGCTAAAATCAGATTCCTTACTACTTGTATTAAATTATCAGAGCAAAAGATTCAGACTTCCCAACGAAAAAGACACACTGATCTCTTCTCTGAAACTAAAGCCAGTCTCTGGGACCTGGCTGTTCTCCCATAAAGAGCTGACACTCAGCACATGGTGCAGGTTCAGTCACTGTTATTTGTGAGATTGAAATTTACAGCTCCTGTTTCCCGAAGACAGCACAACCACAAGCCTCTGTGGGATGAAATCCTGCCCCAGAAGTTCTACTTCAACGTTTGTTTATACAAAGTAGAAGGAAGGGACCATCCCATTCTGGGAAATGTCAGCTCCTTTAGTGCTTTATACAGGCAGGCTTAACTGCTGCAGAAGTTTGATGGAGACCCTCAGGAAAATATCATGAGGTTTTACTGAACAAGTTATTGAATGTACAAACAGGAGACGTAGTTTAAACTTTCTCACCTTCACTCAGAATAGAGGAGCGCAAACATGTGAGTACCCTGGAGAAGGTCTTGTTGACTTAAACAAGATAAAAAGAAAGAATGGGATGCAGCATGTTCCCTGGAGCCACGGTATTTTCCATTCCTAGTGCCTACAAGTCTAACAGCTGATGTTCATGGTGGTAGTTTGCATTTCAGGTGACTAGTTTTGGTACATTTCTAAATCATTCTCTCTACTCTAAAAGGAAAATCAGACAATTCTTTCAGTAGGTGTCCATTAGTAGCAGAGCACCTGATCCCACTTAAACAGAAGAACCACAAACACAGCGATGTAATGACATAAAACTAACCAAAACAACATTATACTGTAGATCAGAAGAACTCTGGGGAATTCATATTGCCTGTTCTATCTGTAAATTTGTGCACTAATCACACTCAGAACTAGGCTTTTGAAAGTGAAATGACATGTTAGAATGTCACATTAGAATGTAACAATAGCAAAACCACCTTTATGGTTTAACAAAAATCTATTCTACTCACAGATCAACCAAAAACAAAAACCCATCAAGATTTCACTGCTGTACAATGAGACAGCAAGTTGCTTGTTTTCTCTTTTGGGTTGCTTTTTGGTGGTTTTATTTTGGAATGTTTGTTAATCTATTTTTTATGTCTTTCAATGCTTATAATGAAGTTTTTTTCTCTAGTACTAAAAACTAGAGGGCTGCATAATTCCAACATCAGAAAATGCAGTTGCATCCTGTCCCTTCCTGTCTGCAGTCTACAGAAATTTCAGACTCGCATATTAGGATCACAGAGCAATTGAAGCTACAGCCACAGCTTCCCTGATTTGGCCAAGATCTATGTTGATAGAGCCCGGCCTGCACTCAAATCTGGACTTGGAGTCTCTAAACATTCAGAGAATATTTACTGGGTTTTTCCGGACAAAAATTATCATCTTACCTCTAAAACTTTTACTCTCTGTGAAAAAGGCCAGCTGACAAACTCATAATAGCAAAATCCTAGAGAAGATAATTGCAAATGTTAACTTAGATGTCTTGCTGGAATTCTTCCCTTTTGTTTAGTTTGTGTTGTTTGGTTGGTTTTTAATAATGTAAATGAGGAGGAAGAGAAAATGAAGTATTAATGCATGTTTTCTAATGCGGAATAAGGCTCAGAATAAGGAGTATTCACACTGTGATGTTGTGGTTGAACTAGAAAAAGCAGTAACAAAGGAACACTTCAGGACAATTACTAAGATAAAGCATTCTAATGTAGATAAAGAAATGCTCTTAAAAGACTGAGGAATGTTCTTAACAGCTATTTTAAATTCTAGTTACATATTGGAAAACTGATCACAAATTCTTGGGATTTTCTTGATAAAATCATCTGGTTATAGTTGTAGTACTTACTGGATATAGTATTGGGTGTTAACTTGGCCTGCAACAATGAAGAATGAAAAGACTAAATACAATTAACACCAACTCACATAATTTCTTGGGAGTCAGATATTGTTAAAAATATGGGATTTCTTTTTGGTAGGATTACATCTTAATGGAAATTACAGATAAAATGATGCATTTTAAAAACTTGACTTTTATAGACAAGAGAAATGTCAAGTAAAATGAAGGGGGATATTGATAATACTCCTGTTTGTACATGTTGATATTTTCAATAGCTTGGAATACTTTGTTCTGTTCTGATAGCCACAATGGAGGAGAGCATGGGTGCTAGAAAGATTTCAATTAAGGCCACAGAACTGATGACGAAGTTAAATAAATTAGTTCTGTCATTTATAGTATTAGAAGCTGAACTTAGGAGAAAGACGTGATACTATCACTGATATGCGCTATCTCATAAAAATAATTGTGAGAGTGGAGATCTTTTAGCTCTGCTGACAAAGGTTTAAGTAGCTCTGTGAAGAGCAAAGACAATTTTAATCTAGAGATCAGGTATACTTTTATAAAGCATCCTCAAAGGCAATTCTAAAGTATTTTGTTGGAGGAAGTGATGGGCTGACTAATCTTTGAAAATGATATGAATAGTAATACTAAATATTTAGAAAACACAAGCTTAGAGCAATCAAAATCACTCAGTTCTTTGAATACAGCACAATATTTTGACAGGAAAGAGTTTTCAGGGGGATGTTTAATTCTGACTTTTAACTGAAGTCTTCTGACTTTTCATTTTAAAATTGCATGTGCTTTTCTTTGAATTATTCTTTTTTCAAAGAAAAGTAACACAACCATTTCATGTTGCACAAACTTTTTCACCTACTGTAGAATAACACTTTCCCAGGTTCTTTTGGCAGAAGTAAATAAGTAGATTAAAAAAATCAAGTAAGTTCACCCCTTTCCCATTTCACCCCATTCTCTGGCAAACTCAAGTATCCAAGAACATGAAATGTGTTATGATAATCTTTCTTAAAAATGTCATTCTATCCATTTATTACAAAAAGTGCTAGAGGTAAGGTAAAGATGAATGATTTGCTAGTCTTTTGTGGCCTTTGAATTTCTGAGTCACCCTACCTTTGCAGTCCTTGGGGAGGATCAGATAGTCTTAATGATCCCTAACATGCTTGCTATAGCTGTAGTTCTGCAATAAAATGCATTATAACAAAATCACCTGATCCAGTATTAATGAAAGTTATCCAGGGAAAATCTCAGTTGTCAGCTTGAAAGGTTGGGCCTACTGGGGGGTTAAGTGAGGTATTTTTCATGCTTCTACCTTTCATGCTTCATGCTTAAAATGAGATAACCCAGCTGGCCTTTAATCCTCTGAAGTGCAAGATACTCCAAACTACTAATGAAGTAATTATAACCTGAGGTACTCAGTACTCCACAAAAATTATTAACAATTTTCAGGACCAAGCCCTGGTGTAACTGATACAATTAACACTTTGCAAACCAAAATGTTATTTAGCTGAGAAACCCATACAGTGGCTTGATTGGTAGATTGGGTTTTTTTTCTTTCATTGGACTGAATGCCTGTAAACTTTGCAAGTTCCAAGATCAGAGAATGAAGATTTTGGTTCATCCCTATAATAAAATTAAGATGACAAAGGTGCCAGTCATTGCTAGTAGCACTTGCATGGCTGATTGGTATTTTTGTGGGGGTTGTTCATTTTGTGAAAGCCTTGTCCAAAAGGAACTAATCCCTATACATCAAATACATCTCTTTATGTGACAAGTACTAGCTCCTGTGAGTTTTGGCTCACTTCAGCTGCTGAGCCAGAGGTGCAACTCTATCTCACTTCTATATTGTAACCTTCCAAAAAAAGCCCCAAAACACCACCATAAAAGTAAGAAGTGAAAGTCTAGCTGCAGGCTCTACTGGTCTATCAAATCTTCCTTGTTTCATCTACAGCTTCTTTCAAACCGTTCTGCACATCTGCAGTACATAATCAAATTGACTTTTCATTATGCCACAACACATCACCTGTGCTATGCAGACATATTCAGATTAAAAAAAGCTGAACTAAACCTAGTGTTCTCAGAGACACCATATAGTAAAGATTTTGTTTATTAGCTTTAAGCACCATGTAAATTAAAGAGGGATTATACCCAGGAGTCTTAAAATCCTGAATTCTAATGAAGGCCAGCCATACTTCATGGGAAAATTAAGACATCAAAAGTTGCCATTTCAGAAGCAGATTTGTAAACATTTTTGATGGTTCCATTAAAAATTGCATAAAACAGCATGTAAAATGAGCGAGGAAATACTTACAAAAACATCCAATATATTGTGTTTACATGAGCATTAATCCATGTGAAACAGAGCCCTTTATTATATAAATGCAGCATATTCAGGCAGCCTCTCTGTCATAAACATTTAAAATATTAACTCAGTCTGTTAATTTCTTTATGCTAAAAGGCTGACAATCAAAGCACATGCCACATTGCTACAGTGAAAGTTAAAATAACATGGGTTTTGTGCATTTTAATACTTCTCTATAGGAAGCCTCTAATGCTAACAGTAACTCAACTAAATTCTCCTAGGTCTCATTTACTTCTTGACCTCCCATCCCATTTTTGGTTTCACGTTAATAGAGAAGAATTTGAAAAATGACATTGAAGCTATGTGTGTGGAATCAAGTGAGATGTATGGATAAAGCAAACTAGGAAGGTGAACTCCAGAAACTCCATACCACAGTCCCTTAAGGCCACAGGACGCTGAGTTTCCTTTCTATAGGAAAAGGGCAAAAGCTTCCCATTAAAACACTCCAGTTGATTTCCTTATGGTTATTTAAACACTGTGCCAGAACCACTTTTTCAGGTGACCTGTGTCTGGCAGAGAACCAGGATGCTGGAAGGAGCCCTGTGCTCCCAAACTGCTTTAAATAGCACCTCCACGAGCTGGGAAATTTAACAGCCACAGATTGCCAGAATTTTAAAATCCTCACGGAGCTCCTTTAGCCAGTTTTCTGCTGCTTTGCCAGAGAAAGCTCTAGGATGGATACAAAAGCTCTTGCATGAATCAGTTTATTTTCTTTTATCTTCATTAAAGATGCTTATGAAGAGCAAGCAGTGAAAAAACACAAATGATTAGGATGAATAATACTTTGCTATCCCTTCCAAGTGGCACAAATACAGTGCCTTGTCAGGAGAAAGCTGGGAAATCTCTACAAGGTGACTTTTGTTTTCCTTTTCGGTAGATGCTAAGCTGCCCCCCAAAAGAGACTTTTTAGCAGAAGAGTACTGGCGCTATTGTAAACAGTAGTTCCATGCATGAGCTGGTGCAGTAGCTCTCCAGCATCATTTTCAGTGTGTGCTTGGCTCAGATTTCTCTCCAGATCATTAGCAGGTGAAAATGTTCCTTTTATATACACAGGGCCAGAGCAATCCTGCTGAGGAAGCCTGATAAAATCCTGATTTCAGCAAATTCAGTGAACATTTTGCCATTGGCTTCACCAAGACATTTCTAACCTGAGCTGGGTATGGGACAGATCTCAGATTCCTGTTTTTCTCAGCAGTGCTCATTTGTTATACACAGTCGACTTTAGTCTGAATAAAAGTGATTTCAGAAGGCCTATTCATCAGAAAAATGTATAAAAGCTTCCAGAATCAGGCTTAAATCCTGAGAATATGGTAACGCAAAATATAAAATACTTTTGACTGAACCTGCAGTAATACAAATGCTGCTATATTTCTTGTTGGAAATGAACTGAAATCCCAAATGAAATACTGCTCCTCTGGGGGAGGGGGGGGGGGGGGAGGGGGATAAAAAAAAAATATCTTAGCCTTCATTGTTAGTTTCATGCTGCCCATACCTTTTCTTACTCTGAAAAGGAGAACACTTGGAATTGAGAACACCCCAGTTAGGAGGACTTCTCCTGGTCAAGAATGCGAGAAATCCTTTGAAGATGCAGTTTCTGAAAGGTCTACATCTTGCCAGTTCAGATAAACCACAGCTGAGTTTATGATGATCCAGGCTGAACCCCGACTTTGAAAACAGAAGAGCCCCAAAGTTTCAATTGAGCAACAAGTACATCACATAAGCAGAATTACTTTATCTCTGAAAACATATGCTCTTCCCTTGCTATAAGCGTCTGTTCTTCAGTCCTTGTAACAGCCTAACTGCCATAGAATAAATGTGCCCTCTGCAAATGATGGAATAGGAGCATTTACTGGGTACAGACACATACCTTTGTTACTGAGCACAGTGTGACTGCCTCTGGAGAGCTTTAGCTTTACTTTGAGGTTTACTTGTTTGTCTTTAATTCAAAACTATTAGTCCTCAGAAGTGATTTGTAATTCAGCTATGCCATTATAGCTCAGAGCCCAGATTTTATTGCTCTCTATGATCTTTCATTAGAGAACTAACCAAATCAGGATTATTTGATAAGGCAGACATTCATCACTTTGGCTTCTCAGACTGCTGTCTTCAGAGCCTATCTGAGAAGCCAAGACGAAGGGAAATGCTCTGCCCACAGGAGCCTCGTGATCGCTTATCGCAGTTGGAGCCTTTGGTGTCTGTTGGCAGCAAGTGCCTCCAGACAGGTATATTGAACAGACAGGCTTCATTCCTATCAGCTGGCTGTCCTCTGGGAGCTTGGAAGTGATACTGGACTAATCTGTGCAACCCCTGAGTGTGAAACGGGAAAAAAAAAATTGAGTGAAACAGAGCTGTACTGTGTTATCTTCTCTCATTACTCCATTTAAGTGATTGCAATCAGATATGGCCAGGTCTAGAAGTTCCTGGAGCTCACCTCCTCCATGTAATTTGTTCTCTTACCTGCACACAAGTGTGTGTGGGGGGTGGCATTTCAAGGGGACTCTACTGACCTGTTTTTATTTAATATTATCTCTCACCCCAAGGTGAGCACCACAGTTACCACAGTCTTCCCTCCACTGCTGCTGCTGTGATTCCCTTGGCAGATTTCTGAGCTAGATGCCAAGGCAATGTTGTGCCCAGAAACTCTCAGAGCTGCAAACAAACTGACAGCTTTCCTCACAGTTTCAGTGCTTCCCATCATGGGAAGGCAGCAGCACAAAAGCTGTTCAGATTCTTCCTCAGCTGACAACCAGCTCTGCAGTTATATGTGGAGATCCATATGTGTATGCATATATACAGGGCCCGCCAGGTCTGTATATATGAGCAGACTTAATTTTGAGGACAGCTATTACACAGTTTCTAAAACAAAGCTTTTTAAGATGGCAGTGCTATTAACAACAAATAGAAAAAGGATATTCTTTCTGTCAAGAGTTCGAACCAGCAAATGTTGCCAAAGCCTAAAATGCTCATGGCATTAAAGTCTGCTTTGCGAATGGGACCACTGCAGATTTCAGAGGTCAGGACCCATCCATATACAAAGTTTATTCTAAAAAGGAGTATTTTACTTCAGCTGCTGTGATCTTCAGTCACCTTCCTTTTACCAGAAACCTATTTGTATTTTCTGTTTTTCACCCCACAAACAAGGGGATTTTGACCTTTGCTGTGACACAATAACTTTACATTTCCATGTGCTTGCTCCAGTTGCATGTGCACAGAATTTCCCCTTTGACACTTGTCTGAACATCACAAAAAATGTAAAGAATAACTTTTTTTCATGGCAGGCAAGGGTATAAATGAGAATCTTCAAAAAACAAAGCTAAAGAACAAAACCGGAAAACTAGCATTGTTTTTAGAGCTGAACCATCAAATAACAACTTTTAAAGAGCCAGGAGTGAATAACAGCAAGGCCTTTATTGCCTGAGTAAAATTATTACTTGGTTAATATTTTCCTCTTTATTATTTAACCTCACTTAAATAATAGTTTGGCTTTACACATTTGCTCTCTTGTGCTGGCAGAAGAAAACAGATAAGGCAATGAAACACTGCTTTATGTTAGCAATAAAGTGTATTTGTTTACATGGTCATAACACATATATACATTAAAATTGTCCTGCAAATACTTAAAAGAGATGTCTAAATTTAAATGCCTGTGTAGTTCCACTGACTTTTATTTTACAGTTGAAAACTGGAAGCTTACTGTTATTAATGTCCCTTTGGCACAAGTACACAAAATAAAGTCCTAAATAAGCCTTAAATTCAGCATAAATTAAAAAAAATCTTAAAAATTAAAAAAAAGGCAGAAAACTGTTTTCAAATCCGTACATTTTTTTCCTCTCTTCCCCAGTTTAATTTAGCACTAACAGAGAATTGCCTTGATTTTCTTCCACTGAGTGCAGACACTTCCACATACTTGAGGAAATCATGTTATTCCCTCAGACCACTCAGATCTGTGAGTCCTGGCACAAAGATTTCAGCTTTGATTGAGTACTTAGCACCACGTGCAATAGTTAACAGCAATCTCTGGACAAAGAAGGAAAGTCTATTTTGGACTTCACACACACAGACACACACACACAGACACACACACACACACACACACACACACACGCTCACGCATGCACACCCACCCCATCATTCTTGCTCATATCCTACATTGAGATCTATGTGCTTTTCAGTATACATGCCCTGCCCCACGTCGCTGCAGGCACTGGAGCAGCAGACTGGGCTCAGCCTTTTGTCTTCTGTGTTACTGATTAGGGCATCTGTTCCTATAAAGGGTCACATCACAGGCACAGGACAGTTTGTGGATTCTGTACCCATCAGCTGCTGCCAGGTGAGAAATGGGCTTCTCTCCTTCCCTTTTTCCCCACCACATCATCACCAGCTAATACCTCTGTGCTGCCACCTCCTGAAGACAAGACATGGTGACTGCACCAGGCACCCGGCCGAGCTCTGTCTTTGCCAGAGTTTGTTGCATGGATCCAGGTCCTGCAAAGCTAAATTCAATGATAAACATACACAAAGAATAGCCATGTTCTACTGTCGGCTCTCGCAGCTCTGGTCACATCAGCTGCACAGATTCGTCAAGAACACGTTTCCTTCCCTCTCCACAGAGATAAAAAGAAATAGAGTACATGAAGCTTTTTGTTAACAATTTCAGTAAGATTTTTCTCAAAAGGCAGACTCTTTGTTAAAGAAAGAAGAATAAACGCAAAATTAAAAAAAAAAAAAAAAGACCACCCTATAATCTCCTAAGAATTTTGGTGACTTTATTACTCTGAAAATGTTTCTTTTTGCATACTTTCAGTAGCAAAGGAAAATAATACCCTCCATTATATCAAACAAATTATAAAATCTTCCTAGAGCAAGATTTTTTGCTGTTCCTTTTAACAATAAATCATAATCACTTTGGCAAGGGAATCACTAGTTTCCTGAAATATCTCCTCTTTTTTTTTTTTTTTTTAAATGATAAACACTACCAAGACTTCTGGAACAATGAAAGAGCAAAGACTTATTTGAATGTCACTACATCACATTTCACCCACACAGAACAAAGAAAGAGAAGCCACAGTTTCATTTCAAAAGTATTTTCATTTTAACATAGTTCACTCTTTTGCTGCACCAAAGCCTTGAGAAAAAGGTGAGGAATCTATGCACTAGCTGAAGAACAGAATAAGCAGACCAAGAAAATGCCAGTTTACTTAAGTGAAATGCCACATGCATACTCAGCTGACTTCTTGTGGTACTCCTGGCTTTTACAACACTTCTCCAATGTAGTTATAAAGAAGGAGACTCCTACGATATATGATGAGGTAAAAAGAGAGGAAGTGTTTAACAAGTTCCAGTCCTCTAAAAGATATTGCTTAAAACTTCAAATACAAAACAATGCAATATCCTTATGAGATAAAGCAAAATCACGATAATCTTCTTAGGCCGGTTAATTGCATGTGTGTGAGAGTGTAAAACAAAAAGGCAAAATTAAGTTTTAATTAAAGATATGAGGCTGATGATTATATTTAATGATAAAAAAGATAATTAAATAATGCTACAATTATTATTGTTTCCTTGACTGTTCTTCCCTATCTGAACATTTTATTGAACTCTATAGGATTTGTTTTTCTCTTTAGTCTCTCTGTTCCTCTTTGAAGACTTTCTGATGTTGTCTGTTTCTTTGGTAAAACTCAGGAGCAAAACTTGTCCTTAATAAAAATCCAGTGACAAAAACAAAATAATTAAACTTCACTGGTGTCAATGGCATTACAATGGAGATGGAATTTCTCATTCAATTCAAATTCACATTCAATACACCATACAAGCTCACATACAAGTTGGCCCTTATAAACATAAGGTCCTTCAGGCTTTTCTTGTAGTACGTAGAAAGGAAATGATGTAATAAAACAAGGGTGACATAGAAACATGAGTTTGTTGCTTTCCCTTTGTAGAAAATAAGGTTGTTTTTTTTTATTTTATTTTTTAATGGGTTTCTGAAAACTTGATAGTTTGCTGAGAGTAGAATTTCTGAATCTTATAAACCTATCATTTACACTACAAACATCTTTCATTGCATGGTATCCTGTTGGTTACATAAATTGATGAATGTATGTCATGGTTTAAGCCCAGGCTGTAAATCAGAACCACGCAGACCTCAGGCTCACCCCCCACGCCCTTCTCCCCCAAGCCCGGCTCCCAGAGGGACGGGTAGGGAATCAAAAGAATTTAACTCCCATGGGTTGAGATAAGAACAGCCCAGTAACTACGGTATAACATAAAACCACTACTGTTACTGCGGCCATCTCCTCTCTGGAACTGGTGCTAGGAGCTGAGCTGCGGCCCAGCCATGGCTGCTGTGTACATGGGGCATCGCCCTTAGCACGTGGGCACTGAGCTCTCACTGCCACTGTCCTAGTGCGTTCTGTATAATAAATACATCACTGTGTAATTTTTTATAACATAAAACCACTACTGTTACCACCAGTAAATAATGATAAGGGAAATAAAAAGGGAAGAGAATACAACACCTCACCACCTGCCTATACTTAGCCCGACCGAGCAGTGAGCATGTCCTTCCAGGTAACTCCCCGTACATGTGGCCATGACATGCTGTGGTATGGAATACCTCTTTGGCTAGTTTGGGTCAGGTGTCCTGGTTCTGCTTCCTCCGGGCTTCCCCTCCTCCCCGGCAGAGTATGAGACTCACAAAGTCCTTGGTCAAACCAAACATTTGAGTAGTAACTAAAAACATCGGTGTTATCAACGCTGTTCTCCAGGCTGAAAGTCAAGAAACACAGCACTGCACCATCTATTAAGAAAGAGAAAAATATGACTGCTACGGCTGAACCCAGGACACCCATCCTGGTTGGTTGCTGAGGCGCCGGCACAGGGTGCCCAGAGCAGCTCTCCAGCCCCCGGTCCTTGCCTGCTGCCCCAGGCCACTGGGAGCCCTGGCACAAGGCCAGGCACAGGCAGTGATGGACACCCCATGTTCCTCTCCAGCCACACCCTTGTGCCCGCAACCGCTGGGCAGCCGGCACCAGGGACCGTCCCTCACCAGGGGCTGCGCAAGATGGCGCCACAGGACCCCTCACACCTCTCACCGCAGGCAGAGCTCTGCGGCACGGCCAGAGGAGGAGCCACCATCCTGACGGCGGGAGCTCCTCGCCTGCTGGGCGGAGCTCTGCGCAGGCTGTGCTGGCTGCAGGAGAGAAGGGGGAATGGGAACAGGGGCATGCAGGAACAAACGGACGCCCACTCACTCCATTGCAGAAAATACCCCAAAGGAAACGTCCTCCCCCAGCCATGCTGCTGCCGGTGCCTGCTGGGGTACACGGG